>NC_067245.2:292741970-293045000 GCF_019359855.2 Lolium perenne
TCCATCCCCTCGGAAACTGCAATGGCATTAAATCTCTACTAGGCTCCTCTTTATTTAACCGTGCCGATTGATTAGCCCTCTTCACCCCCTTTCTCTGTTCTAGCTATCGGCACCAAAAAACCCTCTTCCCCTGTAGCAATGTCTTCCTCTTCCTCTGTCTCCTCCGGCCTCTCCCTCCAATCCTTCTCCTCGAGCGAGCCGGAGTGGAACTCCGACCATGCGCCAGAGGGCGACCTGCCTCTGACCGATGGGGAAGACGACCTCAAGTTCCTCATCGAAGGGGAGCTGATAAGCGAAAGTGAAGACGACCTCCATCCCTGGGTGAAACCCACCTCTTCCGACGGGAAGGGGGAAGAAGTAGAGGAAGAAGAAGAAAAAGAGGAGGGCGGCCCCTCCTCCCCCTCTAAGCTTCTGCCGGCAAAGCGATTCCGCGCTTGGGCGGACAGCGAAGACGATGATGATGACGAGGAGGAGGATGAGGATGAATCCTCCTCCTCCATCGGGTACCCGCCGACAAAGCGCTTCCGCTCGTGGGCGGACAGCGAGGATGATGATGATGACGAGGAAGACGAAGCTCCGGCCGAGGGCTGGGGCAGCAGCGACGAAGAACTTCCTGGGAGCAGCGCCGACGACATCGACGACGGCGACGATGAGGACAGCGACGACTAGTAGAGTAGGACTAGTAGTAGCAGTGCACTAGGCACCAGATCCCCCTTTTGAGAGCCATCGGCTCTTTCCTGTAAAGCCGCTCCTTTGAATTAATGAAAATTGTTCTTCCAATTCATCTTTCAATTAATCCAATTCCAATCCTTCCGCTTGCCACACCAAGACCGATAGCAACGTATCGGATTCTTTTTCCTTAGACGCCCATGAAGCCGGACTCAAATATCGCTTTAGATCGTCAGTCAAGCACTCTTCAAATTCAGACTGCGATTTGATACCTGACCATAAAATTTCGCAATCCCATAGCCGATGACTATTCATCGGTTATTTTGAGAATCCAGTATCTTTCCTTTTCTCGCAGCAACAGGACGGTCCAAACCCCGTAAAAGCCGACGGCTTCCTTTTCCGGCTCCTCTCCGTAGCTTTAGCAGTCTTCTTCTGAAACACCTCACTGCTTTCGGAGAAGATTACGATGCAGGGTCAGCCGATGCAACTCCAATCGGCTCCAAAAACAGAGCATTTACCAGGCCTGCTGCCCCCCGAGCCTTACTCGAGGCGAGAATGTCAGTGAGGATGCACCAAAGCCGATCACCTTTATTCCTTCGAAAGCCGATATACCTCTTCTGTCAACACTGCTGAACTAGCACCAAGGGCTGAAGATCCTCAACAAGAAGGTTCAGGAACCCGAATTGGCTCAAGGCAGCTGAGGAAGCTCTCATTGTTTTACTCCCTCGAAGAAGCAGAAGGCCCAACAGCTGAACTGGACTTGGCGGAGAAACTTGGTGAAGATCCGGTAGACCTTGTATAATTGCACTAGAGTCGATGGCTGCGCATCGGCTTCGTTTCTTAGTTCTAAAGTCGATGCCCTTGCATCGGCTGTATGTCATAAAAAATTTTTTTACTGGCCGATTTTTCTATCGGCCCCCAATATTTCACTGCAATATTTCACTGCACACATGTTCACTTGCACATGTTCATCTGGTTCAGGTCCCCCCGAGCCGAATCTGTCAGGTAACTGCAGATATCGGCTCTGTAGTTTAGCCAAAGCATTGTATTTGCACGTCGACTCTGGTAGGACTAATGTTGATTCTTCTTAACTCACTAGCCGACGTAAAAACCGCTGCCAAGTAGATTGATGTTGAACACAAGCAGAACATGTGGTGAGGATAATTTTGGCCGATTGCTGGAATCGGCCTCCATTTTAATCGAAGCGCTCAATGGAGTTTGCGTAGCGCTCCTTCGTAGATCTTTGGGGGCCGATCCCAAGGATCGGCCTCGCCACATTTGTTCATCGGTTTGCTCTTGCTACACGGTCAGGCCAGTGGATAAGACCAGCTTAACCCTGCCCTTTGTCATGTCGATGCGCTCGCAGTTGTCGGGGGGAAGACCCCGGATAGGGCAATGGACGCGGAGCAGCCGGCTGGCCACTGGCCGGCTCGCGGCAAAGGCCGGCTGAGGAGCAGCCGGCTGGCGCCGTGGCCGGCTGGTCTGGAAGCCGGCTGGCTCTAGGTCCTAGTCGGCCTGGCTACGGCCACCAATGCTGTAGTTGGGCCGGCTTCTACAAGCCATATCCGACTGGGGTTTGTACCTCAGACCGACTCGAGGCTGGCGAGTCTTGCACTGGAAGGAACCGGGTAGGTGATCCGGGTTCCCAAAGTCCACGCTGACTCCATCTTCCGTGATACGCGGGGCACTGTAGAGCAATAGTGCCTCGCGCCGGACAGGCCGTCAGGGCTTACGACGATCCGTACTGGCTACAGCGGCTGACGGCGACAGGGACACCTCCTCCATACCGCTGACCGTGGCAGCCGGATGGGACAGGCCACGATGCCTCAACCACTCCTGACGTCACCGCCTCGGGAAGGAGCGGAAGCCGAAGCCGGCCCAGCCGGCCAGTAAACTATAGGGTCTTATATGTAAAGTGCCGGTGCCTATATAAGCCGCACTACCCCCTCTCGTGCAGGGGATCGATCATTTATTACTTTCACCCACCTACAGAGCTGCCCTGTGAGAGAGACCATAGTCTTCCTTAGCCTCTCAGGAGCAGCCGGACACAGCTCTAGGAGCACCATTGTACTGTGTGATCATCATATACACTCATAGCAGGAGTAGAGGTTTTACCTCCATCGGAGGGCCTCGAACCTGGGTACGTCGCCGTGTCGCTCGTGCCCATACCCGCATCCGGATACCGCCGTGAGATCCCTCAGGAACCACTTCGATTAGCCACCCTATGGCATATGCCGTGACGATACCACGACATTTGGCGCCCACCGTGGGGCCTTCAGCATCCTCGGCCGGTGTCTTCATCCGGACGGGCCTCACCACCACCACCGGCGAGCGAGTCGCGCCAGGCTTGATCCGGAGATTCGGCTCCCTCGACTGCGTCAGCGACAACGCTGGCTGCTTCGCTGACCGGCCCTTCCCAGCCAGCGGCAGCGTCATCTCCTTCGGCGGCTTCGACGTCTACGTCGCCACCGTCGCACCGCCGCGCTACCCGCGGCAGGTGCTGCGCTGCGCTAGCCCTCCTCCGCGAGCCGGCAGCAGCGCTCCCGCCAGCCCCGCCGTCGTGCAAGTCATGATGGCTGGCGACGAGCTCCCCACCAAGAACCCGCGCATGCGCGGCCCCGACCTGAGCGCAACATCGACCCCAACGCCTCCGGCTCGGGCCCAAAAGCGCCACCACCGCCGTCCCGGCTGGATGCAGTCCGGGCAAAGCTGAGCACCCCGCTCACGCTCGGCGGAGACCCCACCGCCGTCGAGGCGGACTTGGAGGCGCACCGCCAGCTCCTCCTCAAGCAAACCGAAGAACCGGCTGCTGCTAAGCGCCGGATGGAGATCACCCGGCGCGAGTACAACCGCGCCCACGGCCTCACTCCCGGGCGGCGACGAGCCAAGCCGAGCCGGCCACATCCGCCGCAGGCCGCGACCTCGGCGCCGAGATCGCCCGCGACGGCGCTCCTTCGCCGGCTCCGTCCGCGGAGCTCCCCGTCTACAACACCCCCGACAAGAACATGCGCGCGGCGAAGCCGCCGCAGAAGAGCTGAACCGCCTTCGGGCGAAGAGTTACGCCGCCCGGACCAGGCGGGTGGCGAGCTGCTCAACGCAGCCAACGGGCAGATCGCCGACCCTGTGTATGTCAATGCCCCAGAGCTTCTCACGCTCGCGGAGCTGCAGCAACGACAGGGAAGGCGCCGGGGACACGGCCGAGTCCTCCTCCCCGCACCAAGCCGACGCCATGATTCCCGGGCCACGCACAGCTCGGGCCGGCCAAGCCACCAGCCCGAGCGGCAACAGCCGCAGCCGGCCCTCCAAGCCGGAACCAGGAGCAAGACTCGGGCCCCGCCGTCATCACCGGCCGGCTCGAAGCAAGCGGCGCGCGCCAGCCGGCACACTCCCGGCTGGGCCCGCGCATCGAGCCCGCTGACGCCCGAGACCGCCTCGACCGGCTGGTTCAATCCCGCATCGCGGAAGAAGAGGGGCCAGCCGGCCCAAAGTGCTTCGGGCCGCGGATCCTCAACGAGCCCATGGTCGAGGGCTTCCAGCTCCCGCGCGACACCCCCAAGTACGACGGCACCACCAAGCCGGAGGACTGGCTGCTGGACTACTCCACGGCGGTCGGCATCGCCAAGGGCAACAAGCGCCGGGCCGTGCGCTACTCCCCCCTCATGCTACTCGGCTCCGCCCGCACGACGCTCAACAACCTGCCATCCGGCAGCATAAACGGCTGGCTGGACTTGAAGCCGCCTTCATCGGCAACTTCACCGGCACTTATCGCCGGCCGGGTCGCCCTCAACAGCTTGAGATGTGCAAGCAGGGCCCGGACGAGACGGATCGCGCGTACCTGACGCGCTGGTGCGAGATGCGCAACTCTTGCGAGGGCGTGCACGAGATGCAAGCCATCAGCTTCTTCATGGGCGGCTGCCGACCCAACACCATGCTGTGGCACAAGCTACGCCGCAGCGAGCCCAAGACGATGGCCGCCTTGATGGTCATCGCAGACAAGTACGCGCTGGCAGAGGAAGCCGGCAAGGCGCCGGCTGATGTTTCACCGGCCCCGGCAAGACGGGACAACAACAAGCCGGCCGAGGGCGCCTCGCACGGCAGCCGGCGGGACAACTACCGCGGCGGCAAGCGTCACAACGACCAGCCGGACCGCCGGTACGGCTCCGCCCACGTGGCCGCCGTGGCAGACACCGCTGCAGTCGGCAGCCGCCGCCCGAAGCACGACCGGCCGTGGAAGCCGAAGTACACCTTCGAGCAGATGCTCGACTCGCCATGCAAGTACCACAGCGGCAAGAACCCCTCCAACCACACCACCCGCGACTGCCACTTCATGAAGCGGCTGACAAGCGGTGAACCTCTACCGCCTCCACCCCCACCTCCACCAGCCGGCGGGCCGGGTGGCCAAGCCGGCGCAGAGAACGTCAACCTCGAGCACCACGAGGCTAACCAAGTGCACCATGCCGGCCGGTACCTGGCCGAAGACGCCACCTACATTATCTTCACCTCCGAGCCCGAGGACAGGACGAGCCAAGAGCGCCGTTCCCTCGAGGTCAACGCGGTCATACCGCCGGTCCCCCAGTACCTAAACTGGTCAGAACAGGCCATCACTTTCGATCGCCGCGACACACCGGCTGTCCTGCCGAAGCCGGGCAGCTACGCCATGGTCCTCGACCCCACCATCGGCACAACCCGGCGCAGCGTGCGTTTCTCGCGCGTCCTCATCGACGGCGGCAGCAGCATCAACATCCTCTACCGCGACACCGCCCGCAAGCTGGGCATCCAGGAGGCCGAGTTGCGCCCCACCCCCACCGTCTTCCATGGCATCGTGCCAGGCCATTGCTGCCAGCCGATCGGCCGGATCACGCTGGAGGTGATGTTCGGGAAGCCGGACCACTTCCGCACTGAGAGAATCAAGTTCGAGGTGGTGGACCTCGTGAGTCCCTACCACGCGCTCCTGGGCAGGCCAGCCACGACCAAGTTCATGGCGGTGCCCCACTATGGGTACCTGAAGATGAAGCTGCCTGGCCCCAAGGGGGTCATTACCGTAGCCGGCGACTATCGCCGCTCCATGGACTGCGCCATGCAGAGCTCCAAGATGGCCCAGACGCTGGTCATCGCCACCGAGAAGCAGCTCATCCACGACGCCGTCGCCCTCGCCAAAGCCGCGCAGACAGACATGCCGGCTGCGGGCAACCCGGCTGGGACGACTCACTTCCAGCCGGCCGACAACACCAAGAAGATCCTGCTGGACCCGGCGCAGCCGGACAAGTTCGTCACCATCGGTGCCGGCTTGAACAAGAAATAGGAAAGCGAGCTCACCAGCTTCCTCCGTGAGAATCGGGACATCTTCGCATGGACTCCAAGAGACATGCCGGGTGTGCCGAGGGAGTTGGCTGAGCACCACCTCCACGTCCGGCCTGAAGCCAAGCCGGTGAAGCAGCCTCTCAGGCGCTTCGCCGAAGAACGAAGGAAGGCCATCGGAGAAGAAATCGCCCGGCTCCTAGCTGCCGGCTTCATCATGGAAGTGCTGCACCCGGACTGGTTGGCAAACCCGGTCCTGGTTCTGAAGAAGAACGGCTCCTGGCGCATGTGTATCGACTACACCAGCCTGAACAAGGCGTGCCCAAAGGATCCCTTCCCCCTGCCGCGCATAGATCAAGTCATAGACTCGACTGCCGGCTGTGAACTGTTGTCTTTCTTAGACGCCTATTCAGGCTACCACCAGATTCCTTTGAATCCGGCTGATCAAATAAAGACTTCGTTCATTACCCCGTACGGGGCTTATTGCTACACGACTATGCCGTTCGGCTTGAAAAATGCAGGCGCCACCTACCAAAGGTGCATGCAAAAATGCTTGCAGGATCAAATCGGCAGAAACGTTCACGCATATGTGGATGATGTCGTTGTAAAGACCAAGGAGACGACTACCCTCCTTGATGACCTGAGAGAAACCTTCACCAATCTGAGAAGATTCCGGATGAAGCTCAACCCGGCCAAGTGCACATTCGGCGTGCCGTCTGGCCAGCTCCTTGGCTACCTCGTCTCTCAGCGAGGGATCGAAGCCAACCCGGACAAGATCAGCGCCCTAGAGAAGATGGAACTGCCGCAGTGCCTCAAGGACGTCCAGAAGTTTGCTGGCTGCTGGCCTCCTTGAGCCGCTTCGTCGGCCGGCTGGGGGAGAAGGCACTGCCCTGTATCAACTAATGAGGAAGGCGGACAAGTTCGTCTGGTCACCGCAGGCGGATGAGGCTTTCCGTGACTTGAAGCGCGTGCTCTCAACCGCGCCAATCCTTGCAACGCCGGGTTCAATGGAGCCGATGTTGTTGTACATCGCAGCCACCAATCGAGTGGTTAGCGTTGTCCTGGTGGTGGAGCGCAGAGAAGCCGGCAACGGGGAGCAGCTGGTTCAGCGCCCAGTCTATTACCTTAGCGAAGTGCTCTCCCAGTCGAAGCAAAATTACCCCCACTACTGAAGGTCACCTACGGCGTCTACATGGCGGCCAAGAAGCTCAAGCACTACTTCCAAGAGCACCCCATCAGGGTGGTTGCCACAGCACCCTTGGCGGAAATCATAGGCAGCAAGGATGCCAACGGCCGGGTTGCCAAGTGGGCCCTGGAGCTAGCCGCCCACACCATCCTCTACGAGCCACGCACAGCCATCAAGTCGCAGATCCTCGCGGACTTCTTCGTCGGCCGGGCTGAGATGCGTGCACTGCCGCTGTGCCGGATTCCACACATTGGAAGATGCACTTCGACGGCTCGAAGATGCGCAACGGCTTGGGAGCCGGCATCGTCATCACTTCTCCCAAGGGGGACCGGCTGGACTACGTCCTGCAGATCCACTTCGCCGCCTCCAACAATGTGGCGGAGTACGAAGCGCTCATTCATGGGCTGAAGCTGGCCAAGGAGATTGGCGTGCGTCGCATACTCTGCTTCGGCGACTCCGACTTGGTCATACAGCAAGCATCTGGCGACTGGGACGCGAAGGACGCCAACATGGCCTCGTACCGCTTCCATGTCCAGCAGCTATCCGGCTTCTTCGACGGCTGCGAATTCCATCATGTGCCACGAGCAAATAACGAAGCGGCTGACGCCTTATCCAAGATTGGCTCAACCCGGCAAGCCATTCCGCCGGGTGTCGCCTTGGCGGTTCTCAAGAAGCCGTCCATCATACCGTCACCGGACTCGGATTCAATATTCGTGCCGGCTGACCCGGGGGCTGCTCAGCCGAACCCGGGGGCTTCATCGCCCAAGTCGGGGGCTAACAAGCCAAACCCGCCGGCTAGCATGCCGAACCCGGGGACTTCTCAGTCCAACCCGGGGGCTTCATCGCCAAACTCGGGGGCTAGCAAGCCGAACCCGCCGGCTAGCAAGCCGAACCCGGCGACCATGCAGTCGAATCCGGAAGCTCCCACGCAGGAGGCCCTGTTGGTCAGCGTATTCGAGATAAGATGCGTACCTTCATGGGCACAAGAATTCCTCTCCTACCTCACCAACGGTGTGCTGCCTGATGATAGAGTCCAGGCCAGGCAGATTGAGAGAAGGGCCAAGGCCTATACCATCATCAACCACCAGCTGTACAAACGCAGCGTAAGTGGGGTGTTCCAGCGGTGCGTCGAGCCGGCTGAAGGGATTGAACTCCTACGGGAAATCCATCAAGGAGAGTGCGGACATCACGCCTCATCCAGAGCCATAGTGGCCAAAGCCTTCCGGCACGGTTTTTTGGCCGATTGCGCTCGAGACGCAGAAGATTTGGTGAAGAAGTGCAACGGCTGTCAGCGCTTCGCAAAGCAAAGACACCAGCCGGCTTCCGCCTTGAAAACCATCCCCATCACATGGCCATTTGCCGTATGGGGCTTGGATATGGTAGGTCCATTCAGAACAGCGCGAGGCGGCATGACACATCTCTTGGTGATGATTGACAAATTCACCAAGTGGATCGAAGCCAAGCCAATCAAGAAACTGGACGGGTCCACAGCCGTCACATTCCTCAAGGAAATCATTGTGAGATTCGGCTACCCCCACACCATCATCACCGACAACGGCACCAACTTCTCCCAAGGCATCTTCTCTCGCTATTGCGGGGAAATGGGGATCCGGATGGCCCTATCTTCTGTGGCACACCCAGAGTCCAATGGACAGGTGGAAAAGGCTAACGGCTTAGTCCTAGCCGGCATCCGGCCCCGGCTGGTGGAGCCGCTCGAGCGAGCAGCCGGCTGCTGGATTGAAGAACTGCCCAATGTGCTGTGGAGCCTGCGCACAACGACAAACCGCTCAGTCGGCTTCACACCATTTTTCCTCGTATACGGGGCCGAAGCCGTTTGCCGGCGATATCGAGCATGACGCGCCAAGGATCAAGCTCTACACAGAAGCCGAAGCCAAAGAAGCTCGCGAAGATGGAGTTGACCTGGTCGAAGAGGCCCGGCTGCTGGCTGAGTCTAGATCTACTATCTACCAGCAAAGCCTCCGACGCTATCACAGCCGGAGGGTCCAGCCCTTAGCATTCCGAGAAGGAGACCTAGTGCTCCGGCTGATCCAGCGGACAGCCGGACAGCATAAACTGTCATCCCCATGGGAGGGTCCCTTCATCGTGAGCAAGGCAGTAGGCAATGATTCCTACTATCTCATAGATGCCCAAGAGGCTAAGAAAGGCAAGCCGGACAAGGCTGACGAGGAGACTAAACGTCCCTGGAATGTCAGGTTACTCCGCCCATTTTACACATGAGAGCAGGAATGTATGTACCCCTTGTATCCCTTCTGTGAATTATGAAAAAGCTTGCGCCAAGAGCGCTGTTTCCGACAAGTTTTTCGCGTACTTTACCTTGTTTCGCCAATTGGCTTGAACCCTCTCACGCGGTCGGCTCAGGAACGTGATCCGGTTTCCGACAGCCGGCTTCCGATCCAGCTACAGACCGCAACCCGGCTGTCCGGCTGGCGGGAGTAAGGCCTAGGGAGCCGGCACGCGAAAAACGACTAAGGGAAAGAGTAAAAGCGAGTTGACTTGCAACTTTTCATATAAGTGCCGGATTGCCGAATTCAGCTCGTTCGACTGAAATACTGTCAGCCTCACCCAGCGGCCCGCTCTTGATCCGGCGATGGATCGCAAGTCGGACGTATGACCGGCAAGGGCACAGCCAAAGAGTGGGGCGGATGGGAAAAAGCGAACGAGTCGAAAGAAAGCAACTCGGCACACAGATGATTAACAAACACATTAAAGCGTGCCTTAATAAAAGGATAATAACATTGTCTTACATATGCACCCGGCATCCCGGGGATTTAACGATTTGTCTTGGCAAAAGAACAACTGGAAAGCAGGAAATCTAAGCCGGAGGGGCATCAGTGGAGCCGGCTGCCGGGTCGTCCTCAGGCACGTCCTCCGCCTCCTCATCGTCCACATACTCCCCATCGGATGGAGGAGGGTTCGGGTCCGCGACGAAGAGGGCCTTGTCGACGAACTCGGCGATGGTGCTGGCTCGAGCAAGGCGGGCGGCCTTGAGATCGGCTGGGAGCTTGTCCTCCACGCCGGCTCGCCGGAACTCAAGCTGCCCCAGGTCCACCTCGTTGTACCAGGAGAGGACGAAGGACAGCGCCATGTCGGCACCGGCGCGCGTGGCCGACTCCTTCCAGTCGAGGAAGCGGTCCGGCGCCCGCTCCATCGCGGAGATGAGGCCGGAGATATCCTGCGGCGCCGCCTCTTCAGGCCACAGCATGGGTACCAGCTCTTCGGCCGCCTTCCGAAGTTCCCAGCCGAGCTTGGTGATAGGCTCGACGCGGGCAGCCATGGACGCCATGTGATCCTCCATGGAGAAATACTCCGAGCTGCCCTCGCCGGTCTCCCCGCCTCCTGGACTCGCGCGCAACGCCAACGGCTGCCGAGCCGCGTCTGCGTCTCCGGGAAGGCCGCTGCAAGACAAAGCAAGTCAGAAATCATCGAAGCCGAAATAAGCTGAAAAATGCAAATTTTCGAAGTCCTAAGCCAAAAGGAAAAGCCTGACGGCAGCCGGCAAGAACCGACTGCCACCAGCCCCAAGTTGAAAATAACGAAGAAGTTTCTGCTGCCGGCTGCCAGCAAAAGCCGGCAGCCAACAGCCGAAAGCCGGCAAAGGGAAAGGAACTTAGAGATGCACTCACCCGCCAAGCCGCGATCTAGTGCGCCAATCTCATCCGTCCAGCGCTTGGCGGTAGCCGTCAGCTACGTGGACTTGACGGTGACCTCCTCCCGCGGCACAAGCCGCTGCTTCTCCACCTCCGTTAGCCGCCGGCTCAGATCCTCCACCTTCTCCTTCTCCGCCGTCCGGAGGGAGTTGAGCTCAGCAAGGTGGTTCTGTTCCAGCAGGCGCAGCCGCGTCAGCTCCTGCTCAGCCAGCTTGAGCTTGCCGGCGGCGGATCGGCCCGCCTCCTCGCTCTCGGCGCACTGGGCACGAGCGGCTCGGAGATCCGACTCCAGCTGCGGAACCTTGGCGGCTTCAACTGCGAGGCGGCCAGAAAGAAATGTCAGCCAACCAAGACTGAAAGAAAACAAGTCAAAAGAAGCATAGAGCTTACCCTTGACAGCCTCCAGCTCGCGAGCCAAGCCGGCTCGCTCGATCTTGGCCTTGTGGTAGCTAGTCACCACCTTGTTGTACAAGACGGTGCGTCGCTCCATAACCGCCTGAAAGAAACAATCAGATACCCAGACGAAACCCGGACCGGCTCCAAGCAGCCGGACCATGCCTCGGAGGGCTACCAGGATAATAACAAAATTACAAAAACAAGAAGACACCTACCTTGTCAGCATCCTCCAGCGTTGCTAGCTGGGCAAGGGCCTCGGCGGCCTTGTTCTTAAGGCCGGCTCGGAAGCCGGAGAAGGCCATCTTCATGGGCGCCGTACCAGGCTGCCCCTCCCGGTTGAACACCTCACAAGAATCCGCCGAATGCCACGCAGCCTCCATGGTGCCGGCCGAGCCAAGGCTGGAGTCAGAGGCAGACGGCACATGCAGCAGCCGGGCCCCCTTGGCCACATGAAGGCCCTCAGATGGGCCCGGCGGGCCCCTCGTCCTCACCAGAGCCCGGGAGTCGGCGTCCTCTGAGCGCGCCGGCTTCCCCCTCGCCGGCTCCTTCCCGGTCGGCTCCCTCCTCGTCGGCTCCGAAGCTGGCGGCGGCGCGGTCGAGGCAGTCGGCCCGGTGGGAGCCGTCGCATCCGGCGCTTGAGGCGCTCCCTTCGGAGAACTCTCCAGCACCACAACGTTGGGCGCGGACCCGCCGACTCCGGTCGAAGGCGGCGCAGCCCCACCAGCTCCAGCTCCAGCTCACGCCACGAGATGGCATGCCCCTGCCAGCTCCGGCTGCCCGCTCCACAAACGGGGCGCGGCGCGGGAACATATCGTCCAGCGTCGGCTGCCGCGGCGGCTCGACCCGCGTGCCGCGATCAGGCGCTGAAGCCAGCGGCACGGCGAAGGAAGATGCCCCTGCGGAAGGCGCAGTACCCGCAGCGGCGGCGGCGTAGGAGCGCGCGATGAAGGCTGCGGCGTCGGCTCCCTCCTTTGGCGCGGCGGCGGCGACGCGACGCGCGGAGCTTGCCGGGAGCCGCCGCCCTGGGCGAACTTGATAGGGACCCTAGCCGGATAAACAGAAAGACAATAAGCATGGAAGCAAGGAAAGAAAAGGAATCAAACAAGAAAAAGAAAGAGAACTCACCCGGCCTGCTCCGGGACCTTCTTCGGCTGCTGCCGGCGCTGTTTCTTCGCCTTCGCCTCCAAGGCGGCGGTGGAGCCGGTTCGCTTCGTGCCCCTGGGCGCCGAAGTCGCCGTGGTGCTTGGCGGCCTCGTGCGCAGAGGCACGGCGGGGATTGGCCCCGTACCGGACGCCGCCGGCTCCTCCTCCTCCTCCTGCTGCTCTGGTGAGGGGGGCGGATTGTGCTCCCCCTGGCCGCCTAGATCAGGCGCCTGCGGCAGGTCGTCGTCGCCGGCATGCTCGCCGGCTTGGTCAGCCGGATCGACGTGATCCGGCGTCCACCTCTTCGTCGCCAGGTCGCCGTCCTCGACGTTCTGGCGCTCAAAAAGCTAGATAGACAGAAAAAACATAAGCATATGACGAGCCGGAAGTCGGCAGAAGAAAAAGGAAGTCGGCCCCGCAGCCGCAAGCCGGAAAATGGCAAAGACATGAGGCTTACCCGCGCCGGCGGATGGTTCCTGTCGCAGGGCACCAGCCCGTAACTCCAGTCCTCCGGCAGGTTCGCCTTGGTGATGTGGTTCACCCGGCTGGCCACCTGGGCTTTGGTGAGCCGCGCAATGGAGGTCCGGTTCGGATCGAACCGGCCGGACATGTGCCCGATCTTGTGGGTGCGCATCTGAAGCGGCAGCACCCGGCGCTCGGCGATGGTGCAGAGGAGATCTTCGGCAGTCAGCCCGCCAGCGGTGGCTGTCGCCAGGAAGTCCCAAAGCAGGTTCACCTCGGCGTTCTGATCCGTCAAGCGGGCGTTGTGGCTCCAGTTGATCCGGCCGACTGGAGGAGCCGGGTTGAACTCCGGCAAGTTGATCCGGTCGACGAGCTCCCCCTCGTTGCGCACGTAGAAGAATGACATCTGCCAGTTCTTCACCGAGTCGACGGTGGGGATTTTGGGGAAAGGCGTACCAGGCCGGGTGTAGATCGAGGCAGCGCCGCAGGCTCGCAGGCGGCCGTCGTTGGTCTGCGCCTTCAAGAAGAAAAGCCGGCTCCAGAAGTCGATGTCGGGCCACAAGCCGGCGTAAGCCTCCATGAACGCCACGAAGCAACTCAGGAGGACGCATGCGTTGGCCGGCAGGTGGTGCGGCTGAAGGCCGAAGTGGTCGAGGAACTGCCGGAAGAACATCGAAGCCGGCAGGCCCAGCCCGCGATCGAGGTGCGCGCCGAAGACGACGCGCTCGCCGGGCCGCGGTTCGGGCTCCACCTCCTCGCCGGGCACCCGCGTGATCACCGACTGCGGGATCCGCCGGAGGCGCACCAGGCGTTCGATGTCGTCCTCCTGCATGTAGGAGCCCCTCCACGATCCGCTGGGGGACGCCATTGGCGATGTCGAGGAAGAAGATGACCAGGAGAGACTAAACGGCGAGGAGGAACCTTGCGACCGCGGCGGCGACAACGGCGGCTGAGGACGCTCCGTCGAGACGCGCGGCCCCGTGGCGCCGGATTGACGGAGTGGCGGCGGCGGATCGGCGGAGATTCGCCTGCCGGAGTTCGCCAGCGGGAGGCGTTCGCCGGAGCAACAGCGAGCTTGAGCGCGCGGGGAGCGATGGAAGCAGGAGCGTGAGGAGGAAGAGAATGGCAAGTGCCGCCTCGGTACCGCCCCCGCGGCATTTATAGCCTGCCGCGGGCGGTTGGCCTCAAGTGGCGGTCGTGGGCCACGTCCCCGGATTTCTTGCGCCGTAACTCCTCCCACGTCCACGACGGTTACCGAAACGGCCACACCACGTCGCCCACTACCGCACCGGATCCGGAGGGACATTGATGTGACCAGACGAACCGACCGCAGCGCCGGGCGTCGATCGGTCAAGTCGGGCGCAGGACCCGAGGCGGCGGAGACTCCGGCGCACAGCCGAGCCGGAGCCGGACAAGAAGTTTCACTCGAGCCAAAATTCATCAGCAAGGCGGAGACGCCATCAGATCTTGCGAGAAAGCAAAAACTGCACAAGTATGAAAAGCAGCCGGCTAGAAGCAGCCGGCAGGCACGAGCCGGATGAGGGCGCAGCCGGCTGAATGGAAATTCTCAGTCGGCCCCTCCAAGTGCCGTCTAATATATTCGAGAAGCCAGGAAAACCTGCCTAGGTCCTTCTAAACGCAGGACCTTGCCAGCTTCGGGGGCTAATGTCGGGGGGAAGACCCCGGATAGGGCAATGGACGCGGAGCAGCCGGCTGGCCACTGGCCGGCTCGCGGCAAAGGCCGGCTGAGGAGCAGCCGGCCGGCGCCGTGGCCGGCTGGTCCGGAAGCCGGCTGGCTCTAGGTCCTAGTCGGCCCGGCTACGGCCACCAATGCTGTAGTTGGGCCGGCTTCTACAAGCCATATCCGATCGGGGTTTGTACCTCGGACCGACTCGAGGCTGGCGAGTCTTGCACTTTGGAAGGAACCGGGTAGGTGATCCGGGTTCCCAAAGTCCACGCCGACTCCATCTTCCGTGATACGCGGGCACCGTAGAGCAATAGTGCCTCGCGCCGGACAGGCCGTCGGGGCTTACGACGATCCGTGCGCTACGGCGGCCGACGGCGACAGGGGACACCTCCTCCATACCGCCGACCGTGGCAGCCGGATGGGACAGGCCACGATGCCTCAACCACTCCCGACGTCACCGCCTCGGGAAGGAGCGGAAGCCGAGCCGGCCCAGCCGGCGATAAACTATAGGGTCTTATATGTAAAGTGCCGGTGCCTATATAAGCCGCACTACCCCCTCTCGTGCAGGGGATCGATCATTTATTACTTTCACCCACCTCTGAGCTGCCTGTGAGAGAGACCATAGTCTTCCTTAGCCTCTCAGGAGCAGCCGGACACAGCTCTAGGAGCACCATTGTACTGTGTGATCATCATATACACTCATAGCAGGAGTAGAGGTTTTACCTCCATTGGAGGGCCTCGAACCTGGGTACGTCGCCGTGTCGCTCGTGCCCATACCCGCATCCGGATACCGCCGTGAGATCCCTCAGGAACCACTTCGATTAGCCACCCTATGGCATATGCCGTGACGATACCACGACAGCAGTCGTCCAAATTGATCCCTGAGAGTGGCTCTTGGCCTGCTGCTTCCCAAGCGTTCATGCCAGCCGTTGAAATTTCAGCTGAGTCATCGGCTTGGACGACCTCTACTTCATCTCCATCCCACTGTATTACGCATTGGTGCATCGTGGAGGGAATGCAACAGTTGGCGTGGATCCAATCTCTTCCTAGCAGAACAGCATAGGTGCTCTTGCTATCGACGATGAAGAACGTCGTAGGGATAGTTTTCCTTCCTACGGTCAGATCCACGTTCAGAACACCTTGTGCGTCAGATGCTTGGCCGTTGAAATCGCTCAATGTCACGTTGGTCTTGATTAGATCCGAGCTAGAGCGTCCCAACCAACGTAGCATAGAGTATGGCATAATGTTGACTGCCGCTCCGGTGTCCACCAGCATCTTATTGACAGGCCTCCCATCGATATAACCTCGCAAGTACAGGGCCTTCAGATGTCTGTAGCTTCTTTCTCGTGGCTTCTCAAAGATAACCGGCCGTGGGCCGCAGTCAAGCTGTGCCACAGGTGCCTCGTCTAATCCTGGAGCACTGAACTCCGAAGGAAGGATGAACACCATGTTGGTACCAGCCGATGTTTCATCATCGGCTTTCCTTTGCTTGGGGCGCCACTCCATTTTCCGTGGTCGACCCTCTTCATCCAGGGTTCGCTGAATTTTCGCAGCCAGATCAGGTCGCGCCTTCCTTAGCGTATGCAGGTATAACCTTTCGGCTTCCTCCAAGCCGCGCAATCGCTGAACCCTGCGCTTTTGGGAACGGCTGAGTCCATCAGGGCACCACCTTGGACGGTGGTACCTGTCTTCTTCTTCTTCTCCCTCGTCTTCTGAATCCTCGAGATCTTCCAACCGAGGGGACTCAGCGCGTTTGCTTTGTGTTGGGAGAGGCCCTAGACGTTTGAACACGGACACGTTGGCTGCCTCCTTCTTCTTCTGGTTGCATTCTGGGCAATTGCCGATTGTGGGCAATCGGCTCATTCCTGAATCCCAGCAGTGTCTGAAGAAGGGGCAGTCCCAATGCCTATCTTCGTCGCCTTGCTCCCTTGATTTTTCTTTGGCACGGCGCTCGTACTCCTCCTCATCGCGATCATGCCGACGATGCCTTCTGGCTTCTCTAGCCAGACGATCTCTTTCATCATCATCGCTGGATCGTCGGCGTTGGCCATACTGACTCACATACTTGTTGAAGAGGTGATCAGAGAGGGGTCGCTGATATCTTATGTTCTTCACTTCTCCCTCTGTGACGTAGCGCTTGCCATCATGACAGAGCCGATCGCGTGGAGCGGCCTCCTCTGTGTCCTTGCTACGAGAGCAGCTGCCCTCGTCTCCATCCTTGCCAGAGTGGTGCCCAGGTCCTACCATGTTGATATTGAACGAGGATCCTGGCTGGCAACCTTCAGGGTAAGTGTACTCCACCATGTTAACGGCGGGGAAGGGGTGTGTGTCGACCTTCATGGCGTACTGGTTGAAAATCAGTCGTCCTTGTTCTATCGCCATTTGGATCTGCTGACGCCGCACCCTGCAGTCGTTGGTGGCATGGGAGAGCGAATTATGCCATTTGCAGTATGGCTTTCCGTTCAGCTCCTGTACCGTGGGGAATTTGAGACCTTCGGGTATCTTCAACTGCTTCTCCTTGAGTAGGAGGTCGAAGATTTGCTCAGTTTTGGTCACGTCAAAATCAAACCCTCTGGGCGGACCTGGTGGCTTAACCCATTTGCAGGACACGGGGGTTGCCCCCCGAGTCCATTCAGCCACTGCTACCTCTTGATCTCCCGCAGAAACTTCATCTTCCTCTGCTTCGACCAGGACTACTGCACGCTTGAATTTGTCCTGGTACAAGTCCGGGTGGCGCTGTTCATATGCTGACAGTTTCTGAACCATGTGCGCCAGTGAAGGGTAGTCTGCTTGGGAAGCCATATCCTTGATTTGCGAGGCAAGGCCCACCACTGCCAACTCGACTGCTTCTTTTTCAGTCACACGAGCCGAATAGCATTGGTTCCTTAGATTTCTGAAGCGCTGGATGTATTCTGCCACAGTTTCTCCACGCTTCTGACGTATCTGTGCTAGATCGGCAAGGCCAGACTCGGAAGCTTCTGAGTGAAACTGCATGTGGAACTGTTCTTCCAACTGCTTCCAAGTCCGGATCGAGTCTGGTGGCAACGAAGTGTACCACCCGAAAGCCGATCCCGTGAGGGACTGTGCGAAGAACCTCACGCGTAGTGGATCCGACGCGGAGGCCGTTCCTAGTTGTGCCAGATATCGGCTCACATGCTCGATGGAGCTGGAACCATCTGATCCGCTGAACTTGGAGAAGTCAGGGAGCCGATACTTGGGTGGTAGCGGGACCAACTCGTATTCATCGGGGTACGGCTTGGAATAGCCGATTGTCCTCCTTTTCGGCACCATGCCGAACTGGTCCCTGAGGATCGTACTGATCTGATCCGCGGTGCTGGCTGTAGGAGTCGAACTCTGAAGATTCGCCGGGGTGGCGTACTTAGCCAGCCATGCTTGCTTTTCCAGCTCTGAGCCAACTACAGGAGCTGTGCTCTGGAGGTTCGTCGGGGTGGCATATTTAGCTAGCCACGTCTGTTTCTCAAGATCTGTCGCTGACGTTCCTCCTGCCTTCCCAGAAGTCCCTGATGTTGCGGCCTGGTTTGTGAGTGCCCAGTTACCGCAGTCTGGCACGTATGTGCACATGTACCCGTGAGGGATCTCCTTAGGCGCCTCATGCAAGAACTGGCAGTCACTAGGGTCACCACCGATCTTGTAGACGATGAATGCCGGTGAACTCGGCACTTCTGGTGCTGCCAACGCAAATGGCAGCGGTGGACGGGACTGGAGTGGCATCTCTCCTTGGTGTGTCCCGAGAGCTGGTCCTGACGGAGAGTACTGGTGCCTCATGATCTCCTGGATCACCCGGAGAGCAACACGCTCCAAAGTGTTCACCAGGTTCTCAGAGTGGCGGTGCAGCGAGTGAGCCACCAGGTAGTTGATCTCCTGACGTAGGGACCTGGTGCGTTCTTCTGACGGGGCAGAGAGGTCTGTCCCATCGAGTGCACCATCAGGCGAGAACCCCTTCCACCTGATGCCATGTGAACGGGTTCTGTGAAAAGAGCCGATGAGGTCGGCTTCGAGGATTGCTTTGACCTCGTCATACTTCTTCTTGAGCTCGTCGGTCAGATCCTCGTACGTGACTGGTGTGCCGTCCGCCATCTCAGATGTAGATGGCGATGTGGTTGATGATGAAGCTTGTCCCACCGGGCGTGCCAGAATGTGTTGCGGTCAAAACCCACCGGCGGGCAGCGACGGGCAACACAGTAGAGCCGGGAACAACTTAGGGCTGCGGCTGGCCCTGGTCCCTCCGAGCGACGGCCCGCAAAGCCTCTGGTACACACGTCCGATGCTGGTGCAGGGGCGTGCCACCTGACCTATACCTGGTCAGGAAGGTGATGGAGATGCCTTGCTTAGTTTCCTGCATGGCATACACGTAAACATTAAATACGAGCCTCGATCGGCTCTCAGGTTATCCTGTGAATCGGCTCAAGGAGCCGATCCACCCATGATTCGTACGAGGTGCACGAATATATGGTGGTCCTGCTTGATCAAGATAAAGCTAAAGCGATCTACGACGATTTAGGGTTTTCACCGCATAATCGGATCATCCTACTCATGATTGGGCCTCGCGGCCACGCACGGTGATCGTAAGCCGATCCTAGACAAGGCCTAAAAACCAACACGAGGTTGATCCCCGGAACATCCTGTCTAGGACTAGCAAACGACACCCTACGTGCCGCTGGATCCTCCAACCCTTTGTAAGGCCTAACTATTGCAGATATTAAACTAATCCTTGAAGAACAAGGAGCAACCGTAACGGATCGGATCTACTAAATAATGATCAAGCGGGGTGCCGCCCCTACACCTAAGATAGGTGTAAGGGCGGCTAGATATGCAAGGGTTGCACTACGATAGCATATGATATTAAGAGCAATGCTAACCCTAACATATCTAAGATAACTACGTTGCTCGCCATCAAAAAGGCTTCAGTACGAGCAACGCATGAACAACGAGAATAAGCTTGTGCTGCCTAGATCGCAAGATGCGATCTAGGCAGCATGATGCTTACCGGTAGAAACCCTCGAGACGAAGGAGTTGGCGATGCGCCGAGATTGATTTGTGGTTGAACGTTGGTTGTTGTTTATTCCATAAACCCTAGATACATATTTATAGTCCAGGGGACTTTCTAATGTGGGAATAATCCCCACCGTGCACGAGACAAACTCTAACTTTTAATCTAAGATGCGATCTACTATAATACAGATACACGGGCAATCTAGCCCAAACTCTTCGTGCAAGGCCGCTTCAGAGATCTTCCACGTGTAATCTTCCAAGCCCATCTCCCTTACGGCCCACCTCCTGATTTGGCCAAAATCTGGTGATAACATATGCATAGTGCTCATACCTAGTATTTGTGTTTTGCCATGATGAGTGTTATTATGCTTATGTGCTAAACCCTAAAACCCTAAAGGGATCAAGTGAAGATCACCAACCAAATAAAAGAGAAAGAAATCAAATAAGAAAAACCTTAAACCCTAACCTTCTCAAAAATCATTTGGATCTATTTTGAGAAACCAAAAATAAAAGAAAAGACATATGTGGGCATATAGCCCTAATAGGAAATCTTGAACCCTACCTTTATTATTTTTGCTAAATGGTGGTGAACCATTGTGAACCCCACTAGACCCTAAACCTCATCTCTCTTGTCACAAATCTTTGAAAAACCAAAATAAAAAGAGGTGATCTTAAATAAGAAAAAAAGGGGCATTTGCAAGCCTATGGATACTTTTTGCAAATGCTCCAACTTTGAGTGTTGACCTTGGTAGATGTTTTGAAATACATCAACACACTCAACAAAGTACTTACCAACCCATTTAAGTGAGAAATAAAATCAAATCAAAACATATGCATAGAGGTATATGTGGCACTTAGCCAAAATATTAAATCTTAACCTAGGCACCCCCATTGTCCTAAAATGGTTGAACCTTTGACCCAACTCAATCTAACACCAAATAAACCTCACCCTTGCCAAAATGAAGCAAAGAAAAATAAAAGAATAAAAGTTAGAAAATCACAAAACCCTCACATATGGCTTTATGCCATTTTTCCAAATCTTTGACCCTAGACCATTTTGGTCTTCACCATTATTTGGAGTATGTTACTAAACACTTATTACAACTATTGGAACCAAAGAAACACAATTCAAATCAAAATCCAACTCAAATTGTGCTCACATATGAGGATGGTCAAATCTGTCTTTTATAATCTGGTCACTACTTTGAGCCCTTGTATCTCAAGATTTTCAAACTAAACTTTCCCAATTCTTTGCATGTCATCCAAGAGCACATGAAGGAGAACAACTTTGGTAAAGACCACCATGCCAAAATCATCTTGGATCAAAATCTATGCTCATGCAAAGTTGAGACTTTTTAACATTGTTAACAATCTCACATTTTGCAAATCTGCATTTCTTTTATTTTTAAAATTCCACCACCACTTGTGAATGTCTCTGGTCAATTGCAACTCATCCCAATCCTCCATTTTCAAATTTTTGAACCAAAGTGCACAAACCAAATTTTGACAAAACTTGCATTTTGCAAATAGGCATATTTGCAAACACTATTTGAAATAGTGCTTTACCTCAAAATAACTTGCCCCATTTCACTCCACCTTGCTCACCTGTCCCCTCTCTCCCTACACCAACCCATAAACCCTAAGAGGAGGAGCCAAAGCTAGCATGGCATGGCCATGCCGGCCATGTTCCCCCTCTCTTCTCCCCCTTGCTCTCCACTTCTGGCCCTGGTGCCCAAACCCTCCACCTCACCTCCCTACTGCAGCCTATGCAAGCCCTGGTCGGAGAGGACGCCGACAGTCGCCGGAGATCGCGCGCCCAGGACGGCCAGGACATGCCGATGACGTCGCCGCAGTACCCGCCGCGGACGTCACTGGCCACCTGCCGCCTCGCCAGCACACGCTCACCCTGTACCTCCTCTCGACGCCTTGAGCATCACCGTGCCACCGCGGACGCGCCAGACACGCGCGCGACCACTGCCCTTGCCCGCCGCCGCCGGAGACAAGGACGGAATCCCGCCGCATCCGCGCCAGTACACGCCATCGCCCGACCGTCGTACGCCTCGCCGTACCGCACCATTAATGCCCCAAGGACCGCCATGACGTCGCCTACCTCCTGTGCACCTTCCTCGCTCCTTCGTCGCCCTGGAACGACGACCTCGCCGTTGACCTCGTCCGCGCCTCGCAGCACACTCGCCCCTCTATAAATACCGAGCTCCCCTCAGCCATCCAAGCACACCAGCAGCATCCCCACTCTTCCCTCACCCTCCTCGACCACTTCCCCTTCTCGATTCATCGCCGGAGCTCCCCAATTTAGCCGCCGGAGCCCGCCAGTACCTCATCTCTCCGGCGTCGATTCAGGCCACCTCCAGCCTCGCCACCTGTACCAGCGCACTCGCCGTCGACGACAACCTCGCCTCGCATCAACGCCACCACTCGCCGGAGCCCAGGATCACCGCCGACCCCTACTCCGCCGTGCCAGCACCTCCCTTCTCCCCGACGACGATGACGACGTGCGACCGTCGGATCGCCATCTAATCCAACCGCTCACGATCACCGGTACCGTTTCGGTAAGAGTAAGTCGCTGACGTGCGGGCCCCTTTGTCAGTTGGCCCGTGGCGCGTTGAAACGTTACCTGGGCCAGCCCAGTTAGTTTCCCTCATTTTGGCCCATTTTCTTTCCCGCGCAAGCCCAACCATTTGAATTGGATTTATTTCAAATCTGTAAAATACAAACTGGTCCTGTGCTAGAAATTGAATAGTTTCAAATCTACCCAACCCAATTTGATGAAATTTATATTGCTGGAAAGCTTGTAAAAAGATCTATCCAACCCCACTGGTCCCACTTCAAAATCTTGTGTAGAGTTAATGTGACAAAAATAACAAGTCAGAGACTTTTCAGTATTCAAATAAATCTTAAAAATCAACCAAATTGAATTTTGAAGTAAATCCAATTGCTATAATTCAAATTTCACTTGCACCAATTGTTTATGCAAAAATATGGTATGGTTACCTTGAGTGATCATGGCCCAAATTAAATAAAGGACTATATGGCTACTTCTAGTCAAAGATATTGTCTAAAACTATTAATAAATCACATGGGAGTTTTTCTCTCATTTAAATCTTGTCATGAACAGTTCAAAATGAGGTAAAGACTCTGGTCATTTAGGTCTCATATGAATTGTTGATGATATTAAATCTTTACCATATTAGGATTAAATTGTGTGAGGTGCTTCACCTCATTTAAATCATTTTCTTAAATGATGAGTATGAAGAGGTTGACTTAGTCAACCTAGGTCATATATTATTCATGAGAGAAATTAAATCTTAATAAGATAATGAGAGGAAATTATTTCTCTAAGTAATTAAAAGTAACACCTTAATTAGTATGAGAGGAAATTATTTTTCTTAAATGAGAAAACAACACATCTACTCCCTTAATAATAAGGTGTGATGCTAGTTTAAATTGTGTAAATTATATGAGGTGTTTCACTTCATTTAAATCTTGTCCCAAGTACTTTCATATGAAGTTTGGACCCCTGGTCAAATGCTCTCATATAAAATACTTGGAGATTTTAAATCATTTGTAGAAGTGTTAAATAGTATGAGGTATCTCTGCCTCATTTAAATCATTTTCTCAAATGATGATGATGAATGTGAAGGAGATATGCCCTAGAGGCAATAATAAAGTGGTTATTATTTATATCTTTATGTTTATGATAAATGTTTATATATCATGCTATAATTGTATTAACCGAAATATTTGTACATGTGTGATATGTAGACAACAAGAAGTCCCTAGTATGCCTCTTAAACTAGCTTGTTGATTAATGGATGATTAGTTTCATAATCATGAACATTGGATGTTATTAATAACAAGGTTATGTCATTGTGTGAATGATGTAATGGACACACCCAATTAAGCGTAGCATAAGATCTCGTCATTAAGTTATTTGCTATAAGCTTTCGATACATAGTTACCTAGTCCTTATGACCATGAGATCATGTAAATCACTTATACCGGAAAGGTACTTTGATTACACCAAACACCACTGCGTAAATGGGTGGCTATAAAGGTGGGATTAAGTATCCAGAAAGTATGAGTTGAGGCATATGGATCAACAGTGGGATTTGTCCATCCCGATGACGGATAGATATACTCTGGGCCCTCTCGATGGAATATCGTCTAATGTCTTGCAAGCATATGAATGAGTTCATAAGAGACCACATACCACGGTACGAGTAAAGAGTACTTGTCAGGAGACGAGGTTGAACAAGGTATAGAGTGATACCGAAGATCAAACCTCGGACAAGTAAAATATCGCGTGACAAAGGGAATTGGTATTGTATGTGAATGGTTCATTCGATCACTAAAGTCATCGTTGAATATGTGGGAGCCATTATGGATCTCCAGATCCCGCTATTGGTTATTGGTCGGAGTGAGTACTCAACCATGTCCGCATAGTTCACGAACCGTAGGGTGACACACTTAAAGTTGGATGTTGAAATGGTAGTACTTGAATATGGAATGGAGTTCGAATATTTGTTCGGAGTCCCGGATGAGATCTCGGACATCACGAGGAGTTCCGGAATGGTCCGGAGAATAAGATTCATATATAGGATGTCATTTTATGTGAATTAAAATGTCGCGGAAGGTTCTATGGAAGGTTCTAGAAGGTTCTAGAAAAGTCTGGAAGAAACCACCAAGGAAGGTGGAGTCCGCATGGGACTCCACCTCCATGGCCGGCCAACCCTAGTGGGGGTGGAGTCCCAAGTGGACTCCCCCTTAGGGGGCCGGCCACCCCCCCATATGGGAGGTGGAACTCCCACCTCTAGTGGGAGTCCTAGCTTGGCTAGGTTTCCCCTCCATATGGAAGGTTTTTGGTTCGGGTCTTATTCGAAGACTTGGGGACTAACTCTTGGGGTTCCACCTATATAATGAGGGGCATAGGGGAGGGGGCCGGCCACCACAAAGCCACAAGTTGGCCGCACCCCCTTGAGGCCGGCCACCCCCTCCCAAACCCTAGCCGCCCCCCTCTCCTCCATAACTCCCGCGTAGCTTTAGCGAAGCTCCGCCGGACTTCTCCACCACCACCGATACCACGCCGTCGTGCTGTCGGATTCAAGAGGAGCTACTACTTCCGCTGCCCGCTGGAACGGGGAGGTGGACGTCGTCTTCATCAACAACCGAACGTGTGACCGAGTACGGAGGTGCTGCCCGTTCGTGGCGCCGGAACCGATCGTGATCAAGATCTTCTACGCACTTTTGCAAGCGGCAAGTGAATGTCTACCGCAGCAACAAGAGCCTCCTCTTGTAGGCTTTGGAATCTCTTCAAGGGTGAGACTCGATACCCCCTCGTTGCTACCGTCTTCTAGATTGCATCTTGGCTTGGATTGCGTGTTCGCGGTAGGAATTTTTTTGTTTTCTATGCAACGTTATCCTACAGTGGTATCAGAGCCGTGTCTATGCATAGATGGTTGCACGAGTAGAACACAATGGTTTTGTGGGCGTTGATGCTCTTGTTATCTTTAGTTTGAGTACTTTGCATCTTTGTGGCATAGTGGGATGAAGCGGCTCGGACTAACTTTACATGACCGCGTTCATGAGACTTGTTCCTCGTTCGACATGCAACTTGTATTGCATAAGAGGCTTTGCGGGTGTCTGTCTCTCCTACTATAGTGAAGATTCAATTTACTCTTATATTGAAAACATTAGTATCAACGTTGTGGTTCATGTTCGTAGGTAGATTAGATCTCTCTCGAAAACCCTAAACCACGTAAAATATGCAAACCAAATTAGAGACGTCTAACTTATTTTTGCAGGGTTTGGTGATGTGATATGGCCATAATGTGATGATGAATATGTATGAGATGATCATTATTGTATTGTGGCAACCGGCAGGAGCCTTATGGTTGTCTTTAAATTTCATGTTGAGTAGTATTTCAAAGTAGTTGTAATAGTTGCTACATGGAGGACAATCATGAAGACGGCGCCATTGACCTTGACACTACGCCGACGATGATGGAGATCATGCTCGAAGATGATGGAGATCATGTCCGTGCTTTGGAGATGAAGATCAAAGGCGCAAAGACAAAAGGGCCATATCATATCACATATGAACTGCATGTGATGTTAATCCTTTTATGCATCTTATTTTGCTTAGATCGCGACGGTAGCATTATAAGATGATCCCTCACTAAAATCTCAAGATAATAAAGTGTTCATCCTTAGTAGCACCGTTACCAAGTCTTGTCGTTTCGAAGCATCTCGTGATGATCGGGTGTGATAGATTCAATAAGTACATACAACGGGTGCAAGACAGTTTTGCACATGCGGATACTAAGGTGGCCTTGACGAGCCTAGCATGTACAGACATGGTCTCGGAACACGTGATACCGAAAGGTAGAGCATGAATCATATGGTTGATATGATGAACACTTTGAGTGTTCGCCATTGAAATCACACTTTTTCTCGTGATGATCGGGTTTAGGTGTGATGGATTTGGTTCGTGTGATCACTAAGACAATGCGAGGGATATTGCTTTGAGTGGGAGTTCACCTAGATTTTTAATTATGTTGAATTAAAATTTGAACTCAATTTGTCATAAACTTAGTCTAAACTTTTGCAAATATATGTTGTAGAGATGGCGTCCCCAATCAATTTTAATCAGTTCCTAGAGAAAGTGAAACTTAAGAGCAACGGTAGCAACTTCACCGACTGGTTCCGTCATGTGAGGATCTTCCTCTCTGGCGGAAATCTGCAATATGTGCTTGATGCACCGCTAGGTGACCCTCCTGCAGAAACTGAAACCGATGAAGTAAAAGCTGTTTACGAGACTCGGAAAATTCGGTACTCTCAAGTTCAGTGTGCCATCCTGTGCAGTCTGGAATCCGATCTTCAAAAACGTTTTGAGCACCACGATCCTCATGAGTTGATGAAAGAGCTGAAAGCTATTTTTGAGACTCATGCGGCCGTGGAATGCTATGAAGCATCGAAGCAATTCTTCAGCTGCATGATGGAAGAAGGCAGCTCCGTTAGTGAGCACATGCTCGCCATGACCGGGCATGCGAAGAAACTCAGTGACTTGGGAATAGTGATTCCTAACAGACTGGGGATTAATCGTGTCCTTCAATCACTGCCACCAAGTTACAAGAACTTTGTGATGAACTACAATATGCAGAACATGAACAAGGAGTTACCTGAACTCTTTGGCATGCTAAAAGCTGCTGAGATTGAGATCAAGAAAGAGCACCAAGTGTTGATGGTCAACAAGACCACCAGTTTCAAGAAACAGGGCAAGTCTAAGGGAAAATTCAAGAAGGGTGGCAAGAAAGCTGCCACGCCTCCTGTGAAACCTAAGAACGGCCCTAAGCCTGATGCTGAGTGCTATTACTGCAAGGAGAAGGGACACTGGAAGCGTAATTGCTCCAAGTATATGGCTGATCTGAAGAGCGGCCTTGTCAAGAAGAAGAAAGAAGGTATATCTGATATACATGTTATAGATGTTCATTTCACTGGTTCTCGTTCTAGTACCTGGGTATTTGATACTGGTTCGGTTGCTCATATTTGTAACTCGAAACAGGAACTAAAGAATAAACGACAACTGCTGAAAGATGAAGTGACGATGCGCGTTGGAAACGGATCCAAGGTCAATGTGATCGCAGTCGGCACACTTCGTCTACATCTACCTTCGGGATTAGTTTTAAGCCTAAATAATTGCTATTATGTACCTGCGTTGAGCATGAACATTATATCTGGATCTTGTTTAATGCAAGACGGTTATTCATTCAAGTCTGAGAATAATGGTTGTTCTATTTTTATGAATAATATCTTTTATGGTCGAGCACCACAAAAGAATGGCTTATTTCTGTTAGATCTCGATAGTAGTGATACGCATATACATAACATTGATGCTAAGCGAATTAAATTGAATGATAATTCTACTTATATGTGGCACTGTCGTCTTGGTCATATTGGAGTGAAACGCATGAAGAAACTCCATACTGATGGATTACTTGAATCACTTGACTTTGAGTCACTTGATAGATGCGAAGCATGTCTAATGGGTAAAATGACTAAGACTCCATTTTCTGGTATGATGGAGCGAGCTACTGACTTATTGGAAATCATACATACCGATGTGTGCGGACCAATGAGCGTAGCATCGCGCGGTGGTTATCGTTATGTTCTAACCTTCACAGATGATCTGAGTAGATATGGGTATATCTATTTCATGAAACATAAATCCGAAACTTTCGAGAAGTTTAAGGAATTTCAAAGTGAAGTAGAAAATCAACGTAACAAGAAGATTAAATTTCTACGATCTGATCGTGGAGGTGAATATCTGAGTTATGAGTTTGGCATGCATTTAAAGAAATGCGGAATACTTTCACAATTGACACCGCCGGGAACACCTCAACGTAACGGTGTGTCCGAACGTCGTAATCGAACTCTCTTAGATATGGTTCGTTCTATGATGTCTCTTACTGATTTGCCGTTATCTTTTTGGAGTTATGCATTAGAGACAGCCGCATTCACTTTAAATAGAGCACCATCAAAATCCGTAGAAACGACACCGTATGAACTATGGTTTAATAAGAAACCTAAGCTGTCGTTCCTGAAAGTTTGGGGTTGCGAAGCCTATGTAAAGAAGTTACAACCGGACAAGCTAGAACCCAAAGCGGAGAAATGCGTCTTCATAGGATACCCTAAGGAAACTATAGGGTACACTTTCTATCACAGATCCAAAGGCAAAATCTTTGTTGCTAAGAACGGAACCTTTCTTGAGAAAGAATTTCTCACTAAAGAAGTGACTGGAAGAAAAGTAGAACTCGATGACATAGGCATCCCAAATGGGCCTGCCGAAGATAGTACCCGGGGTTTACTGAAGGCCCACTACCCGAAGAATAAGAAGATTCGAGAGCCCAAGATATATCAAGGAAAGTCAAGAGTTGTAATAGGAAGTGTTATTTGTAATCTGGCGGGATGAGTTAGAAACCGTCCCGGACTCTGTAACTTGTATAGCACGAATCCCTCGGCTCCACCTCCTATATAAAGGGGGAGGCGAGGGACGAAAGGAGAATGGAATCATTGTCTGCAAACCCTAGTTTTCATATTCGTCGAGTACTTTCCGGCTGAAACCTTCGAGATCTACTTACCCTCTACTTCCAACTAAACCCTAGCCTACAATCCATAGGCATTGACAAGTTGATACCTTGTCAATTGGCGCCGTCTGTGGGAACTAGAGGCGTAAGGAGCTGATCTCGATGGCACGCTCAAGATCTTCGACATCGTCAACCGCAAGCAACACAATGGATCGAGGTAAACAGATCGCTGCTGGTCTTGTCGATTTTGTTCCTCACCCACCCTCCCGTTTGGATGCATATGCGTATCTGGCGGAGCCCATGGAGATGACGTTCGGAAGGTTTCACTTTCGCGTCGAGAAGGAAGGATCGTATCGTGTCGAGATTCCGATTTCGTCGGGATCGTCGGTGGTCGATTCCGATTTTTCAAACTATGCATCGTCAACCGAGTCAGGAGAAGAAGAAACCTCGGTGACACGCTACGTCAGCACCAGAGCAAGAGAGAAACTCGCCAAGATCTTCAACGACATGTCGTTTGAGTCATCTGCGGACTCATATATAAGCGATGGCTCAAGCGATGTCGACAGTTACGACTTCATCGACAAATCTCTCACAGTGGGCAAGGTCTTCATCAATCTCAACGATGATGTCACCAAACCCAACGTAGATCTGAGTACAAAGTATCATCAGATTTACGCCATTGAAGATCAAGAGGAGACATCTGAGGCTTTCGACAGTTTGGGAAATCCATACGTCGATCCCTCCAATCTGCGACAAGGCCTGGGCAACAAATACGTCGGGCCAGAGCCGCGAGATAGAGTTCAACTTTCACAAGCAGCGTGGGATAGAGCCGCGAGAGCTATGAACGGCACAGAACCAATGGCTACCACAGCCACACCAGAAGAATTGCAAGCATATCAATATAGGCTCGCACGAGCTGCCAGGGAATTGGAAAAACAGACAGCTGAGTTGAACAGGAGAAAGGAGGCAGCTTCTGCATCCAGCAGGAGAAGGGCAGATCTAAGTCGACAATCTAGAACTACGGGTGATAGCCACCGGGAGGCGCGGAACAGAGCAAGATCAAGGCTGCAACACATACCCGAAGCAGAAAGAGAGCACTTGGTCCAGAACCTCGACATGTCCTTCATGTCGATAGATACAAGAGGAAACATCATCCCTAAGACACCAGAGGCTGGGTATATGGCGACACATGCTTTTATCCTTGCGTCTAAACCACCTCCAGGTGATCCAAGGGAAACATTGTACAATATGGCGGTAGCAGGAGTTGGAGCTATGGGGACAGCGTTTGTATCAACGCCTCCTGAAGGAGTGGCAAGGCAAAATAGTCCACGACCTGCAGCAGCAACAGCGGCTGCAACTGAAGGGCCAAGTGGAGCAAGAGACACAGCAGCACAGGCAAGAGTCGACAGAGCGCGGCAAAGCAGAAGGGATCATCGGCAATCTCCGGAATTGACCGACGAAGATATGTGTGGCTTGCCATGCTTTACGAGGAGAGTCCGGAAAACTCGAGTCCCCGGGATTCAAGTTACCCGATAATTTCAAGAAGTTCGACGGCCTTCAAGATCCAGAGGATTGGCTAGTCGACTATCTGGAGATGGTGAAGCTCACAGGAGGAACTAGGGCAACAGCCATGCAAAGTATCCAGGTGCATTTGAGTGGAGCCGCACGATCTTGGATAAAGAAACTCGCTCCAGGATCCATCGACAGCTGGGAAAGTTTCGAGGATGTGTTCATCAAGAACTTTAGATCCACGTGCAAAAAACCCGCGTCGTTAGAGGAGTTGAGAGCGTGTCGACAGAAGCCAGATGAGCCAATGAGGAAGTACATCCAGAGGTGGAATATCATTAAAAACTCAGCAGAAAATATATCTGACGAGAGAGCAATAGATGCGTTTGTCGCAGGAGTCAGGCGTGGAGATTTCGTCGAAGACTTGGGAAGGACCAATCCAAAGACAGTATCCGCGTTAATGGAGATAGCAAATAAATGGGCAGACGGAGAAGACGCCGTCCACAACAAACGACACAGGTCGCCAGAGGAGGACCGCGGTCGAAACTATCAACCGAGGCGAAGATTTCCTCGGACGTACCGTAACTACGACGCTCCAGGACAAATTTCGGCAGGTTTTCGGACAAACACAGGAGGAAGCAACAGAGATGATTACCAGAGAAGCAGTGAGCAGCGAGGTGATAACAGGGATGATTCACGCAACAGGCAAAATAGCGGGCCTAGGTTCCCAAGACCTTTCGTGTCCCCTGAAGAGATGATGAACGGACCGTGCCAGATGCATTTTTTCCTCGACAGCAACGGAAAAAGACAGTCAGGGCACTTGCAGAAGGATTGTCGAAATTTTCAAGCAATGTTGCGGTATGCAGAGAACGCTAATGCGCGGGCAGCACAGAGAAATCCTCGAGAACCCAGAAGCGAGATTCACTTGCCGCCTCCTCCCGCGATTACAGACGACAATCGGCATCAGCTCGAGAATAGCGGCAGCACTGCACCACCACCTTATGTTGATCCTAATTCCAATGGAGCGGTGTTGATGATTCAGAAGGGAAGGCCGTCCAATAGAGCTCGTAAAGTAATCTCACGACGGTGTTTATGGCAGAGAAAATGCCTCCACCAACAGTTGAGTACCTTAATTGGTCGGGACAAGATATCGGCTTCACAATAGCGAGATCATCCGCAGCAAGTTCCTCGACCAGGGCAGCAGTCGGCACTTATTCTGGCGGTTATCGCGGGATTTGATGTCTCTCGAGTGTTCATAGACGGCGGCAGCAGCTTAAACCTTATGTATGCAGATACATTGAGGAAGATGAACATATCCTTAGCAAACTTGAAACCAACAGACACAAGGTTCCACGGCATCACACCGGAGAAACCAAGTTATCCATTGGGAAAGATCAATCTCGACGTTCAGTTTGGGACCCGAGAAAATTATAGAATCGAGAGGCTCGAGTTTGAAGTCGTGGATTTTCCGTCGCAATATCACGCTCTGTTGGGACGACCAGCATATGCTAGATTTATGGCAGTGCCACACTATACATACTTGTTGTGGAGGTTGCCTGGACCAAAGGGACCAATCACAGTTAAAGGAAGCTTTGCCTTAGCCGATAAGTGCGACAAGGATTTCCACCGGTTGTCAGAAACCTTCGGGATGCAAGCTGAGTACTTGGCGTCAAAAAGCATGACTAATTACGACGTACTGCCAGACGTTGGAAGGCCAAACAAAGAATCAACTTTCAGATCGAGAAAAATTCAAAAGAGGTGCAGATTCACCCGACAGACCCAAAAAAGACGACATCTATCGCAAACGACATGGATATCGCATAGGAAAGCGCGCTCGTCGAGTTCCTCCGTGAGCACTGGAAAATCTTCGCATGGTGTCCAGCTGACATGCCAGGAGTACCCAGGGAACTTGCCGAGCACCACCTAAACTTGGACCCACTAGCGAGACCAATTAAACAACCTTTGCGACGTTTTTCGGAACCAAACCGCAAAGCCATGCTGTCAGAAATTAATCGACTACAAGAAGCTGGTTTTATCAAAGAGATATTCACAGAAGCCACATGGGTAGCAAATCCTGTGCTGGTGCCGAAGAAAAACACTAAGGTCCTTCGCATGTGCGTCGACTTTACGTGTGTCAATAAACATTGTCCAAAGGATCACTTTCCCCTCCCGAGGATCGATCAAATTATCGACTCCACGGCTGGATGTGAACGTCTTTCCTTCCTGGATGCATATTCTGGTTATAACCAGATCAGATTGAAAGAAGATGATGAAGTAAAGACCGCGTTTATTACACCTTACGGCGTGTTTTGCTACAGAACAATGCCCTTTGGTCTAAAAAATGCGGGAGCAACATATCAAAGGATGATGCAGAAGTGTTTGGCGACACAGATTGGGAAGAATGTGCAAGTATACATTGATGATGTCGTCATAACATCAAAAAAGGGGGCAACGCTGATCGAGGACCTCAAGGAAACCTTCGACAACCTTGATAAGTTCTGCCTCAAACTGAACCCGACGAAGTGTTCCTTTGGCGTCCCAAAGCGGAGAACTTTTGGGGTTTCTAGTATCAAGAAGAGGGATTGAAGCAAATCCCGACAAAATACAAAGCTATCGTAACAATGAGGAAGCCAACAAAGTTGAAGGAGATACAACAGCTAACGGGGCGAGTCGCAGCTTTGAGTAGATTCGTCGCTAGGCTGGGAGAAAAGGCACTGCCGTTCTACGCTTTGATAAAACAAGGAGATAAATTTCAGTGGAACGAAGAAGCCGACAGAGCTTTCGAGGATTTGAAGCGCACAATTTCGACACCGCCAATTCTGGTGGCACCAAAAGAAAGGGAACCCCTCCTGCTATATATCGCAGCCACACCCCAAGTGGTGAGCACGGTGCTAGTTGTCGAAAGGGAAGAAGAAGGAAAACTCCACGGCGTGCGAGAGGCGATATACTTCGTCAGCGAAGTTCTATCACCATCTAAACAAAGGTATCCGCAGTACCAAAAGATAGCATATGGAGTATTCACGACAGCACGAAAATTGCGCCACTATTTTTCGGCACATCCGATCATAGTGGTCAATGAAGCTCCCTTGTCAAATATACTGAACAACCCAGAAGCTACGGGTCGTGTCTCCCTTTGGGGAATAGAACTTTCCCCTCGGGACATCACGTATGAAAAAAGAAAAGCAATAAAATCGCAAATACTGCCGGACTTCATCGCAGAGTGGATGGAGTTTCAAAATACAGGACCTCCAGATTTATCGAGAACTTGGACCATGAACTTCGACGGGTCCAAAAGACTGGAAGGAGCTGGCGCAGGAGTAGTACTCATATCACCTGAAGGCGACAAGTTGAAGTACATCCTCCGGATGACGTTCCCTAACGCATCTAACAATGAAGCAGAATACGAGGCTCTCATACATGGAATGAAGATGGCGAAAGCCTGCGGAGCAACTCGACTAAAAATCTTTGGCGACTCACAGCTGGTGGCACAGCAAGTTATGAACCAATGTGATGCAGTCAATGATAGCATGATGGCATACAAGGAGGTATACAACGAACTCGAGAAGTTGTTCGATGGATGCGAAGTAAACCATATTAGCAGATTGAGCAACGACGAAGCCGATGTTCTTGCAAACATCGGGTCGCAATGCCTTGCAGTCCCGCGGTGTGTATTCTGGGAAGAAATAACAGAGAGATCCACTAAGTCGACAAAATCAAAAAAGAAGGAGAAGAAACCCTCGGGGGCTACCAAGGAAAAACAAGAGGACGAAGAAGAAGATCAGGACCTGGTCATGATGATACAGATACCGTGGATGCAGCCGTACATATCATACATCCTGAGGAAAGAAATACCCGACGATCCAGTTGAGGCAAGGCGAGTAATTCGACGCTCCAAAGCTTTCACGGTGGTCAAGGGAGAATTGTATAAGCGAAGTATTTCAGGCGTCTTGCAAAGGTGCGTCACACCAGAGGAAGGAAGAATAATTCTGAAGGATGTACACGAGGGAATATGTGGCCACCACGCAAGTAGTCGAGCTATCGCAGCCAAAGTTTTTCGAGCAGGATTCTACTGGTTGACAGCAATCGAGGACGCCAAGGACATAGTAAGAACTTGCGACGCGTGTCAAAGGTTTGCCGCAAAACCTCACTCTCCAGCAGCAGAGCTAGCACCAATACCATTGTCATGGCCCTTTGCTCAATGGGGACTTGATATGGTGGGTAAGTTACACAAATCCTGGCCAGGAGGAAAGGAGTACATGCTAGTAGCTGTCGACAAGTTTACAAAATGGATAGAAGCGAAGCCGATAAATTCACCAGATGGAGCATCCGCAGTAAAATTCGTAAAAGGCCTCGTCTTCAGATTTGGAGTGCCCCATAGCATCGTCACAGACAACGGCAGTAACTTCACATCCCATGAATTCAAAGATTATTGCGAAGAGGTGGGTATCAAGCTGAACTTTGCGTCAGTTGCACATCCTCAAACCAATGGGCAAGTCGAGAAAGCCAATGGTATCATCTGCAATGGCATCAAGAAGCGCTTGTTAGGACCACTGGAAAAAGCTCGACATACCTGGCCAGAAGAACTACCAAGCGTGTTGTGGAGCATCCGAACAACACCAAACACAGCAACGCAGGAAACTCCGTTTTTTCTGGTTCATGGAGCAGAAGCAGTACTACCAATCGAGATAGAGCACAACTCCCCACGTGTCGCTGAATATGATGAAGAAACATCGAGAAGAGCGCTAGAGGACGACGTGTTAATGTGGTGGAAGCAATGGACCCACAGGGCAGAAAGATCACGACTATTCGAGAGGGATGAAGTAAATTTGGTTAAGGGAAGCATGTCGATAAGAAAAGTTAAAGAAGATTGGCGACAGGAAGAATTATTCAATACTTCGGGAGCCTTTGATCAAAAACAAGTTTTTCCCCAAATGCTCGGGGGCTACTTCGACAAAAAGTAAAAATTCGACTATGACAATATAGAAATTGCGGAGCCTACAACCAAGTACAAGTTCTTGGCTGTAGCCTCGGGGGCTACTCCCATCGGGAGCGCTGTTCGCGCACCCGAGGGGTAAAAAAAAAAAAAAAAAAAAAAGAAGAAGAAGAAAAAGATCATATTGAGAAATAATGACAATATAGCGACAAGGTGGACTAAAATGTTGAGCCTACAACCAAGCACAAGTTCTTGGCTGTAGCCTCGGGGGCTACTCCCATCGGGAACGCTGTTCGCGTGCCCGATGAAATTAACAAAGGAAAAATAGAAAAGCAAGAGAGTATATTTCGAGTTGTAGTTAACTCTACATATACTCCCATCGGGAGAGCAGTATAAGTCATATTTGACTCGATAAAATGTGCCATTCCAACAGCCGGAAAAGCACTCGACAATATATTCTCAGAACGCCGAAGTTGCGATCAATTTCTGAATGCCGCAAATTTGCGAAGGTAAGACCCCAGATCCGTTCTTGGGCGTGGCATCGCCGAAGATCGCTCTGCTACTTTTATCCGTATCAACAGATACGAAGAAAAATCCTAACGGACGCGTTAGGTACCCGATAAATTTGACTGGGACTCGACAGAATGGTAAGACCTTAAGCGGCACCTGTCGAAGTTTACACCAGTATCCCGAGATCATGTCCAGGGACGTGATTTTGAAGTAGGTTTTTGCGGATTGCCACTAGAGCAGTTAACTAGTACCTGATCCGTCAGATGAACTAGCCCCAACTACCATTATCCCTGTACAATATAGAATCTTATGTGAAGAAATATAAAAAAGTTAAAGCTTTCGAATAAAAATAAACAGTGGAGATTTTCCCTGATTCTACGATTCAAGCAAAATCTCGGGGGCTACTGACATAGGCATCCCAAATGGGCCTGCCGAAGATAGTACCCGGGGTTTACTGAAGGCCCACTACCCGAAGAATAAGAAGATTCGAGAGCCCAAGATATATCAAGGAAAGTCAAGAGTTGTAATAGGAAGTGTTATTTGTAATCTGGCGGGATGAGTTAGAAACCGTCCCGGACTCTGTAACTTGTATAGCACGAATCCCTCGGCTCCACCTCCTATATAAAGGGGGAGGCGAGGGACGAAAGGAGAATGGAATCATTGTCTGCAAACCCTAGTTTTCATATTCGTCGAGTACTTTCCGGCTGAAACCTTCGAGATCTACTTACCCTCTACTTCCAACTAAACCCTAGCCTACAATCCATAGGCATTGACAAGTTGATACCTTGTCACTCGATGAGATTGATGAATCTATACTCGTTGATCAGAGTAGCGCAGTACCGGAAGTTGTACCTGTACCGCCTACACCGGCAACAGAGGAAGCTAATGATAATGATCATGAAACTTCGAACGAGGGAACTACTGAACCTCGCAGATCGACAAGGGAACGTGCCACTCCTGATTGGTATGATCCTTGTCTAAATGTCATGATTGTAGATAACAATGATGAGGACCCTGCGACGTATGAAGAAGCGATGATGAGCCCAGATTCCAACAAATGGCAAGAAGCCATGAAATCCGAAATGGGATCCATGTATGATAACAAAGTATGGACTTTGGTAGACTTACCTGATAGCCGAAAGGCTGTCGAAAATAAATGGATCTTCAAGAGAAAAACAGATGCTGATGGTAATATTACTGTCTATAAAGCTTGACTTGTCGCAAAGGGTTTCCGACAAATTCAAGGAGTTGACTACGATGAGATTTTCTCACCTGTAGCGAAGCTAAAATCTGTGAGGATTTTGTTAGCAATAGCTGCATTTTTCGATTATGAGATTTGGCAGATGGATGTCAAAACGGCGTTCCTTAATGGAGACATTGAGAAAGAGTTATATATGGTACAACCCAAAGGTTTTGTCGATCCTAAAAATGCTGACAAAGTATGCAAACTTCAGCGTTCAATCTATGGACTGAAGCAAGCATCGAGAAGTTGGAACCGACGCTTTGATAAGGTGATCAAAGACTTCGGGTTTATACAGTGTCATGGAGAGGCCTGTATTTACAAGAAAGTGAGTGGGAGCTCTGTAGCATTCCTGATATTATATGTAGATGACATATTATTGATCGGGAATGATATAGAACTATTAAGCAGTGTTAAAGGTTATTTGAATAATAGTTTTTCAATGAAAGACCTTGGTGAAGCATCATATATATTAGGCATCAAGATTTATAGAGATAGATCAAGACGCCTAATAGGGCTATCACAGAGTATATATCTGGACAAGATTCTAAAGAAGTTTAGAATGGACGAAAGTAAGAAAGGGTTCTTACCTATGTTACCAGGCAAAGTCTTGAGTAAGACTCAAGGACCGGCTACGGCAGAAGAAAGAAAAAGGATGAGTAAAATCCCCTATGCCTCGGCAGTAGGATCTATCATGTATGCCATGCTATGTACTAGACCGGATATAGCACATGCTGTTAGTTTGACTAGCAGATATCAAAGTGATTCAGGAATGGAACACTGGACAGCGGTCAAGAATATCCTGAAGTACTTGAAAAGAACTAAGGATATGTTTCTTTGTTATGGAGGTGACCAAGAGCTCGTTGTAAGTGGTTACACCGATGCAAGTTGGAACACTGATCCTGATGACTCTAAGTCACAATCTGGGTACGTGTTTATATTGAATGGTGCTGCGATGGCTGGGCAAGCTCGAAGCGGTGCACGGTGGCGAAGTCTTCAACAGAATCGAGTACATAGCGGCTTCAGAGGCTTCATCGAAGCGGTATGGATGAAGAGGTTCATTGTAGAGCTCGGTGTGGTTCCTAGTGCATTGGACCCATTAATCATTCTTGTGATAACATGGGTGCCATCGCCAATGCACAAGAGCCAAGGTCACACAAGAGGCTGAAGCATATCAAGCTGCGTTACCACTCGATTCGCGAGTACATCGAAGATGGAGAAGTAAAGATTTGCAAAGTACACACTGATCTGAATGTAGCAGATCCGTTGACTAAAGCTCTCCCTAGGGCAAAGCATGACCAACACCAGAATGCCATGGGTGTTAGGTATATTACAATGTAATCTAGATTATTGACTCTAGTGCAAGTGGGAGACTGAAGGAGATATGCCCTAGAGGCAATAATAAAGTGGTTATTATTTATATCTTTATGTTTATGATAAATGTTTATATATCATGCTATAATTGTATTAACCGAAACATTTGTACATGTGTGATATGTAGACAACAAGAAGTCCCTAGTATGCCTCTTAAACTAGCTTGTTGATTAATGGATGATTAGTTTCATAATCATGAACATTGGATGTTATTAATAACAAGGTTATGTCATTGTGTGAATGATGTAATGGACACACCCAATTAAGCGTAGCATAAGATCTCGTCATTAAGTTATTTGCTATAAGCTTTCGATACATAGTTACCTAGTCCTTATGACCATGAGATCATGTAAATCACTTATACCGGAAAGGTACTTTGATTACACCAAACACCACTGCGTAAATGGGTGGCTATAAAGGTGGGATTAAGTATCCGGAAAGTATGAGTTGAGGCATATGGATCAACAGTGGGATTTGTCCATCCCGATGACAGATAGATATACTCTGGGCCCTCTCGGTGGAATGTCGTCTAATGTCTTGCAAGCATATGAATGAGTTCATAAGAGACCACATACCACGGTACGAGTAAAGAGTACTTGTCAGGAGACTAGGTTGAACAAGGTATAGAGTGATACCGAAGATCAAACCTCGGACAAGTAAAATATCGCGTGACAAAGGGAATTGGTATTGTATGTGAATGGTTCATTCGATCACTAAAGTCATCGTTGAATATGTGGGAGCCATTATGGATCTCCAGATCCCGCTATTGGTTATTGGTCGGAGTGAGTACTCAACCATGTCCGCATAGTTCACGAACCGTAGGGTGACACACTTAAAGTTGGATGTTGAAATGGTAGTACTTGAATATGGAATGGAGTTCGAATATTTGTTCGGAGTCCCAGATGAGATCCCGGACATCACGAGGAGTTCCGGAATGGTCCGGAGAATAAGATTCATATATAGGATGTCATTTTATGTGAATTAAAATATCGCGGAAGGTTCTATGGAAGGTTCTAGAAGGTTCTAGAAAAGTCCGGAAGAAACCACCAAGGAAGGTGGAGTCCATGTGGACTCCACCTCCATGGCCGGCCAACCCTAGTGGGGGTGGATTCCCAAGTGGACTCCCCCTTAGGGGGCCGGCCACCCCCCCATATGGGAGGTGGAACTCCCACCTCTAGTGGGAGTCCTAGCTTGGCTAGGAGTCCCCTCCATATGGAAGGTTTTTGGTTCGGGTCTTATTCGAAGACTTGGGGACTAACTCTTGGGGTTCCACCTATATAATGAGGGGCATAGGGGAGGGGGCCGGCCACCACAAAGCCACAAGTTGGCCGCACCCCCTTGAGGCCGGCCACCCCCTCCCAAACCCTAGCCACCCCCCTCTCCTCCATAACTCCCGCGTAGCTTTAGCGAAGCTCCGCCGGACTTCTCCACCACCACCGATACCACGCTGTCGTGCTGTCGGATTCAAGAGGAGCTACTACTTCCGCTGCCCGCTGGAACGGGAAGGTGGACGTCGTCTTCATCAACAACCGAACGTGTGACCGAGTACGGAGGTGCTGCCCGTTCGTGGCGCCGGAACAGATCGTGATCAAGATCTTCTACGCGCTTTTGCAAGCGGCAAGTGAACGTCTACCGCAGCAACAAGAGCCTCCTCTTGTAGGCTTTGGAATCTCTTCAAGGGTGAGACTCGATACCCCCTCGTTGCTACCGTCTTCTAGATTGCATCTTGGCTTGGATTGCGTGTTCGCGGTAGGAAAATTTTTGTTTTCTATGCAACGTTATCCTACGGAATGGTTGACTTAGGACAACCTGAATTCATGAGTGATTGTTTGAGAAATTAAATCTTAAAGAAGATTCAATGAGATGAAAATATTTCTCAAGAACTCTATGGAAACTATCATCTACATATGAAATGAGAGGAAATTATTTTTCCTCAAGCAAGACCACCAATGCACCAAATTGTATTAGTTGTGTGAATAGAATAGTTTGTGTGAATACACGTGATGTTTAGAATAGCCAATGAATTGCTTGGTGATTGTATCCTCGTATTCGTGTATAGACGCTAGTACCGGAGAATACCCGGAAGAGGAGGAAGTCTACTTTCAAGGAGAAGAAGACCACTTTGACCACCTCAACAACCAAGGCAAGCTATACTCTTGCAAGCTAACACCATTGCAAGTTCTATTGTTGCAAGATAATACCCTTGCAAATTGCAAAGCTCACCATGAGCAAGGCATTACCCATTTACTTTATGTTCATGATCCTATTTCCCAGTTTTACTTTACAAGCTTTACTTACCTTTGTTTTATCAAAATACTTTTTTCATGATTCATTTGGTAAGTATTGGATTATTACAAGAGTATCAATGTTAGCCTAGAAGCAAAGCAAATTACTTAGCACCCCTCATACTTAGATGCTAGTGCTAAATTAAAATGGACTACTCTAGATGGGAACTTGAGAAATGAAAAGACTTTGAAAACCTTGGAATGATGAGTCATTCTATTGAAAGATTTTGAAGGTGATTGTGACTGGTGAATGACATGGTGAATTTTACAAAAACTGATGGTTGGGTTCGGATGCGATACCATTCCAATTTTACAAGTACCCCCACAATACCTGATATGGGTAGGGCTTAACTAGAAGTTTATGTATCTTAGTATGGGTTCCCTCTAAACAAACGTCATCGGGGTTATGCCAAGGGCTGCCTCCAAAGAAATACGAAATGATGAGATATGACGTAAATATGAGGTGAATGTCCGGCCCAAGCCCTGTGCAGTTCCCAGGCTGGCAGTTTGTCTTCACTGGGAGGCCAAGCTCATGGGGAGAGATGCCTATACTAGGGTATGTAAGTAGAAGGTTATGGTTGGTAGTCCGCACACGGAGTGTGATAAATCAGGGCCAGTTAACCCTGACGGATTATTGCAAATGTTGTGGCACAAGTGTACGACCTCTGCAGAGTGTAGAACTATTCGAATAGCCACGTCCACGGTTATGGACGGTTGGAAAGGCCATACTGTTCCGTCATCAGAACTTTTCCAAAATATGACATGTGAACGGTGACTTGTGATTTGAAATTGAATTGGTGACTTTGAAATACAATTGAGTTGTGGGAATAACACTAATGTTCCCACTTGAGTTAGTTAGCACATGAAGAGTCTATATTTCAAATACTTGTGAACTAAAATTGGCTTTATACAAAAGAAACTAGAGCTTAGCATCCCCCCTTACTAGAATTGCTAGTACTTACATTAGTATTAGTTTGCGAGTACTTTAAAGTACTCACGGCTTTGTCCCTGGCTATTCAAATGGCCAGACTATGAAGAGGAGCAGCAGTATGAAGAGGATGGACAGCAGGACGTCTACGACAACTAGGACTACTCCTGACGTCAAGCGTTGGCCTGTGGACTATAGAGTCCCCTTCTATCTACGCTTCCGCTATGAATCTGTGATGTGTGTTGAAACAATAGTTCAACTATTATTGTAATATTGGATCATGTGATCCATTTGTAAGACGACTATGGTATGTAATGAATGATGACTTATGATATTCAACTGTTATGTCTCGCAACAACAATATTCCTGGGATTGTGATGTATGGCATAACAGGCATCTGGACTTAAAAATCCGGGTGTTGACAGAAAACGTCGCAGAGAGGTCCACTGAGCGCCTAGGAGAGCAGTATCAGCCCCGTCGATCTCAAGAGGGAGGCCGGCCTGCGCTCCCCAGACCCAACGTGGCCACGACTCATCAGTGGCGCAGTGCAGGCGGTGGAGAAGCTTGATCAGGAGACAGGAATTCTGAGTGGGGATGGAGCACACACCTAGCCCTCCTTCGTTTTTCGGTCGGCAGACCTGCTCCCAGGACACGAGGCACTTGGCGCCACTGATCTTGTCCGTGGCAGCCTAGAGGAAGGCGCGGCGGAGCCTGTCGAGGGCGGCGAGCACACCAGGGGGGAGCTCGAGCGCACCCATGGCGAAGGTGGGCAGGGCATCCAGCACAGCGTTGAGAAGGACGAGCCTCCCACCTGCCGACAGAAGAAGAGCACGCCAACCGGAGAGATACTTGTCCACTTTGGCGATCAGTGGGTTAAACGCTGCCAGGCGAAGCTTCTCAGCCGACAGAGGCAGCCCGAGGTAGGTCTGGGGAAACCCCTCGATGCGGCAGCCGAGGATTTCCTGGATGCCACCGAGAGTCGCAGAGTCGACGTGCATCGGGACCAAGACGCTCTTCCCGTAGTTGATAGCCAGGCCAGTCGCGCGTTCGAACTGACCGAGGATGAGCTTCAGGCGGCTCGCCGCGGCAACGTCTGCGCGTAAGATCAGAAGCGTGTCGTCGGCGTACTGAAGCACATGGAAAGGAGCAGCGTCCACCAAGGGGTGCAGAAGAACGTCATCGCGGCGAACCAGCCGCTGAAGAACGCCGGCGACGATAAGGAAGAGGTAAGGCGACAGGGTCGCCTTGCCGCATGCCCCTGACACACCGGATCCATCTTCCCGGTACGCCGTTGAGGAGGAGACCTTGACGAGGTGAAAATGTCGTCGAGCCAATCGCACCAAAGGACGGGGAAGCCACGGGCGAGCATGATGGAGCGCAGGCTGGACCAGCTGACGGAGTCGAACGCCTTGGCGAAGTCGAGCTTGAGGACGACCGTCGGAGCTCTGCGGCGAAAGCAAGTTTGCACTAGCTCTGTCGCATAGACAAAATTCTCTGGGATGTTTCGGCCGGAGAGGAACCCTATCTGGTCGGCGTCGATGAGGTTGCAGATCTGTTGTTGGAGGCGGAAGGTGAGCGTCTTGCACACAGCCTTGATGCTGCAGTTCTACAGCGAGACGGGGTGGAACGAGCCTAGCTTGAGCACACCATCGTGCTTGGGAAGGAGGACGACGTGCGCCCTGTTGATCCTCTCCAAATCCGCAGTGCGGGAATGAAAGGATTCAAACAGACGGGCCAACGCGGGGCGGGCCGTGGGCCAGGCCGCACGGTAGATGGCGGGCCCAAAACCATCTGGCCTGGGTGCGCTTGAGCGGTCGAGGGAGAAGGCCGCCTCGAGTTCCTGGGCCTCGGCGTTCGTTTCTCTGTTGAGATCATCACGGAAACAAATTCGTTGTACTCCGTAACTAATATCCCGACCTTCTCTCGAATCTCAGCCTTCCCCAACAAACTCCAGCAGAAGTACAGTACCAAATAGCGATGGTTGTTCAGCTAAGATAAGAAACGCAATTCGATCTATCCGATCCCACCGTGCGCGATGGCGGGCGGGGATCAGCCGGCGGCGGGAGAGGGCCGGAGGTACTGGCGGTGGAGCAAGGCGGATTTTTTCCCGGAGCCGTCGTTCCAGAGCTGGCGCTCCTACGGCGGCGCTCTCGCGGCCACCGTGCCGCGTCTGCGCGACCGCGTGGCCGCCCGCTCCACCGACGCCATCGAGGCCGGGACGCTGCTCGCCGAGAGCGAGAACCCGCTGCGCCGCTGCCTCTCCTGGGTCGACCTCGCCTTCCTCGGATTCGGCTCCGTCGTCGGCTCCGGCGTATTCGTGCTCACCGGACAGGAGGCGCGCTTCGACGCCGGCCCGGCCATCCCTCTCGCCTACGCCGCCGCCGGCTTCTCCGCGCTGCTCTCGTCCTTCTGCTACGCCGAGCTGGCCACCGAGATCCCATCTGCCGGGGGGTCGTTCTCGTACCTGCGGGTCGAGCTGGGCGACATGGCGGCTTTCCTGGCCGCCGGGAACATACTGCTTGAGGCCGTCGTGGGGGCGGCCGGGCTCGGCCGGTCGTGGACGTCCTACCTCGCCGCGCTCCTCGGGCGCGACAGCGACTCGCTCCGCATCCACGTGCCGGCGCTCGCAGAGGGGTTCAATCTGCTCGACCCGATCGCCGTCGTGGTCCTCATCTCCACCTCGGCCCTGGCCATGTCCGGCGCGCGCCTCACCTCCACCATCAACTCGCTGGCGTCCGTGATCGGCATCGTCATCATCGCCTTCGTCATGGGCTTCGGGTTCTCCCACTTCGACTCGAGCAACCTCGAGCCGTCCTTCTTCCCCTTCGGGGCCGCGGGCGTGTTCCGCGCGGCGGCGGTGGTGTACTGGTCCTACACGGGGTTCGACATGGTGGCCACCATGGCGGAGGAGACCAAGAACCCCGGCCGGGACGTGCCGCTGGGCCTGCTGTCCTCCATGTCGGCGATCACCGTGGTGTACTGCGCCATGTCCCTGGCGCTGGTCGGCATGCAGAAGTACAGCGACATCGACCCGAACGCCGCCTACTCGGTGGCGTTCGCCGCCACGGGGCTCAAGTGGGCGCGCTACGTCGTGGCGCTGGGCGCGCTCAAGGGCATGACGAGCGGCCTCCTGGTGGGCGCGCTGGGGCAGGCGCGCTACACCACGCAGATCGCGCGCACGCACATGATCCCGCCCTACTTCGCGCTCGTGCACCCCAAGACCGGCACGCCCGTCTACGCCACCATGGCCGTCACGCTCGGCGCCGCCTGCGTCGCGCTCTTCTCCAGCCTGGACGTGCTCGCGTCGGTCTCCTCCATCAGCACGCTCTTCATCTTCGCGCTCGTGGCCGTGGCGCTGCTCGTCCGCCGCTACTACGTCGCAGGGAGGACGCCGGCCTCGGAGCTGCGCACCTTCCTGGCCTTCCTGGCGCTGCTCCTCGCGTCGTCCATCGGCATGTCGGTGTACTACAACTCGAGCTACGCCGGGCGGTGGCCGGGGTACGTGGTGTTCGGCATTGGATGGGCGGCCGGCACGGCGGGGCTGGCGTTTGGCGCGAAGCAGCAGCGCGTGCCCAAGATGTACGGCGTGCCGCTCATGCCGTGGCTGCCGGCCATGTCGGTGGCCACCAACCTGTTCTTGATGGGCTCGCTCGGGTCACTGGCCTACATGCGCTTCGGCATCTGCACGGCGGCGATGCTCGTCTACTACGTGCTCTTCGGCGTGCACGCGACCTATGACGTGGCGCACTCTCGGGATGACGCCGACGTCGTGGCCGAGAATGTCGAGCAGGGAAAGATTGCGCTGCCGGTGTCCACGGCGCCTGCATGACAAGAGTGGTTGTTCTTGTTAGGGGATTTTCTCTGCACACCATATTGCCATGTCAGTCTGAACTTATAGGGCAGGTAATTAGGCTGGTCTTTAGTTAATTGGGACAAAGATTTTATAGTCAGATTTTTTATGTTACATTTCAGCTGAAGAAGCTCCATAGGTTTTGGAACATAATCCCTACAGGCGAAAGCAGTTTTTCTGATTCACCTTGTCCTGCCATTAATCATGGTTTTTAATTTGCACATGTGTGACTGATCTTTCTTCGTTATTACATTATTATTCGTATATAGTATTGCACAAGATTTCCTTTCTCTTCGTATATAGTATTGCACAAGATTTCCTTTCTCTTTTGTGCCTCGCGGGCGGTGGCGGCGGCGGCGCTGCTGCTCTGGTCTTTTGTGCCTCCCGCTCCGCTCCTTTCCGGACGAGTGGCATCGGCGGTGACCAGAAGACGGCGAATCCGGTTTAGGATGCAGTTGGTGGGTGGTGGCTTTGGCCTTCTTCCTGGACTTGGTCGACGGTGGGCTGCCAGGCTGAGATCTGGAGAAGGGTGCATGTCTTTTCCCGGCCGATGTGCCACAGAGGAGATGTGCTTGCCGTTTGCGGCGAGCTCCTTTCGAGGTCCACAAAGGAGCTGGTCTCCGATGGCGCTCGTCCAGGTCTCGGAGTGTGGTCCTTCTCCTATCTCTCCAGCGACGGCGGAGGTGGAAGACGGAAGGAGGTTGCTGCGCACAAAAGATTTTTGAAGGGCTTTTTTGCTTTTTCTGGCAGGGTCTTTTGTATGATTGTGCTTTTTTTGAGAGAGATTGTATAATTGTGCTGGGTGAGCTGTCTCTGGTTTCTTCCAAAAAGATGCCGCGTGTGTTCTACTACAACTGTTTCAATTAGTGGAACAAGTGGTTGTTTGATAAAAAGAAGTACTACACAAGATTGCAGTCAAGTAAGTGCAAGTCATGTTTGTGTGTCTGGGTGTTTTTTTTAGTGTGGACTTCGTATTCTTTTCAGAAAAAATGATGTGCTTTAGCATCAAAAGCGTGTTTGATTGCTAACAATTGGTTTTTCTCGTATGCGTGGAGATGAAAACTGGTCATTTGGATGCCCAAAACTGTACGAGGGAGAATGCTCGATTCGACGGTTTCTTGCAAGCCAGCCTCGTCTCGCGATCGCTATGAAAATATGTGTCAAGCTGAAGCAAGGGAGGGCTGCGCGTGACGGGAAAAATACGGCAGGGATGTGCAAGTTGGTGAAGAAAGGGATGACCCGAGTGCAATTTTTCAGGAACCGTGATCTGAAAGCGATTGTAGAGGTTATTCTGAAGTTCACCGGCCGTGAAGTTGGTGTCGACCAACTCTACAACCATATGACGCACCGGAGAGCACGGCGAATCATGCATGCAAGCTAAAAATGCTGGAGGGGGTGCATTGGGTGGACAAGACCTCAACTATCATGATGGACGATGATGCATACTATGCCCACATCAAGATTAGAGCATTGCACCGTTTGTTTCACTTCCATTCCCTAAGTATTTATGATGGATGTTGTTAGCTTGCACATGAGAAAGTAACATCATCATTGCAGACTCACCGTAAGGACGCTGATCTCATCAACATGCCCATAGAGAGCTATGCTCGGATGGAGAAAATCTACGTTGGTCGTGTTTTAGCTGCTCTGTTCACTTCCACTGCGGTCCGCCGTGCTCTGAGCCACCTCATGGATCACAAGGCACATGCGAAAAGGTATCTTGCGATGACCCCTGCTGACATGATGGACTGGTTCACCGCCTTCCTGATTAAGTATTACCTCTAAGGATCCCGAGCATTGGATGCTTGTTGTCGTGCTTGTTCCGCTGATGATGATGAACATCGCATCCATGATGTATATTTTGGGAGTAGCTACGTTTGATCTGCACTGATGGCACGTCTGTATATTTTGCGAGGTGGTATTTACGTAACCCCTTTATTGACGAACCTGTATCACGAGATGTTGTTCGTGAACTCGTGGTGCAACACTATGATCCACCGCTAAAACTATTATCCATGTGCTAGCCCTGCTGATTATGTGATCTATGGTTGTCATCCTATCGTTTCCTATTGCATCGAACACTTTGTGGGCATATATGGTGAACTGGGTGAGCTCACCAAGAAAAGCGGGAGGCGATTGTATTCGGCAAATATGATGTAACCAAACAACCGCTGCATTTGTTGAAACGCGATTTCTGGCCAACGAAACACCGGGGACTTTGTTTCACAACTAATGCGCAGTACGAATTGTTTGCAACCAAACAAGTTGACATGGATTAGAGGTTGCATTTCTCCGAACAGCATCCACAAAGCCATGTTTCATTGATGCGAGCAAACCCTGCTAGCAATCAATCAGGCCGAAAATACATCAATGTTATGACACACGCATCACCATTACATATTGGCATAAACTAAGGAGATGCCAAACAGTGGCATACATGTGTTACGCAAGATGGACTAGCTCCTAATGTTATTCAACGTACTTCGAGATGTTACAATCGAGATGTACAATAAACGAAGAACGAAAAGTAAAACACTACAGGGGACACGAGATTTTAACGTGGAAAATCCTTGCAACACACGAGGGAAAAACCACGGGCGCCAGCCAGCAAAAACTTCACTATTTCGGTGGTGTTTACAAACGCCGTGGGTGTACAATGATGCGATCAAACCCTAGCGGCGGCTTACAGGGAAAATATATAGACGGTGGCAACGATCCGTACCGCGGGGGGCGAAGGCTTCGCCCCCGCACCCCCCAGGTGCACCTGCTGGGCCTCGGTGTGGGCTAACTTCAGACTCGCTTCGCTCGGCCCAAGCCTACCGGCGACGGGCCTCGCTCCGCTCGTTAGAAGTTAGCCTCTTCTTGGAATTTGGATCACAATATAACAAACTCCACCTTGAGACAAATTCCTTGTAGCCACTACACGATGGACCAAACAAGGGGGCATAGAGCTGCCGGTAAAAGTCCACCTATGAAGGCAATCTAAATGCCAGGAAAAATTAACTGCCGGCATAAATAAAAGAGGGCACACTTGCTGCCGGTAAAGATGGAGGAGCACCAGCAATCAAACTAGCGGTAACCATTAAAACATATGGTGGCCTATTATCTGCCTGTACAACTCAATTCCGGCCCATCAACTGCCGGCTCAACTTTCGCAGTGAGGGAAAAAAGGCCCGCCGCATTTGCGCGGGAGCGAAAAGTTGGCAAAAAGGACCCATATCGCGCTTGCCCTAGTACTTGGAAAAAATCCCCAAAGCCCTAAATCCCAAATCTCACTTCCTCTCTCTCGTGTACGCGCGATCGAGCTCCCCTCCACCGCCACCGGACGTCGCTCCTCTCCCCGCCGCCGCTCAGCCTTCTCTCCCTCAAGCTCGCGCGCCGCCGCACCCTCTCCTCTCCCCTCTCTGCCGCTCGTCGCTCCTCGCCACCGCGCCGCCGCCCCGTCCCCGCCGAAAACGAGCTCGCCGCCGCCGGAAAGGAGCTCTCTCCGCCGCCTGTTGCTCAACGGACGGTGACCATGGCGCACCTCCTCCTCTGATTCGGTGAGTTCCTGCCCTGCTCCACTCCAATACGCGTTCTGTTCCTAGATCTTTGATTATTTCTGCTGGCCGCCTGCAGGAAATCGAACAAGGACTCGTCCATGGACCTCCACCTGGCGCCGGCAGCCACAACAACGACCTGGTGCTTCCTGCCACCGGCTAGAGGACGGCTGGCCGGCGATGGAGATCCACGGAGTCCGCTTTGCGCTCGCGGTGGAGACCCTCTTCCTGATGTCTCCTCCATGACGCCGCGCCAGCAAGCCAGCGTCCGCAGTTGACGTCTTTGCTCCCTGTCCCGTACCCTCGTCCCTTCCATCTAGAACGGCGAGTGTAGAAAAAAAATCTCAATTTTTCATCTACTACACTAGCAGGATTTCCAATCCTTGGAACAAGCAGCCGTTTGTAGGTAGATTCATACGAGCTCTACTTGATGTACTGCAGTTTTTTACTCTACTTCACACTGGTTTCAGCCCAAGGAAGCTTGTGCGAGTCAGTTGCTGCCCACCGGAGCTGTATTAGATGTTTACACACTGTATATATTGTCAGTAGATGTATATTCACTATTATGTTCTCAATTCTTTTGATTTTGTTTGTTGCTTATTTTTATGCAGTAGCAGTTCTCATCAGCGACTTGCACAAAGTTCACCGCAGTGTAGCTCCGGATGATTTCTGCAATCGGAAGGTATAAGCCTTTCTCTTCCGGGTCTATTTCAAGTGCTATTTTGTGTGCCTTACTCCTATAGTCCTATCTAATTCATAAAAGGGTCCCTGGTACAGCGCTTTTTTTGTTGTGAGTGTATGCCAGTTAAGTTCAGCTTATCCTCAAACGAAATGAACCTGCTGTGGGTGTACAAAATAGGGTGGGCTTAAGGGGGCATCGATTGGTTTGTTTGTTTTCTTTTGAGATTGTCGATTATGATGTCGAGGATTATTTTGCCAAGAACATCTAGTGCAATTTTTCCTTGTTTTTGAAATGATCCTACATATCCAATTTCCTTTTTCTTGGTGTGCTGCAACACCGTGTGTAGTTGTTAGTTTTGAACTGGCACTGCTGCTACAGAATCAGTCATATAGTACTAATAGCAACCACCTGGTTTTGAACTGACAGAGTTTATGACCCAAACTGAACATTATAATTTGGCTTCTTCCTGTTTTCATGTTCATCTTTAGCTGCAGTATTGGCTTCAGAACTAAGTAGTCCTATAGAACCGAAAATTCAGATTTAAAAGACACTTGGTTTTGATGCTTCGTAATGAAATTTTGGTCTGACTTAGAACAACAATGGAGTTTTGAGTGACTGTGAACAGTACAAAATTATTGTTCTATGCTTTTGTGATGTACTCATATTAATGGACACAACTTTGTCTAGATACACATGTATGTAGTCTAAAAACTTAACTAGATACATATGAATCTAGACAAAGTAGAGTCCATTAATATGGACCGGAAGGAGTACTTGTTTTCTTTTGAGGCCACCTATCTATTTGCAATCGATAGAGATGCAGAGTCTTCAGTCTGATGCATAAGTTGTATTCGACTGCTGTCCCCAAGTGTTAGGCTGCTGCCCTGTGACGGTGGTGCTAGGATCGACACCACAACTACGGAACCATTATGTGTCCTGTTTTGACTACAACGTACTCTGCAAATGTGTGCTTCTTTTTTTTCGATAAAGGATGCTTTATTACTTCAAGAAGCAAATGTGTGCTTCTGTCCCACCATGGTTCAGTTGTTAATCTGATTGCTAGTTGGTCCGCTCTCTGAATGTTTTTCTTAATTTGAGTGCTTGCTGTTTTGGTCTGAGTGAATGCTTAATAAACTGAAAAAACTGAACCGCCTGTTTATCTCCAGCGTGGGGTCTTTTGGCATGAGAATAAGCATGTCCTTTTGTTGTTACTACCTGTTAGGATAAAATTTTATATTGGCTGAACCAAATATTTACTTATATGATGTACTAAATTCAGCACATATGTGTTAACTCTGAACTAAGAAAGTATATAGCTGAAGCTAATATTAACTCTGAACTCTAGTACTAAATTTAGCACACATGTATATGCATCTTCCTCTTAATCTGACAATATACACAAATGCTATATGTATATTGTTTTTTCCTTCAAATTAGAAAAGATATTATGTAATTAGCGTCATATATTTATTATTGTCTACATCTTTTTTTTCAGGTCGACAACACAAGTTGTGGCAGAGGTCAATTTTGCAATTTATGAGCTGGGGCGGTCCAGAATATGATTTTGATGTGGTTCAGAAATAGTGTAGAAGCTGATTTTGGTTTCTGTAGCAAATGCTTGATGGATTATGCTATTCACGTGTAGAAATAGTGTAGATGTTGATCAAGTGGTACGCTATAGAATTATTCGTATTATGTTCATGTTTGCATTAGGATTTGAACAATGCTTTGTACGACCAGATTATATTGAGAATTTATGGATGTGTATGTTGAAGTCTATATTTTGTATGTGTTGTGAAAGCTTGATTAAATTGTGCATTTGGTTGGAGAAAACTTGGTGTATGTGGGAGCGAGAAACAGGTTTATGCCTCTATTGCTAAAACTGCCGTAAGGACATTTTCTGGCAATCTAACTGCCGGTAAGATAATTCTGGCAATCTAACTGCCGGTGGAGACATTGTGGCAAACAAACTGCCGGCATAGGTTGTGTGCCGGCAAAGAATTATACTAGGGCAAGAAATCTGCCGCTAAAAAATTGTCTGACGGCAAAGATCTTTCCCGTCAGGTTTATAGCGGGCAGATTCATCTGCCGGCAAAAATCTTGTGCTGGCAGGCTAGCTGCCTCCATAAGCTGCTTATGCCGGCACTTTTCGTGCCTCCATGCTTGGTCCATCGTGTAGTGAGCATGAACTTCAACAAACACCTGAATCAACAAAGAAAACACTTGCTGGCGCCAATAGCCACTTGGGCTAAACGGTTATACCAACCAAGCTTGAGCAAAGCTCAAACTTGGACACAGGGACAGGCTTAGTCATCATATCAGCAGGATTATCATGAGTACTAATCTTGCATACCTTTACTTTACCTTTTGTAACCACATCTCTGATTGCGTGGTACTTAATATCAATGTGCTTTGTCCTCTCATGGAACATCTGATCTTTAGTAAGATAAATAGCACTTTGACTGTCACTGAACAACTTAATGCAAGAATTATCTCCACAAAGCTCAGCATATAAACCTTTCAGCCAAACAGCCTCTTTACCTGCCTCAGCAATAGCCATGTACTCAGCCTCAGTAGTAGATTGTGCAACAGCATCCTGTAAAGTAGCCTTCCAGCTAACAGCACATCCACCAACAAGAACACATAACCTGTGAGGGACCTTCTATTATCCAAATCGCCAGCATAATCTGAATCCACATATCCGGCGAGCCCCTCACCAATCCTGTCAAACCTCAAGCAAGCTTTTGATGTGCCGCGAAGGTACCTGAAAATCCACTGAACAGCTTTCCAATGTTCTTTACCAGGATTAGCCATGTATCGACTGACCAAACTCATAGCATATGACAGATCAGGACGTGAACAAACCATGGCATACATCAAGGAACCAACAACACTAGAATAGGGAACTCGAGACATGTACTCAATATCATCTTCAGAGATAGGACATTGCAAAGCTGATAACTATAAATGAGAAGCAATAGGAGTAGTAACTGACTTTGCATCATGCATATTAAAACGATGAAGAACTTTCTCAATGTACTTTTCCTGACTAAGGAATAACAAACTAGACTTTCTGTCCCTTTTAATTTCCATGCCTAGTATTTTCTTAGCAGGACCAAGATCCTTCATCTCAAACTCACTACTTAATTGATTCTTTAAAATAGTGATCTCTTTCATGCTCTTGGCAGCAATCAACATATCATCAACATATAGCAGCAAATAAATAGGTGATCCATTAACAAACTTGATATACACACAACTACCATACTGAGATCTCTCAAAACCATGTGTAAGCATAAATGAATCAAACCTTTTATACCACTGTCGTGGCGACTGTTTCAGACCATAAAGGGACCTTTTTAATTTGCAAACAAGATCCTCCTTACCAGGCACAACATAACCTTCAGGTTGGTCCATATATATCTCCTCCTCCAACTCACCATGCAGAAAAGCAGTCTTTACATCTAGCTGCTCAAGCTCAAGATCATGCATAGCAACAATACCAAAGAAAGCACGAATAGAACTATGCTTCACAACCGGGGAGAATACATCATTATAATCAACACCTGGAATTTAACTGAAACCTTTTGCTACTAACCTTGCCTTAAACCGTGGAGGCTCATTAGGAGACAAACCTTCCTTTCTTTTAAATATCCACTTGCAGCGGACAGCCTTCTTTTGTTTAGGCAAGTGCATAACATCCCATGTGTCATTCTTCTCAAGCGATTGCATCTCTTCTTGCATCGCACCTACCCACTTCTCTTTATCAACCGAAGCAATGGCTTCAGTATATGTAGCTGGTTCAATATCATGCTCCACCTGTTCAGCACAACTCAAAGCATAATCAACAATATCACATTCTTGAATTAATCGGGTGGGAGGTGCAATATTTCTCTTAGGGCGGTCAGCAGCAATAGACCGTCCTTGTCGCTGAACAATAGGTGGTGAAGGTGGAACATCATTATCATCATTGTTGGTTTCAGGAACCACATTTTCATTCTCCTTTGCATGCTCCACCTGCACGCCAATTCTGTGCTGCTCATCATCAGAAACATCAGGGGAATCAATAGCATCAGAAATATCAGTAGACGGACTATTATTAAACATAACCGCCTCATTAAAAACGACATTCCTGCTCAACACAATTTTCTTAGTTTCAGGATTCCATAATCTATATGCCTTAACTCCTGAACCATAACCAAGGAAGATGCACTTAACAGCCCTTGGCTCCAACTTTTCATTATCAACATGAGCGTAAGCAGTGCAACCAAAAACTCTCAAATCTGAATAATCAGCAGGCGAACCAGACCATACCTAATTGGAGTTTTCTTATCAAGTGGAACAGAAGGTGACCTGTTGATGAGATAACATGCAGTGGAGGCTGCTTCAGCCCAAAAACTTCTATGCATCTTTGTATTAGACAACATGCAGCGAGCCCTCGAAATAATGGTCATGTTCATGCGTTCAGCCACGCCATTCTGTTCAGGGGTGTACGGAATGGTATGATGTCTTACCATCCCATCATTGCTGCAAAACTCATCAAATTCATTTGAACAAAATTCCATACCATTGTCAGTACGGAGTATCTTAACCTTCTTTTCAGTTTGGGTTTCTACCATAACTTTCCACTTCTTAAAAGCATTAAAAACATCAGATTTATGTTTCAGGAAATATGACCACACTTTCCTTGAGTAATCATCAATAATAGTAAGCATGTAATTAGCACCACCATTAGAAGTTCTACGGGACGGACCCCAAACATCAGCGTGTACATAATCTAAAATGCCTTTGGTGGTATGAACAGAAGCATTAAATTTTACTCTTTTATGCTTACCAAAGATGTAGTGCTCACAGAACTCAAGCTTACCTAAATCGCAGCCATCAATTAGCCCTCTCTTTGCCAATTCTGCCATGCCAAGCTCACTCATATGTCCAAGACGCTTATGCCACAGGTTAGTCTTACTAGATTTATCAGAACTAACAGCAGCAGCAATACCAGGCGAAGTGCTACCTCTAAGGACATATAATTTCGCAGAATTCATATCACCAATCATAATAATGAGAGAACCTGATGATACCTTTAAAAGTTTGTTCCCACCTTTGTACTTGTACCCGTCACAATCAAGGGTACTCAAAGAGATCAAATTCCTCGCCATGGAGGGTATGTGTTTCACTCCTGTCAACGTGCGTGTCATCCCATCATGGGTCTTGATCTGAACAGAACCAATGCCAACAATGCTGCACTGGTTGTCATTCCCCACACGCACAAAATCTCCACTCTGCACAGACTCATAAGAACTGAACCAATCTTTGTTACAGCAAATATGAAACGAACATGCAGTATCAAGAATCCATTCATCATCACGTGAAACACATGCAGCCAAGATAGCTAAGCAATCTCCATCAGAACTATCACTAGCATCATTACCAGCAACAACAGCAGCCTCACCCTTACCGGTGACAACGTCAGCCTTACCATTACCATCATTATTTTTCGGTTGGTAAGTTCCGTTCCTTTTCTCCTTGTTCTGCAGCTTCCAACAGGCATCAATATTGTGGTTAGATTTCTTACAATACCTGCAGAACTTGTCACGTCCTTTGAAGTTTGAGCGACCTCTGTCGCCCTTGCTCTTACCTCTGTTGTTGTGGTAGTAGTTATCTCGCTGCTCAGGCCTGCCACGGACCTCTAATGCCTCCGCCTTGGAGGACGAACTTTCAGCCTGCACCATAGATTTTATTTTCTCCTTTTGTTGGAGAGCATCATAAACTTCCGCGAGAGTTAGTTTGTCGCGGCTCAATAATATGGTGTCACGAAAATTACTGAAAGAATTAGGCAGCGAGCATAAAAGAAGAAGACCTAAATCCTCATCCTCATACTTACTGCAAATCAGAAACAATCTTTTTTCAGGAAGATAGGTGATTCATTACCGAACCTCCCTCTTGCAACTTATGCGAGAACAACTTCATCTTCACGTGCAATCTGCCCGTGAGATCCTTGGACAAACAGATCTCCTCTAGTTTGACCCATAACTCGGCGGTGGTTTTCTCCTGCAGCACTTCCTGCAGAATATTATTGGACAGATGGAGTTGAATCAACGATAAAGCCTTACGGTCTTTCCGCTTCTCCGCATCGGTCCAGGTATCCTTCGCATTCTCGCCGAAAGCATCGATCGCTTCATCCAGATCTGAAGATTGGGCGAGAATCGCCCTCATCTTCACTTGCCACAAAGCAAATCTCGTGGTGTAGTCCAGCTGCGGTAGATCGAACTTTAGTGACGACATCTCGTAAACCCTAGATCCAAAGAACCTAGCTCTGATACCACTTGTTACAATCGAGATGTACAATAAACGAAGAACGAAAAGTAAAACACTGCAGGGGACACGAGATTTTAACGTGGAAAACCCTTGCAACACACAAGGGAAAAACCACGGGCGCCAGCCAGCAAAAACTTCACTATTTCGGTGGTGTTTACAAACGCCGTGGGTGTACAATGATGCGACCAAACCCTAGCGGCGGCTTACAGGGAAAATATATAGACGGTGGCAACGATCCGTACCGCGGGGGGCGAAGGCTTCGCCCCCCGCACCCCCCAGGTGCACCTGCTGGGCCTCGGTGTGGGCTAACTTCAGACTCGCTTCGCTCGGCTCAAGCCTACCGGCGACGGGCCTCGCTCCGCTCGTTAGAAGTTAGTCTCTTCTTGGAATTTGGATCACAATATAACACGAGAAAATACTAGTATCTACTCATTGTCTTCTTCAATCCTGAAGTGATTCGTCTTCACTCCTTGCCAAGCATATGGATGCCAACCATGGTTAAGTGTGTGCACCTTTCATTTTATGTACCCATATGTAGCACAGGAACGAGTGCAGCGATATAGAGCCCGAGCTCCCTAGTTCATTTTTTTCAAATGCAAACGTCCTTAAAATTTTCAAAAAATAAAAATCCACTAATAAATCATATGCTTTCAACGAACCTGTAAAATTTCGTCGAAACAGTGCGTTTTGTTTTGGGATACACAAAAAGTCATAAAACATCTCTAGATAAGGCAGAAAAAAAACTTGATTCTGGTTTCACTTTTTTTTGTAGGTCACATCTGAAAAGATAATTCGACGAAACTTGAAATCCACATACAAGACATCGACGTGTACTTGTACATTTTCGCAGATCTTTTGATGTGCAAAAATTAAGTTTTTGAATTTTAGTAGTGAACTCCTCGTAGCCTTCCTTGATGTTTATTTTTTCGATAAAAGAAATAGATTAATATCACGAACATATCAATTACACCCCTAATCTGCACTAACAAAATATCGAAAGGCCTTCCAGCTGCGCACCTCCCCCACCTTCCTGCCGTTGCTCCTCCCGTCGTTCATCGGCATGTCGGTGTACAACTGGAGCTACACCGGGCATTGGTCAGGGTACATGGTGTTTGGCGTCGGCTGGGTGACCGGCATGGCGGGGCTAGCATTTGCCGCGAAGCAACAACACGTGTCCAAGATGTACGATGCGTCGCTCATGCCGTGGTGCCGGCCATGTCTGTGGCCACCAACCTCTTTGTGATGGGCTCGCTTGGGTCATTGGCCTACATGCGCTTCGGCATCTACACGGCGGCGATGCTCGTCTACTACATGTTGTTCGACGTGAACACGGCGTATGATGTGGCGCATTCTAGGGATGACGCCGTTGTCGTGGCCGAGACTATCAAGCAGGTGAAGATTGCGTTGTGGTGTCTACGTCGCGTGCATGAGAAGATTGGGTTCTTGTTGGAGATTTTATCTACAAGTCATAGTACCATGTTAGTCTGAACTTTTAGGATAGGTCTTTAGTTAACTGGGACAAATATTCCATAGTTAGACTTTTATTTTACATTAGAGATGAAGAAGCTACTATTTTTTTTGCAGTAGGTCCAATAATATCGACACCCTGATCAACTAGGAGCGCCCAAATCCCGGGAGCTTAGAGCTATTTAGAATGCCCTGGTCTCTGGAGAACGACGATTTGTCATGAGAGTACAAGTAAAGGAAATGAAAGGATAGTAACCCCCCGTACAATTTATCCTGAAATTGACGGAACAAACCGAAGCAAACGTTAACTCCAGCGACCTATGGAGCTTCTTCAGCTCAAATCTGAGATAGGCGTCGACGACACGGTTGTCTTCAACCCCGTGGAGGGCGGCTTCAACATCAATCCATGCAGGTATCGCACCTCCGTCGCTACCATCTACGGCTAGGCAAGATATCCATCCAACATGAGATCTAACCTTTCTTTCACCAGGAGGGACCAAGCAATAATGATCTTCACTTTAGAGTTGCCAAAAAGGCATTCACCTATAGATGTTTGGCAATACTTGGCAGGGAAGTTGACATGGGACTGTTGAGCAATGGCACAAGATGGTGTGTAGGCTTGTATGGCAACTCTCAGTGTTCCTTGCAATTCTACTGAAACAACATTCCTAGACAGATGAAAGTGGTCATTGTCTGGCATTTTTTCTTCACCATGAATATCCAGCAACACAACTTCCCTAGATAAGGGATCATTAGTCTCTGCAGCAGACAGGGAACAAGCAATGCGGGCACCATATTTAAAAGGCCAGGGTCCTTCAACAACACAAACACTAAGGATTGTGGCCTGGACTGCTCTAGCAAGTTTCCCTAAACTTAACTCTGCACTACAAACACCGCTTGGAAACAAGGCTGTGTGGTAACTGGAGTGGTAACTAGCGACAGAGCTGAATAATACTATATCTTGTGACTTACTTCCATACTTTATCTTCAGTTCAACTTCAAAGGAAACAGAGTTATCAGCCAATATTGCACGAGACGGACCAGTCAAGCACAAAAAGGGGTTCTGCAAGAATCATGTCATCATTATTAATATAATGTATACACTACGCATGAACAACATCATACACAGGAGGAAGAACAAAGGAAAACGAAAAGACAAATTAATAATATACGTACATGTTCATTTAGTTCCTGGCAGTTAGCCCTTGACCTACAAAAGAGCAGGTTGCGGTTGCAGTCAACAGTGTCTCGGGCAGCAACCACGCCGTACACATAAAGTGGCCAATTCAAGTCACCTTTCAGGTCAACAATCTTGAATGAGTATATCTGTAAGACAGTTCCAACAGCAGAACCGTATGGGAAGATACGAGGTGTACAGTGCGTGAAGAGCATAGGACTCAATGTGGCTGCAGAACCAAAGAAGTGTGTATTAGAATTCTAACATGAAAGCTAAGCTTGCATTGATTGAGAAGCAAAAAAAGTGTGAAAAGAATATGAGTTTAGTATCTTACTTATATCGTCGAAGCCACCACACTTGTCTATCCCACTGCCCCATGAAGATGTCCAGCCCATACGGTGCTCTTCATAAGAACTCTGATTTGAGCGACCATAACTAATAGCATCTGATATTCTGAGAAATGATCGGGCCATTAGAAGGAACAACTGAATCTTCTCCAAGGGGATGGCGATGCTGAATTCCTTCAGAATTGTTGCAAAAGACTTGATCCGGTAGCACATATTTTCCAAATCATGCAATATAAAATCTAGGGCCTCGTCACGGTTGCTAACCAGGTAGGGCAAAGACACCTCAAGCAGGTCGGAGAAACGCAAGTCCATCCTTTGGCCGGACAACTGAGACAACCCATGGACGATATGCGGAGGTGCGCGTATTCCTTCCGAACGACACTTTACATAATCCACTCTGCGAGAGATCGTCGCCAATCCCCGGGAGGTAACCTCCTTCCTCAGGAAGGTGGTTTCCCTCCTCAGGATCTCACGGTGGTGAGAAAGAGCACAAACCAACTCTCTCTCCCTGCCCTGGAACTTGCCCAGAGAGGGCATGATCTCCCCCCTATCCATCACCTTCCCGCAGCGAGCGAGCAAACTCTCTGGCGGCGAGTCGATCTGCAGCTGGGGTCCGGAGAAGATGGATGGGAGGAGGACGCCGGTGTGCCGAGGAGGACGCGCCGGAGGAGAGGGGCGGCGGGGATGGGGGCAAGCTCCGGCCGGCGGCGGCGGAACCCTAGCCTCGCCCTACTTCTCGCCTTCGCCTCCGTTCCGCTCGAGGGTGGGGAGACACGGGGTGTTTTTTCTTTTTTGCTCGGTTTCTATTCGTAACGCTGGTCCGGGTCGGGCATCCGCGGTGGCAGTTTTCGTGTAATTTCGTTTCACGGAAGAGGCAAACGAACACACCTGTTCGGTTCGAGGAGAAAAAACTCGGAAAGCACTGCAGATACGTGCTTTTCCTCATATAATCTTTTTGTTTCAAATCTCCTGCTTTTGTTTTGAGCATCCCCACTCGGGCGCTCCCCACGGTTTAAATCCGGTGAATTTTCGTCCGGAATGGACGAAAATTTGGCCTGGGAACGCCGAGTTCCAGCCGTCCACCCGGCAGGAAACCCCCAACCTCGACCATTTGACATATTTCAAACAAATTCGACATAAAATTTAACAAGTTCGGCGAGCAAGAGTCCGAAAATTGCTGAAACAAATTCGGCGATAATCAGTACAATGTTTAACAAGTGCTGAAACAAATAAAGCACACAATTTCACAATTTTTGAAACAAATTATGACAGACTAGTTGGCGTCGGCGTTGGTGTTGCCTCGGAGCGTCCATATGTGCTCCACCAGATCATCTTGCAGCTGCTGATGCATTGTAGAGTCTTGAATCTCCTGTCGCATAGCAATGAAGGCGGCCCATGATGAAGGCACCTGGTGATTAGGCTGTGCAAGAGGACCCTCTCTCTCATATGGTGCTTGCTGCTCAGCCAGAGAATCGGATGTTTTCGCTCATTTTCAATAATCTTAGTGTAAGCACACACAACAATTCAACACCTCCCACATCTGATCTTTGGACCAAGTCATAGCGGGGAACCGGACGACAGCAAATCTCTGCTGGAGGACACCAAATACACGCTCGACGTCTTTTCGGCAAGCTTCTTGTTTCTTGACAAACTCGCACAGTTTGGAGGTGCTAGGTTTCGAGATAGTCTTCACAAATGTTGACCACTTTGGATAGATACCGTCTGCAAGGTAGTATCCTTTGTTGTAGTGCCGACCATTGATCACATAGTTCACCGGGGGAGCATGACCCTCAACAAGTTTGGAAAAGATCGGGGAGCAGTTTAGGACGTTGATGTCATTGTTGGATCCAGGCATACCAAAGAAAGAGTGCCAAATCCAGAGATCATGGGTAGCCACTGCTTCAAGTATCACAGTGCGGCTGTTTTTGTGACCCTTATACATTCCCTGCCACGCAAACGGACAGTTCTTCCATTTCCAATGCATGCAGTCAATGCTTCCAAGCATCCCTGGAAAACCCCTAGCTTCATTTGTTGCAAGGATCCTCTGAGTGTCTTCGACAGTGGGTGATCTCAAGTAAAAATCCCCGAACAATGCTATGACGGCCCTGCAGAACCGGTAGAAACAATCAAGGGCGGTGGACTCCGCCATCCGAAGATAGTCATCTGCACCATCACCGGGAGCTCCATAAGCCAGCATCCTCATAGCCACTGTGCACTTCTGCAGTGACGAAAATCCAACCAAACCAGTGCAATCCGCTTTGCATCTGAAGTAGGGGTCAAAGTCTCGGATGGCATACACAATTTGCAAAAATAGCTTTCTGCTCATCCTGAAACGACGACTGAAAACAGTCTCACCGTGCAATGGATTGTCGGCGAAGTAGTCGGCGTACAACATGCAGTAGCCCTCCATTCGCTGTCTCGGCTTGCACTTCTGGCGACCTGGTGCCGACCCACCACGTCAACCAGTTGCCACTCCGGCGTACAGGCTTGATAAGCAACCGAGGATCAGCATGTGCTCCTCGTCTTGGGCGGCGGCTGCCATCTCTTCTCGCATAAGCTCGACGAACATCTGCTCCTCCTCTTCGTCCGAGTCCATGGCCGGCGAGGCAAATGGACGAACACCTGACGGGCGTGGTCGAGGCAACCCGAGCCAAAAACGACGAGGAGTAGGCCGTCGTCGGAAAACAGGCCGGCGGAGGAGCAGCCAGATAGGCCGTCATCGAAAGACGGCGGAATATAGGCAGGTGGGGGAGGAGGGGCGGCGGAATCCGGGCAACAAGCCGGCGGGGTGGTGACGGCGGCGAGAGAGATACGAGGGGTGGGAGAGATTTTGAGCGAGGTGGCGGTGGGGTTCGTGTGTCCAGTCGCCGACAGAGCGGGCCCTTCCCCGCTTTTCACTCGTCCGGACTCCCCGATAGATCCCCGGGGACCGGGGTTGGCGTGGGCTCGCCGGATGGATTTAGGCCCAAATCCGGACGAAAACGAGGAACCGGGGTTGCGACTGGGCCGAATTACGCCGCCCGGATGGAAAAAAACGTCGATCGGGGGCCTCGTCGGGGAGACGAGTGGGGATGCTCTTATCCCGACCCTGTCCGGTCCGGGGCCCGGTAGGGCCACACTCACCGGCTCAGATTAGAATGCTACTACCAGTAGTTTTCCCTCTGTCTCAAAATATAACACGTTTCATCTAAAAAAACACTTTTTAGGATTTGTCCGCTAATTCTCCTTATTATGTAAATAAATTAGATTTCATTTTTGCACTCTTTGCGTGGCAACTCGGACGGATAGCCCCATGCCCAATCTCACTTGCACCCTCTATCAGTCTCTCACCCTCTCTCATTGATCTCCCTCTCACACACATCCTCCCTCGTTGGCGCCATCTTCGTCCCGCATCATTGTTGCGTTCTTCCTCGCCCGCCGCTGCAATGCTCATTGGCGTGCTTCGCCTCCACCTCTTCCTTGTGCATCGTCGCCTCTCCCATGCTCTCCAGCAATTATGTCGTGCTCTCCAGCACAGCTCCAGCCCTCGCGAGCTCAGACCTACCATACAATCGAAAAGAAACATCAGAGCGCCGCCGCCCCTCCACCCTTCACCACCACCCCCTCACACCCCCTCTCCTCCCTTTCCACCTTCGCCCCGGGTCGTCTCGCGCGGGGCGGCTCCGGGCGACGACCCGAACCCAAGAAGAGACGCCCATCTTCCTCCTCATGGTTGTTGCCGCCGTCGGGGTCGGCGGTGGCGGCCGCGTCCGGCTGCCAAAGGCAGGGGCGGTGGTGGCGTGTCCATGGACTCCCCTTCGCACGGAAGTGGGGTCTTCTAGGGGCGGCGACGGTGGACGACGGGTCTGGTGGCGGTGGCCTTCGGCTACTTCACCTAGATCATGGCGGGAAATACGGTGGTGTGGCAGAACTCGGCGGGGAAAGGGCGGCAGCGGGATCGCTGCTGACCTCCACCGGCCGGGTTGGAGGAAGAAGATGGACATCAGTTCCTAGCCATGGCGGCGGCGTGGCGCCGGTCGTTCTGGCTTTCATGGTGGTGGTCCTAGGGTTCTTCTTTCGCGAAGATGAAGACGTTCCGGATGTCGATCTTTCTTCATCTAGCCAGAGTGATGAGTTCCGGAAGGTTCCGACAACGAATGGAATAGTGCATCTTTTGCTTGGAGTTCACAGGATCAGGTGGTATTCGGTCGCGCGGACCCATGCTTTTATTCCGACCGTTTGGTTCCAGAGGGAGCGACGCAAATCTCTGTTCTGTGTTGACATCAAGAGACTTTTGGTCTATGGTGAAGTCAGATGATGGGGATATGCCCTTGGGGGGTGTGTCATCAGTCCCACTCGCCACGGAGTAAAGGGCCTAAGCGGGTGCCAGTCGTCTGGGCGACTGGCCTACTGGGTCCTGGAGCGACTGGGTCCAAACCCTCGGGCGGGCCGACTGGATGCCAAGCCCGTGCGACTGGAGGAGGAGATTACTTGCAAGAGGAGCGACGATCCCGGATTAGTAGCAACTGATGTGATTCGGACTTATCTTCATGTAACCCTAGATCGGGGGTGGTCTATATAAACCCCGAGTTAGACCCTAGAAGGACACATTGCCTGAGATCCAATCTCCCCCATAGCTCTTGGCGTAGCCGCCGACTCAGCCCCCCCATTGTAATTCTCCACTGAATAATAGATCTAGCAGGACGTAGGCCTTTTACTCTTCGGAGGAGCTGAACCTGGATAAAACCTTGCGTCCTATGCACCTCGTTCCGCAGATGGATGTGTCTCCTTGCCCCCCGCATCAACGAAGTGTTGCCCCTGTAGCACCTGCCGTGGTCATATCCACGACAGTGGCGCCCACCGTGGGAGCGAGCCCGCGATCAGGGATTTCCCTCCGCGCGCCTCAACTTAGACGACCCAGACGGAGAGGTACGGGGTGTCCACATCCAGAACCGTGACATCCCAGAGTCAAGCCGGGTTGCCGCCGGCCGAGTGGCGCATGGAGCACCACCATAACCGCCACCTCCACCACCACCGCCACCCGGGGGCCGAGCAATCCCTCCCCGGAAGTCGACGCCAATGGTCTACCTCTACACTCGTCACCGCAGACGCGCAAGCCGCCCTCGTCAACCTCCCCGACACCGGAGAAGGTGCCATCTTTGTCCAACACGCCAAAGCCTTGGTCTCCAAGGCCCTGGAGCAGCAGCACGCCGCGACGGACTCCCAAGGGCGGCTCTACTCGCGCTCCTTGGCCAGTCGCGCTGCGTCCTCTACGGCGACAAACCGTGCAGTCGTCAACGTCAACAACTGCCCACCCCCCGCACCACGCGCCGCCCACTCGTCCAACAACCGAGTCGAGTCGCGCCCCCCGCGGGCGATGGTCGCCGCCAATGGGCAACCAATCGACACACGCACCCATATCGTCAACGACCAAGCTTGGCGAGCGCGCAACCGCCTGAACAAGCATTACGTGGACGAGCCCCCTCGGCAAAGCGCATTCAACCGGGTCGGCCCAGCCTGCTTCGTCCCCATGATCAGGGGTGAGCCCTATCCTTTGGGGTTCAAGGGCCCCCGCGACATCAAGAAGTACGATACCCACATCGACCCTACAGTGTGGATCGACTCGTACACCATGGCGATGGGCATCCAAGGCTACTCCGAGCTGCTCGCCGCCCGGTACCTGCCCCTCATGATGGACGGGCTCAATCGCCAATGGTTCAACACCCTCTCCCCCAAACAGCACCGACTCATGGGAGGAGGCCAGCGCCGCCTTCATCTAGCACTTTGCCAGCGCGTACACCCGCGCCACCACCATCGAAGACCTCAATCACTGCATCCAAGGGCCCCGTGAGTCGACCCGCCGGTGGGTTCAGCACTGGCAGGACATGTGTATGACCTCAAGCGGCATCAGCACCGATACAGCGATCTACTGCTTCCAACGGTGCTGCCGGTATGAGCCGACTGAGCCCCCCATTGTAATTCTCCACTGAGTAATAGATCTAGCAGGACGTAGGCGTTTTACTCTCCAGAGGGGCTGAACCTGGATAAAACCTTGTGTCATGTGCACCTCGTTTCGCAGATGGCTGTGTCTCCTTGCCCCCGCATCAATGAAGTGCTGCCCCTGTAGCACCTGCCGTGGTCTTATCCACGACATCAGAAGAAGATAATTTCATGAAGACGGGATTGGGGGATTAGCTAAAGAAGGTTCAAGTCTCCACGATGTTGAGGAACTTGCTTGGTGTTCCGGGATTCGCAGCAGTGGTATGAAAGTCAGGGCAACATCACAGGTGAAGTTCAGAGTCCTACCATTCAGGGTGAAAATCCAAGGTCTAGCCTTAACTGGTTGTGCTTGGCAATGATCTTGTTTGAGGCATTGTTTTGAGAGCAGAGACTATCTTCAAGGTGAAAACCTAAGATCTTTGATCGGGCGACGACGATGCTGGCGCACTGTTTCCTTATTGGAGGCATCGTTTTTGGAGAGTCTGTAATTCAGGTGTTGTCCAGGGGGTGGATGTATTACTGTTGCTAGGTCTGGGATAGTGATACGTCTCAAACGTATCTATAATTTCTTATGTTCAATGCTAGTTTTATGACAATACTCACATGTTTTATATACACTTTATATCATTTTGATGCATTCTTCGGTACTAACCTATTAACAAGATGCCGAAGCGCCAGTTCCTATTTTCTGCTGTTTTTGGTTTCAGAAATCCTACACAGGAAATATTCTCGGAATTGGACGAAACAAAAGCCCACGGTCTTATTTTACACGGAGGCTTCCAGAACACCGAAGAGGAGACGAAGAGGAGCCACAAGGCGGCCACACCCTAGGGGGGCGCGGCCCCACCCCTGGCCGCGCTGCCCTATGGGGTGGGCCCCTCGGGACTCCACCGACATCGCCCCTTCGCCTATATATTCCTTCCGTCGCGAAAACCCTAAAACAGTCGACGATATTCCACGAAGAGTTTCGTAGCCGCCGCCATCGCGAAGACAAGTTTCGGGGGACAGAAGTCTCTGTTCCGGCACGCTGCCGGGACTGGGAAGTGCCCCCGGAGTCATCTCCATCGACACCACCGCCATCTTCATCGCCGTTGCTGTCTCCCATGATGAGGAGGGAGTAGTTCTCCCCCGAGGCTGAGGGCTCTACCGGTAGCTATGTGGTTAATCTCTCTCTCCCATGGTGTGATCTTTATGTGATCATGAGCTTTGTATCACTATTAATCTATGTGCTACTCTAGTGATGTTATTAAAGTAGTTTATTCCTCCTCCATGATGTAAAAGGACAGCGTGTGCATCATGTAGTACTTGGCGTAGGCTATGATTGTAATCTCTTGTGGATTATGAAGTTAACTATTACTATGATAGTATTGATGTGATCTATTCCCCCTTTCATAGCTATTGTTGACAGTGTGTATGCTATGTTAGTACTCGGTCTAAATTGCAATGGTATTATATTGGATTATGATTTGATGAGGATATCCCTATGAGTGGTGTTTGTCAAGTACTTGATGAACTTTGAGTGGAGCTTTCGTAGCCACTACGTGATGATTAGTGATTCCAATAGGAGAGTAATTCAGAGTAGCACAAGTGAAGTTTTGTAATCTAGTTGAATATGTAGATGTTGCTCTTGTCTATTATGCACTCTAGAGGTTACTTTAATATGAACTCCGGATGTTGTGGAGCTTGTTTACTCCGGCTTGAGGTGTGCTTTTGTAGCCCTACACAATGAATGGTGTTTGTTATCCAACAAGAGAGTGTTTGAGAGTAGTATTTATACAATTATGTAATCATTGTTGAGAGTGTCCAGTAGTGAAAGTATGATCCCTAGGCCTTGTTTCTAAGTATTGAAACACCGTTTCCAACAAGTTCTGCTACATGTTTGCTTGCTGCCATTTATATTTCAGATTGCAATTACTACTTATAATCATCCATATTGCTTGTATTTCACTATCTCTTCGCCGAACTAGTGCACCTATACATCTGACAAGTGTATTAGGTGTGTTGGGGACACAAGAGACTTCTTGTATCTTAATTGCAGGGTTGCTTGAGAGGGATATCTTTGACCTCTACCTCCTTGAGTTCGATAAACCTTGGGTGATTCACTTAAGGGAAACTTGCTGCTGTTCTACAAACCTCTGCTCTTGGAGGCCCAACACTGTCTACAGGAATAGAAGCGTGCGTAGATATCAAGCTATTTTCTGGCACCGTTGCCGGGGAGGTAAGGTAAAAGGTATTCACATCCTCCGACTAATAAGCTATTTCCTAGCACTGTTTCCGGTGTGTGAGTGCTCGAAGCTATTTCCTTTAGATCCTGCAATTATATTTTTTTGTTTCTTGTTTTTATTTCACTAGTTAGGCTTAATGGAAAACAGCAACAAAATTAGAGATATTTATGAACTTTATATTGAATTAGGACATGATTGTTGGAGATATGCTGAAGAGGCAATAATAAAATGGTTATTATTATATATATCTTTGTGTTTATGATAATGTTTACATACCATGCTATAATTGTATTAACCGAAACATTGATACATGTGTATTATGTAAACAACAAGGAGTCCCTAGTAAGCCTCTTGTATAAATAGCTTGTTGATTAATAGATGATCATAGTTTCATGATCATGAACATTGGATGTTATTAATAACAAGGTTATGTCATTATGTGAATGATGTAATGGACACACCCAATTAAGCGTAGCATAAGATCACGTCATTAAGTTATTTGCTATAAGCTTTCGATACATAGTTACCTAGTCCTTCCGACCATGAGATCATGTAAATCACTTATACCGGAAGGGTACTTTGATTACATCAAACGCCACTGCATAAATGGGTGGTTATAAAGGTGGGATTAAGTATCCGGAAAGTATGATTTGAGGCATATGGATCAACAATGGGATTTGTCCATCCCGATGACGGATAGATATACTCTGGGCCCTCTCGGTGGAATGTCGTCTAATTAGCTTGCAAGCATATGAATGGTTCATAAGAGATGACATATCACGGTACGAGTAAAGAGTACTTGTCAGGAGACGAGGTTGAACGAGGTATAGAGATACCGATGATCAAACCTCGGACAAGTAGAATATCGCGTGACAAAGGGAATCGGTATCGTATGTAAATGGTTCAGTCGATCACTAAAGTCATCATTGAATATGTGGGAGCCATTATGGATCTCCAGATCCCGTTATTGGTTATTGGTCGGAGAGAAGTCTCAACCATGTCTGCATAGTTCGCAAACCGTAGGGTGACACACTTAAGGTTTGATGTCGTTTAAGTAGATATGGAATAAAGAATGTAGTTCGAAGTTTTGTTCGGAGTCTCGGATGGGATCCAGGACATCACGAGGAGGTCCGGAATGGTCCGGAGAATAAGATTCATATATAGGAAGTCACATTCCAAGTTTGGAAATGATCCGGTGCATTTATGGCAGGTTCTAGAAGGTTCTAGAAAAGTCCGGAAGAAATCACCATGGAAAGTGGAGTCCCGGAGGGACTCCACCTTGCATGGGCGGCCAAACCCTAAGGGGTGGAGTCCCAGGTGGACTCCACCATAGGTGGCCGGCCACCCCACCTAAAGGAAAGGTGGGAGTCCCACCTTGGGTAGGACTCCCCCCCTTGAGTAGGTTTCCCACTTTTGGGAGGTTTTGTTGTTGGGGTCTTATTCGAAGACTTGGACTACAACTCTTGGGGCCTTCCACCTATATAATGAGGAGGAGAGGGAGGGGCAGCCACTCTTGGCCGCACCACCTAGGGCTGCCCATGGCCGGTGCCCTAGCCACCCCCTCTCCCCAAACCCTAGCCTCTCCTCCTCCACATAATACTCCCGCAACGCATAAGCGAAGCCCTGCCGGAGTTCTCCACCACCACCGCCACCACGCCGTCGTGCTGCCGGGATTCCGAGGAGGATCTACTACTTCCGCTGCCCACTGGAACGGGGAGAAGGACGTCGTCTTCATCAACACCGAACGTGTGACCGAGTACGGAGGTGCTGCCCGATTGTGGCACCGTCAAGATCATCTACGCGCTTTTGAAAGCGGCAAGTGATCATCTTCTGCAACAACGAGAGCCTCCTCTCATAGGCTTTGGAAATCTTCAAGGGTTAGTCTTGTTCATCCCCTCGTTGCTACCGTCTTCTAGATTGCATCTTGGCTTGGAGTGCGTTCTTGCGGTAGGAAAATTTTTGTTTTCTATGCAACGAATCCCTACAGTGGTATCAGAGCCATGTCTATGCATAGATTGGTTGCACGAGTAGAACACAATTGTTTGTGGGCGTTGATGCTTTGTTGTCTTTAGTTCGAGTACTTTGCATCTTTGTGGCATGGTGGGATGAACCGGCTCGGGCTAACCACTACTAGAAAACAGGCAATCAGTGGCGCACCTGTTTTTGCCATCAGTGGCGCACTAGTGGTTGTTGACTGCCAAAACCCACCGGCGGGCAGCGGCCTGTCAACACGGTAGAGCCGGGAAGAGCCTAGAGCTGCGGCTGGCTGAGACCCCTCCGAGCGACGGCCCGCAATGCTCTTCTGGTCACACGCGGCGATGCGAAGTGCAAGGGCGTGCCACCTGACCTATACCTGGTCAGGAAGGTGATGGGGATGCCTCGCTTAGTTTCCTGCATGGCATACACGTAAACATTAAATACGAGCCTCGATCGGCTCTCAGGTTATCCTGTGAATCGGCTCAAAGAGCCGATCCACCCATGATTCGTACGGGGTGCACGAATATATGGTGATCCTGCTTGATCAAGATAAAGCTAATGAGATCTACGACGATTTAGGGTTTTCACCGCATAATCGGATCATCCTACTCCAGGTTGGGCCTCGCGGCCACGCACGGTGATCGTAAGTTTCCATCCTAAACAAGGCCTAAAAACCAACATGAAGTTGATCCTCGGAACATCCTGTTTAGGACTTGCGAACGCCACCCTACATGCCGCTGGATCCTCCCCCCCTTTGTAAGGCCTAACTATTGCAGATATTAAACTAATCCTTGCAGAACAAGGAGCAATCGTAACGGATCAGATCTACTAAATAATGATCAAGCGGGGTGCCGCCCCCACACCTGAGATAGATGTGAGGGCGGCTAGATATGCAAGGGTTGCACTACGTAAGCATGTTATACGAAGAACAATGCTAACCCTAACACATCTATGATAACTACGTTGCTCGCCATCAAAGACGCTTCGCACGAGCAACGCATGAACAACGTGGGGCTTGTCTTTGCCCTAGATCGCAAGATGCGATCTAGGCAGCATGTCGCTTACCTGATAGAAACCCTCGAGACGAAGGAGTTGGCGATGCGCCGAGATTGGTTTGTTTGGGTTGAACGTGAGTTGTTGTTTATTCCATAAACCCTAGATACATATTTATAGTCCAGGGGACTTTCTAACGTGGGAATATCCCCACCGTGTACGAGACAAACTCTAACTTTAAATCTAAGATATAATCTACTATAATTAAAGATACACGGGCAAACTAGCCCAAATTCTCCGTGCAAGGCCGCTTCAGAGATCTTCCACGTGTAGTCTTCCAAGCCCATCTCTCTTATGGCCCACCTGCGGATTTGTCCAAAATCTGGTGATAACACATGCCCCCCTGGTTTTGGAAATAATTTTTCCAAAATCATTATGCTTTCCTTCGTCGGGTCATGTCGTGGCAGAGCAGAGCTGTTGCAGTATCCGTTATCATTATGCCCTGTCTTCTCAGCTTCTCTGTAAAATTCGATAGCTCTGGCGTCATCTCCTCGAAAACTATAATGACATTAAATTCCCACCAGGCTTCTCACTATTTAACTGTGCCGATTGATTAGCTCTCTTCATCCCCTTCCTCTGTTCCAGCCATCGGCACCCAAAAAACCCTCTTCTCCTGTAGCAATGTCTTCCTCTTCCTCTTCCTTCCCAAACCTCTTCCCTCAATCCCCGCCGAAGAAGAAGAACGAGGACAGCCTTCACTCCGAGGTGAACCCCCTCCCCTCCGCCAATGAGGAGAAAGAAGGAGAAGTAGCGAAGGCCAAGGCCTCCCCCTCCGCCAAGCTCCCGCCGAAGAAGCGCTCCCGCATGTGGGCGGACAGCGAGGACGAAGATGACGACGAAGAAGGAGAAGAGGAGGAGGAAGATGAATCTTCCTTTTCCGCCGGGTACCCGCCAACCAAGCGCTTCCGCTCCTGGGCGGACAGCGAGGATGATGATGATGACGAGGAGGAAGAGGCTCCGGCCACGGGCTGGGGCAGCAGCGACGAGGAGCTCTCTGGGAGCAGCGTCGACGACAGCGACGGCGGCGATGACGAGGACAGCGACGACTAGTAGAATAGGACTAGTAGTAGCAGTGCACTAGGCACCAGATCCCCCCTTTTGAGAGCCATCGGCTCTATCTTGTAAAGCCGCTCCTCTGAATTAATGAAATCGGTCTTTTGATTCACCCTTCAATTGCTCCAATTTCATTCCTTCCGCCTGTAATGTCAAGACCGATAGCAATGTATCGGATTTCTTTTCTTTTGGACGCCCATGAAGCCGGACTCTCATGTCGATTAGCTCGTAGGCCAAGAACTTCTCAATTTCAGGCTGCGATTTGGTATTCGACCATAATTTTTCGCAATCCCTTAGCCGATGACTACTCATCGGCTATTTTGAGAATCTAGTCCCTTTCCTCCTCTTGCAGCGACAGGACGGTCCAAAATCTGTAAAAGCCGATGGCCTCCTTTCCTGATTCCTCTCCATAGCTTCAGTAATCTTCTTTCACGACCAGAACTGCCTCCAGAGAGGATCACGATGCAGGATCAACCGATGCAACTCCAATCGGTTTCTTAAGAACCAAATATCCATGTAGTCCGTTGCCCCCCGAGCCTTCATCAAGGCGAGAACAGTAGTGAGCCAACCACATGTGCCACCATCGGCCTCCGAATTGTAATGCAGAATCAGCCGATTCTATCAAAATCGGCTTCCCAGAGAATTTTTAAGGCGAGCTGCCCCCCGAGCCTTAACCAAGGCAAGAATACCGGCAAGGATACACAAGTCGCTGATCAGCTTTCTTCTACTGAACGTCGATATTGATGTAAACCTTGAGCACATAGCCAGTAGGTCTTGGTCTTGTGTGACTGTACTAGAGTCGATGGCTGCGCATCGGCTTCGCTTCTTGCGCAAAATTTTTTTGTTTTTTGTTTGGCCGATTTTTTCTCAATCGGCCCCCAAAGTTTCACTGCACACATGCTTACACATGTTTATCTGCACGTGTTCATCTGACTATATGCCCCCCGAGCCGACATCTGCCAAATGACTGTAGATATCGGCTTTCATGGTTAGACAGGGCACTGCACTTGCACGTCGGCCTCGCAAAGATTCATGCTGACTTTCATCTGCCGACGTGGCCGCCGCCCAGTGGATCGTTGCTGAACACAAGCAGAATATGTGCAGAGGATAATTTTGGCCGATTGCTGGAATCGGCCTCCACATTGCTTGTTCGATGAAGGTTTTGTAATGTCCCTCCATAAACTTTTTGGGGCCGATCACAAGGATCAGCCTCGCCTGGTTTGCCCATTGGCTTAATCTTGCTACTCGGTCAGGCTGGATAAAACCAACCCAACCTCTGACTTGATGCGCCTGCTGTCGTCCACCTTGAGTGCATCGTATAATCGTGGAGCACTAAGCTCCGTCGGCAAGACGAGCACCATGTTTGTGCCAGCCGATGTTTCATCATCGGCTTTCTTTTGCTTGGGACGCCACTCCATTCTCCGTGGTCGACCCTCTTCATCCAGGGCTAGCTGAACCTTTGCGGCCAGATCAGGCCGTGCCTTCCTTAGCGTATGCAGGTATAACCTTTCGGCTTCCTCCAGGCCGCGCAACCGCTGAACCCTGCGTTTTTGTGAACGGCTGAGTCCGTCAGGGCACCACCTTGGACGGTGATACCTGTCTTCTTCTTCTGGCCCCTCGTCTTCGGAATCCTCAAGATCTGCCCAACGAGGTGACTCAGCGCGTTTGCTTGGTGGCGGGAGAGGCCCTAAGCGCTCGAACACAGACACGTTGGCTGCCTCCTTCTTCTTCTTGTTGCATTCTGGGCAATTGCCGATTGTGGGCAATCGGCTCATTCCTGAATCCCAGCGATTAATGCGAAGAAAGGGCAGTCCCAGTGTCTGGCGTTGTCATCTTGCTCCCTTGATTTTTCCGTGGCACAGCGCTCGTGCTCCTCCTCATTGCGATCATGCCGACGATGTCTTCTGGCTTCTCTAGCCAGACGATCTCCTTCATCATCATAGTTGGACCGTCGGCGTTGGTCGTACTGACTCACATATTTGTTGAGGAGGTGATCAGAGAGAGGTCGTTGATATCTTACATTCTTCACCTCTCCCTCTGTGACGTAGCGCTTGCCATCATGATGGAGCGATCGCGTGGAGCGGCCTCCTCTGTGTCCTTGCTATGAGAGCAGCTGCCCTCATCTCCATCTTTGCCAGAGTGGTTCCCAGGTCCTACCATGTTGATGCTGAACGAGGGACCTGGCTGGCAACCCTCAGGGTAGATGACTTCTACCATGTTAACGGCGGGGAAGGGCTGGGTGTCGACCTTCATGGCGTACTGGTTGAAAATTAGACGCCCCTTCTCTATCGCCGCTTGGATGTGCTGACGCCACACCCTGCAGTCGTTGGTGGCATGGGAGAGCGAGTTGTGGAATTTGCAGTACGGCTTTCCGTTTAGCTCTTGCACCGTGGGGAACTTGAGACCTTCAGGAATCGTCAACTGTTTCTCCTTGAGCAGGAGGTCGAAGATTTGTTCAGTCTTGGTCACGTCAAAATCAAATCCCCTGGGCGGCCCTGGTGGCTTTACCCATTTGCAGGACACGGGGGTTCCTCCCCGAGTCCACTCAGCCACTGCTACTTCTTGGTCTCCCGCAGGCACTTCATCTTCCTCTGTATCGACCATGACTACCGTACGCTTGAACTTGTCTTGGTACAGGTCTGGGTGGCGCTGTTCATATGCTGATAATTTCTGAACCATGTGCGCCAGCGAGGGATAATCTGCTTGGGAGGCCATGTCCTTGAGCTGTGTTGCAAGGCCAGCTACTGCCAACTCGACTGCTTCCTTTTCAGTTATACGAACCGAATAACATCGGTTCCTAAGATTCCTGAAGCGCTGGATGTACTCTGTCACCGTTTCTCCGCGCTTCTGACGTAGTTGTGCTAGATCGGCAATGCTAGACTCGGAAGCTTCTGAATGGTATTGCATATGGAACTGTTCTTCCAATTGCTTCCAAGACTGGATGGAGTTTGCTGGCAAAGAGGTGTACCATCCAAAAGCCGATCCCGTGAGGGACTGTGAAAAGAGCCTCACGCGTAGCTGATCCGACACTGAAGCCGGTCCTAGTTGCGCCAAATATCGGCCGACGTGCTCGATGGAGCTGGAGCCATCTGATCCACTGAATTTGGAGAAGTCAGGGAGCCGATATTTAGGTGGCAGCGGGATCATCTCGTACTCGTCAGGGTACGGCTTGGAATAGCCGATTGCCCTCCTTTTCGGCACCATGCCGAACTGGTCTCTTAGTATGGTACTGATCTGATCCGTCGTGGCCGCTGGCTGCAGGAGTTGCACTCTGAAGATTCGCCGGGGTGGCGTACTTAGCCAGCCATGTTTGCTTTTCCAGCTCTGAGCCAACTGCAGGAGCTGGGCTCTGGAGTTTCGTCGGGGTGGCGTACTTAGTTAGCCACGTCTGCTTCTCAAGCTCTGTTGCTGACGTTCCTCCTGTTTTCGCCGGAGCCCCTGATGTTGTGGCCTGGTTTGAGAGTGCCCAGTTGCCACAATCTGGCACATAAGTGCACGCGTATCCTTGAGGGATCTCCTTAGGCGCCTCCGCCAAGAACTGGTAGTCACTAGGGTCACCACCGATCTTGTAGACGACGAATGCCGGTGTAGCCGGCACTTCAGCTGGTGCTGCCAACGCATATGGCAGCGGTGGACGGGACTGGAGTGGCAACTCTCCTTGATGCGTCCCGAGAGCTGGTCCTGACGGCGAGTACTGGTGGCTCATGATCTCCTGGATCACGCGCAGAGCGACACGCTCCAACACGTTGACCAGGTTTTCAGAGTGGCGGTGTAGCGAGTGAGCCACCAAGTAGTTGATCTCCTGCCGCAGGCCCCTGGTGCGTTCCTCCGACGGGGCAGAGAGGTCTATCCCATCGAGTGCACCTTCTGGTGAGAATCCCTTCCATCTGATGCCATGGGAACGGGTTCTCTGAAAAGAGCCGATGAGGTCGGCTTCGAGGGTGGCCTTGATCTCGTTATATTTCTTCTTGAGCTCTTCAGGCAGCTCCTCGTAGGTGACTGGCGTGCCGTCCGCCATCTCAGATGTAGATGGCGATGTGGTTGATGTAGACGATTGTCCCACCGGGCGTGCCAGAATGTGTTGACTGCCAAAACCCACCGGCGGGCAGCGGCCTGTCAACACGGTAGAGCCGGGAAGAGCCTAGAGCTGCGGCTGGCTGAGACCCCTCCGAGCGACGGCCCGCAATGCTCTTCTGGTCACACGCGGCGATGCGAAGTGCAAGGGCGTGCCACCTAACCTATACCTGGTCAGGATGGTGATGGGGATGCCTCGCTTAGTTTCCTGCATGGCATACACGTAAACATTAAATACGAGCCTCGATCGGCTCTCAGGTTATCCTGTGAATCGGCTCAAAGAGCCGATCCACCCATGATTCGTACGGGGTGCACGAATATATGGTGATCCTGCTTGATCAAGATAAAGCTAATGAGATCTACGACGATTTAGGGTTTTCACCGCATAATCGGATCATCCTACTCCAGGTTGGGCCTCGCGGCCACGCACGGTGATCGTAAGCCGATCCTAAACAAGGCCTAAAAACCAACATGAAGTTGATCCTCGGAACATCCTGTTTAGGACTTGCGAACGCCACCCTACATGCCGCTGGATCCTCCCCCCCTTTGTAAGGCCTAACTATTGCAGATATTAAACTAATCCTTGCAGAACAAGGAGCAATCGTAACGGATCAGATCTACTAAATAATGATCAAGCGGGGTGCCGCCCCCACACCTGAGATAGATGTGAGGGCGGCTAGATATGCAAGGGTTGCACTACGTAAGCATGTTATACGAAGAACAATGCTAACCCTAACACATCTATGATAACTACGTTGCTCGCCATCAAAGACGCTTCGATTTGAGCAACGCATGAACAACGTGGGGCTTGTCTTTGCCTAGATCGCAAGATGCGATCTAGGCAGCATGTCGCTACTCCGATAGAAACCCTCGAGACGAAGGAGTTGGCGATGCGCCGAGATTGGTTTGTTTGGGTTGAACGTGAGTTGTTGTTTATTCCATAAACCCTAGATACATATTTATAGTCCAGGGGACTTTCTAACGTGGGAATATCCCCACCGTGTACGAGACAAACTCTAACTTTAAATCTAAGATATAATCTACTATAATTAAAGATACACGGGCAAACTAGCCCAAATTCTCCGTGCAAGGCCGCTTCAGAGATCTTCCACGTGTAGTCTTCCAAGCCCATCTCTCTTATGGCCCACCTCTGGATTTGTCCAAAATCTGGTGATAACAGTGGTGCGCCACTGTTATCACGCCACTGCTAACTTTTAGTAGTGGCACACTAGTGGTGCGCCATTGCTATTTGGCTTAGCAGTGGTGCACCAGGTAGTGCGCCACTACTAGCTTCATGGTGTGCCACTCCTAAACGTCTGAGGTGCGCCATTGTACAGAAACAAGGTGCGCCACTACTAAAATTTGAAATTTCTAGATCTGGATCTGGATCTGGCAAGTTTTGTTTCGAATTTTTTTGGCTCGTTATTTTTTCTCGTTCTTGTTGCTAGAATTATTTCTGCAATGTTCATTCTCATTTTTCTTAGCCTAGCCGCCGGTGAGGATGGATGAGGGAGGTAGGAGAGGTGAGGAGAGGTGAAGAGAGGTGAGGAGATGGAGGATGTTGGAGAGGATGAACAAGAGGACGAAGGCCAGAGGTAATGGAGGCCAGAGGGTCGCCGGAGGGTCGTCGGAGGGTCGCCGGAGAGGAGGGTCATGATACGTCCAAAACGTATCTACTTTCCCGAACACTTTTGCTATTGTTTTGCCTCTAATTTGTGTATTTTGGATACAACTAACACGGACTAACGTTGTTTTCAGCAGAACTGTTCTGGTGTCTTGTTTTTGTGCAGAAATCCAACTTTCAGGAAAATCCTCGGAATTTATGCGAAAGGTCCTATTTTTCCAGAAGACTGACGGAGCCAGAAGGGCAAGCCAGGTGGAAGCCCGAGGGCCCCACACCCTAGGGCAGCGCGGCCCTAGCGTGTGGCCCCCTCGGCCGGCCTCCGGCGCCCTCCTTTGGACTACTTAACGCCTTCGACCTAAAAACGCACGGGGAGAAGTCGAAGTCGCCAGAAACCCTCCAGAACGCCGCCACATCGCGAAACTCCGTCTCGGGGACCAGAAGTCTCTGTTCTGGCACTCCGCCGGGACGGGGAATTGGAGGAGATCATCGCCGCCATCACCACCGACGCCTCTCCATCGACCAGCAATGTTTCCCCCATCCATGTGTGAGTAATTCCCCCGCTGTAGGCTGAAGGGGATGGTAGGGATTGGATGAGATTGGTCATGTAATAGCATAAGATTGTTAGGGCATAGTGCCTAGTGTCCGTAATTGGTACTTTGATGATATTGTTGCAACTTGTTATGCTTAATGCTTGTCACTAGGGCCCGAGTGCCATGATCTCAGATCTGAACATGTTATTATTTCATCATGATATGCATCGTTTTATGATCTTACCTGCAAGTTGTATACACATGTCGCTGTCCGGAACCAAAGGCCCCGAAGTGATATAAATCGGGACAACCGGAGGGGATGGCGGTGATGTGAGGATCACATGTGTTCACGGAGTGTTAATGCTTTGCTCCGGTGCTCTATTAAAAGGAGTACCTTAATTTCCAGTAGATTCCCTAGAGGCCCGGCTGCCACCGGCTGGTAGGACAAAAGATGTTGTGCAAGTTTCTCATTGCGAGCACGTACGACTAAATATGGAACACATGCCTATGGATTGCTTTGTACTTGGACACCGTTTTATTATTATCTGCAAATGCCCTGCTTTGATTGTTACATGAGTTTCTCTCATCCATGCAACGCCCGTCATCCATCTCTGTGCCTACAGTATTTTAATCCTGCTGTTTACTAAAATCACTACTGCTGTCTCTGTTACTCTGCTGCTGTTATTTCACTACTGCTACTGCTATAAAACTGTTACTACTGATAAACTCTTGCGAGCAAGTCTGTTTCCAGGTGCAGCTGAATTGACAACTCCGCTGTTAAGGCTTTCAAGTATTCTTTGTCTCCCCTTGTGTCGAATCAATAAATTGGGTTTTACTTCCCGCGAAGACTGTTGCGATCCCCTATACTTGTGGGTCATCAAGACTATTTTCTGGCGCCTTTGCCGGGGAGCATAGCTTTATTTGGAAGTTCACTTGGATTGATATTGTTCGCTGCAAATTCTCCATCATGGGTAAATCTCGCGATCCTAAAGTCGCCATATTACCATCCACTACAAGAAAAGGTACAACTCTGAGTACCTCTGCTGCTCTTGATTCACCATCTGTGATGAGTCAACTTGTTTCACCGCCGCAAGCTTCACTTGCTGGTACTTCTGCTGAATCTGAAAACTCTTATAATATTGATAATGTTTCTGCTGTGCTTGATGATAGTGGTTCATTGGGATCTTTTCTAGATGCTACAATTGCTAAGTCTAGACAAATTGAAAATACTGAAACTCCTAATGCTACTACACCTGTTAGTTCACCTGAGTCTGTTGATTATTCTAGTGATGATCCTGATGAGGATTATGTGGAGCTTAATGATGATTTTATTGATAAATGCAATTCTATTACTGATGCAAGTAAAATTAAAAAGTTTCTTGCGCAACATACTGTTAGATATAAGCTATCTCCTGATCCTAAATTTGCCACGTCTCCCATAAACATTAAGGATAAAGATTATGATTTTTCTCTTGATCTATCTCATATAGCTATTGTGGAGAAAACACCCTTTTGTGGTACCGAAGAAGAAAGTGCTGTAGAACACATGATTGAGCTGTCTACTCTGAGTAGCTTGTTTTCTGATGATGTCAAGATGCGTACTTATTTTGTTGCTAAATTTTTTCCTTTCTCACTAAATTATGATGCTAAAACTTGGTATAATAATTTGCCTCCTGGTTCTATTAAAAGTCCAACTGATTTGCGTGATGTTTTCTTTCGAAAATACTTTCCTGCTAGTGCTCAACATATTGCTTTGCAGAGAATTTATAGATTTGACCAGGAAGATTGAGAGAAATTGCCTGAAGCTTGGGCAAGATTTTGCTCTCTTATCAGAGCTAGACCTGACCATGATCTGGAAAAGAATGATCTACTTGATATATTTTATAGTGGACTAACTATTGAGTCTAGAGCATATTTGGATAGTTGTGCTGGTTGTGTTTTCAGGAAAAGGACTCCAGACGAAGCTGAAGAATTATTGGCTAAAATAGGCCGGAATCATGATGATTGGTCTACACCTGAACCAACCCCGACGCCAATATTGAAGAAGAGGGGTTTGATTAAATTAAATGATGAAGATATGAGGGAAGCCAAGAAGTCTCTTAAGGAGAAAGGTATTAAATCTGAAGATGTGAAAATCTTACCTCCCATAGAAGATTTATGTGAGACAATTCCCGCTTCATCCATGATTGAGGTAAAATCCCTTCAACGCTTTACTAGGGAAGATATTCCGTATTCAAAACCTCCTGCTCAATGCTTAGATGAGTTTGATAATTATATTGTTAAGCAAGAAAATTTTAATATTAGAGTAGAGAATCATTTAATGGAAAATTCTCAAGCTATTAGTGAATTGCATGATATTGTGGAGAGAACCTCCAATGATGTTAAGATGATTGTTAAACATTTTCATATGATTCAAACTCAAATTGATCAACTCACTAAAGTGCAAAATGACTTATTAAAAAATAATTCTAAAGAAAAACATGCTTATGAAGTAACAACTAGAGGCGGTGTTTCTACCCAGGATCCTCTATATCCTGAAGGGCACCCCAAAAGAGTTGAACAAGATTCTCAACGAACTAAAGAAATTAGTGCACCTTCGAAGAAAAAGAAAAAGAAACATAAAAATGTTGTAGAATCCTCTGAACCTGTTAATGATCCTAATAGTATTTCTATTTCTGATGCTGAAACTGAAAGTGGTAATGAACATGATAAAGATAATGATAAGAATGATGCTTCTGATAAAGAAGAAGTTGAAGATGAACCTGAAAAGCATGCTAAAAATAAAAAGTATACTAAATAAGATTTTATTGCTAAGAAACATGGTAATGAAAGAGAACCGTGGGTTCAAAAGCAAATGCCTTTTCCTGCTAAGAAACTAAAATCAAAAGAAGAAGAACACTATAATAAATTTTGCGATTGGATGAAACCTTTATTCTTGCAAATCCCTTTGACTGATGCTATTAAATTGCCTCCTTATTCAAAGTATATGAAAGATATTGTTACTAACAAAAGGAAAATCCCTAATGAGGAGATTTCCACTATGCTTGCTAATTACTCTTTCAATGGCAAAGTTCCAAAGAAGTTGGGCGACCCAGGTATACCGACCATTCCTTGTTCTATTAAGAATAATTATGTTAGAACTGCTCTATGTGATTTGGGGGCCGATGTTAGTGTTATGCATTTTTCTCTTTACAAGAGACTTTATTTAGATAAGTTGATACCTACTGATATATCTTTGCAAATGGCTGATAAATCTACTGCTGTTCCTGTTGGTATATGTGAGGATGTTCCTGTTCAAGTTACTACTAACTGCTTGATATTAACTGATTTTGTTGTGTTGGAAATGCCTGAAGATGATAATATGTCTATTATTCTTGGGAGACCTTTTCTCAACACCGCAGGGGCTGTTATTGATTGCAATAAAGGAAAGGTTACTTTCAATGTCGATGACAAGGAGCATACCGTTTATTTTCCCAAGAGGATTGAGAAAGCATGTGGAGTTAATACTATTTCTAATGTGAGAACTATTAAAGTTGGAACTATTGATTGTCCTATATATGAGCCTAAAGAAGAATATCAAACTCTTATGATTGGATCCATATCAATTCAATACAAGGCAACATGATTGATTTGAGGTTTATTTTCTTCATATGTTATGTAAAATTTATTTGGTGACAAGACTTGATCAACCTTGTTAACAAATTCATTTTATATGCATAGAGGAGTTAAACAACATCTCTTTCTTCCTCCATTTGCTCTACTTGATGTAGCACTTTTGTTTTGCAAAGTTTTTAGTTGTATAGAGATTTCAAAAATCTTTTTCTGCCCAGTAATAATAAAATTAATACTCAGAAATGTGCATTTTTCAAAGTTTTCAAAAATTCACAAAAATTATACCGTTGGTCCTATTTTTCGAAGAGGCACCTGGGAACACCTGGGGATGACCAGTGGGGCACCCCAGGGTGGCTCTCACCTGGCTGGCGCGGCCAGCAAGGGGGGCGCGCCACCCTGGTGTGTGGGCCCCCCTTTGCCCCACTTTTCCATCTCTTCCTCCCATCCTCTTCTCTCTCCCGAAAAAATCGACACCAGCTTCCTCTCACTCGCGTTTCTGCTCAAGAACTCCAGATTTCTCGATCTCTTTGCTCAGCCCAGATTTCTTGCTGAAATTTGGCACATTTTCTCCTTGGTATGTGACTCCTCCGATCATCCAAGTAGAATTTTGTTTGGTTGAGTATATCTTGAATATTTTGCTGCTGTAGGTAACATGTTTAGTGAGCTTGCATGCTTGTTCTAAGTTGAAGAAACTAGTTTTGATGCATGATTAGTACTCTAGCAAGTTCCTATAGTAGTTTCCCTCAATTATATGTCACCAAATCAAATTTTATAATGATTGTTGAAAAATTTCAGAAAATGGAGTGGAATAGACATCAATTAAACCAACAAGAATTGGAGGTGCAACAAGTCATGAGAGTTCACCGGGAAGAGGGAGTATACCCCTCCTACTACCCATGCACAGACTTCATGAGAAGTGCAGGAATCTTGGGAGAGGTTCAGAATCTAATTTCTCGTGCAGGGTTGGATGACTTTGTTGATGATGAACCATGCCAATATGCCAAACTGACTATGTCTGTAGTGCAGGGCTTTGAATTCAATTGGTCTCAATCTAACCCCATGGTTCGGTACAAAATCTATAACAAAACTGTCAACTTGCCTTTCAGTGATTTTTGTGCAGCCATTAGAGTGCCGCAATGGGGATCGTGCGAGAAGATGAGGGGATCGCCGCAAGAGCTCTTGAATCTCTACAAGATGATTTGTCATGGAAGGAGCTTCTCAGAGGATAGTGGTAAAATCAGTAGTATTCAACTCCCAGCTATTCGTTACTTTGCTTATTTCATCACCAAATGCGTTCTTGCCAGAAAGAATGGAAGTAAGTTATCTATCCCGGATTTAGCCTTCCTAGCTGCTGCATTACAAGGTGATAGGACTTATAACTTGGGTGCTTTGATAGCCTATAGACTTGCTACTAACCGTGAGAAGGGAGGAATTTGTGGAGGTCTCATCGCCTCCCGTTTATTAGCTATGCATGGTGTAGAACCTCACCATCTTGATATTCCGCTCTCCACAGAGAAACTTGACATAGTCTCCATGATTAAACATGAATTTATTTCTGATACATCTAATTTGAGTAACCTGTCTTACAAGATAATATTTTACAAGAAAACTTGGAGAACGACTAAGAAAACTAAAAAACTAGTAGGATTGCCTGCACCTGTTCTGTTTAACTTTGATTCCAGGAAGGATTGGTCAGTCACAGAAGGTGAACTGAATGCATACTTGGAGAGAGATGGCTAGCATGCAAGAGGCGGCACGGAGGAGGCTGAGGAACCCCTCGACTCATCCGATGCAGCAAGTTCTTCGCATCAACATTTTGGGCATGTTGAGCCTTCACCCTCTCCTTCTGCACCGGGACCTTATTATGACTATGCCATGTATGATCCATCGGCGTGGAACCCTGGCCCTCGCTGGGGTTGATCTCCACTTAGGCCAAAAGCCTAAGCTTGGGGGGAGGTATACCAGCATCACTCATTCTTTTCATATTATGATTGCTGGATACTTGTATATATTTGTTTTGCTTCTTTGAGTGATTTTCTAATGAGAGGGAGATGATATTTGGGGAAGTGCTGCCTGAAAACAGATTCTGGACTGTTACCATAAAAATTCTCAAAAACAGCCAGAACGTTATTTTGCAAAGCCAATTTTTGAGCATGTTCCCCAGGTTGTTATCTAACTTTCATTAGCTGAACACTTTTCGATCTGAGCAGCGGAAGAATTTCTTAAAAATCTATTACTGTACTGCTGTCAAGTTTGATGAATTTCTGCTGCTTTGTGTTTATGTGACTCTTTTAGTTTTCATTTTCTTGTTTTTGCTTTGTTTCTTTCCTAAAACACAAAAAGACCAAAAATATTTCTGTTGTTTATCTTCACCATTTGTTTATTTTGTTTTCTTGCTTTTATTTTGCTTTATTTGCTATCGTTGGTTTGCTATAAGAAAATCCAAAAAGATTTTGCTTTGTTTGCTTGTTTCCTTTTGTTCTTGTTCCCAATTCAAAAACACCAAAAATATTTGTTGTTCTTCTTTGGTTTTGTAAAGTTCATCATGAGTTCAATGGTATTCGGTGGCTGGAGCGTGGCTTTCATTTCATATTATCCAAGCTACACAAGTGAAAGACAATAATGACGATCTACGACAATTCGACTGTGGTGAGAGGCTGGTATGAACTCTATTTGTTTTCATTTTTGTACATATACTCATCCATGTGAGCATGCTTAGTTGGTTCATGTGAGGTATATGTCATTTAAGAAAGTCTAGTAGTTCATGATCTCTCATGATTAGCTCCAATTTATTAATATGAGTAGCATGTCATGGATGTTTGCTTGCATTGTTTTATTCATAAATAGGTATGACATTGTGGTATCCTCCTCTGAATAATTCATTTGAATCAACTTGGCACATGCTCACGCATGCATATGACTGAACAAAAGTCAATTAAGCCTCAATGATTTCCTTGCTTCAGAGTTCTTGTATCACTTTTATGCCTCCGTTAATTTATTTTGCCGCAAGCATGATTATGATAGTGACTGCTCTCTTGATTTGTCGCTCCCCAGTCTATTGCTAGCCTTCACTTGTACTGAGCGGGAACGCTGCTCGTGCTTCCAAACCCCTGAAAACCAAGTTGTTGTAAAGTGTCCACCATAAATACCTATGCATGGTATTTCAAACCATTCCAAGTAAATTCTCATGCGCTACCTTTAAACCTTCAAAATGCTTCTCAATTTGTGTTAATGTTTTATAGCTCATGAGGAAGTATGTGGTGTTTATCTTTCAACCTTGTCATTTACTCTTGACGGACTTTCATAATGGACTAGTGGCACATCCGCTTATCCAATAATTTTGCAAAAAGAGCTGGCAACGGGGTTCCCAGCCCCGATTAATCAAACTTCATTAATAATTCTCTTCACATGTTTTGCTCTGATTCATCAGTAAGCAACCTAATTTTGCAAATAGACACTCCTCCATGGTATGAGATTGATGGAAGGCACCCAAGGATTCGGTTAGCCATGGCTTGTGTAAGCAAAGGTTGGGGGGAGTGTCACCCATAATAAAACTAAAATACGTGTGTAAACAAAAGAGAAGAGGGATGATCTACCTTGCTGGTAGAAATAACATCCTTCATGGGAGCCGCTCTTGAAAGTCTGGTTGGCGAGGTAGTTGGTATACGCATTACCATTCGTTGACAACAACAAACACCTCTCAAAATAATTTTACTCCTGTTTTAAAAATGAAAAGCTCTAGCGCATGTTAATCCCTGCTTCCCTCTGCGAAGGGTCAATCTTTTACTTTTATGTTGTGTATCCATCCTTTCTTTGAGCACTTTGTTGAGAGAACAACTGTCATTCTTAGTATAATATGCTTCTCTCGAAATATGATTGATTGTGGTATAACTTTGATGCTTTTATCTTTGACAATCTCTATTTCTAGTCTTTCTATGAACCTCAGAGGTGCCTGCGCATTTATGTTTTGCTATTCAAACACAGGCAAGCGAGATACCACTCTATCATATCCTTTTATGAACATTTCAATCTTGCTTATAGACATGATTCATGATGCTTACTATTAGTTGTTGGCGCTTTTCCATGATTGACATAGCTATTAGATGCTTTTATTTGCATGTATCTTATTATGAACTGCTTAAGTGTTAGCCATATCATGAGAATATATACATCATATGAACAAATGTGTTCGTGAAAGTTCTTTTATCGCATCAGTTGTTAACTGAATTGCTTGAGGACAAGCAATAAGCTAAGCTTGGGGGGAGTTGATACGTCCAAAACGTATCTACTTTCCCGAACACTTTTGCTATTGTTTTGCCTCTAATTTGTGTATTTTGGATACAACTAACACGGACTAACGCTGTTTTCAGCAGAATCGTTACAGTGTCTTGTTTTTGTGCAGAAATCCAACTTTCAGGAAAATCCTCGGAATTTATGCGAAAGGTCCTATTTTTCCAGAAGACTGATGGAGCCAGAAGGGCAAGCCAGGTGGAGGCCCGAGGGCCCCACACCCTAGGGCGGCGTGGCCCAGGAGGGGGGCGCGCGGCCCTAGCGTGTGGCCCCCTCGGCCGGCCTCCGGCGCCCTCCTTTGGACTACTTAACGCCTTCGACCTAAAAACGCACGGGGAGAAGTCGAAGTCGCCAGAAACCCTCCAGAACGCCGCCACATCTCGAAACTCCGTCTCGGGGACCAGAAGTCTTGTTCTGGCACTCCGCCGGGACGGGGAATTGGAGGAGATCATCGCCGCCATCACCACCGACGCCTCTCCATCGACCAGCAATGTTTCCCCCATCCATGTGTGAGTAATTCCCCCGCTGTAGGCTGAAGGGGATGGTAGGGATTGGATGAGATTGGTCATGTAATAGCATAAGATTGTTAGGGCATAGTGCCTAGTGTCCGTAATTGGTACTTTGATGATATTGTTGCAACTTGTTATGCTTAATGCTTGTCACTAGGGCCCGAGTGCCATGATCTCAGATCTGAACATGTTATTATTTCATCATGATATGCATCGTTTTATGATCTTACCTGCAAGTTGTATACACATGTCGCTGTCCGGAACCAAAGGCGCCGAAGTGACAGAAATCGGGACAACCGGAGGGGATGGCGGTGATGTGAGGATCACATGTGTTCACGGAGTGTTAATGCTTTGCTCCGGTGCTCTATTAAAAGGAGTACCTTAATTTCCAGTAGATTCCCTAGAGGCCCGGCTGCCACCGGCTGGTAGGACAAAAGATGTTGTGCAAGTTTCTCATTGCGAGCACGTACGACTAAATATGGAACACATGCCTATGGATTGCTTTGTACTTGGACACCGTTTTATTATTATCTGCAAATGCCCTGCTTTGATTGTTACATGAGTTTCTCTCATGCATGCAACGCCCGTCATCCATCCCTGTGCCTACAGTATTTTAATCCTGCTGTTTACTAAAATCACTACTAATGTCTCTGTTACTCTGCTACTGTTATTTCACTACTGCTACTGCTATAAAACTGTTACTACTGATAAACTCTTGCGAGCAAGTCTGTTTCCAGGTGCAGCTGAATTGACAACTCCGCTGTTAAGGCTTTCAAGTATTCTTTGTCTCCCCTTGTGTCGAATCAATAAATTGGGTTTTACTTCCCGCGAAGACTGTTGCGATCCCCTATACTTGTGGGTCATCAGGTCACCGGAGGTCACCATAGTGGAGGAGCTCGCCGGATAGTAAGGTCACCGTAGGTCGACATAGTGGAGGAGGGCCGACATGAAAGGAGAAGAAGTAGAAGAAAAGGATGAAAGGGAGGAGGAGAGGAGAGGAGGAGAGGAGGAGAGCAGGAGGAGGAGAGGAGAATGAGAGCAGGAGAATGTGTGGAGGAGGAGGGAGGGAGGAGGGAGGAGGGGGTAAGTGGCCGGCTCCTCCCATTTTGAAATTCGTGGGCGGGAAGCTTAGTAGTGGCGCACCAAGGCATGGGTGCGCCACCGCTAATTTTTTTCTATTTTTTTCCCAAAATCTAAAACCTGAAAAAAGTCCTGTTTCTGTTTTGAATTTGACGAATCCATTTTTTCTCCAAACGGCCATAGATCGAATAGGAAATTTCGCGTAGATCGATTTTGATATAAAAAAGTTTTTCATCGGAGGTCGTATGCAACCAGAAATCCCGTTTTACCGAAAGATGACGCCATTTTGCATAATATATCAAAATTCATTTTTTCAAATTTTGATGAAAGCTAGATTACATAATACATGGGCAGTTCAAAGGATTTTATTTTTTGAATTTTCTATCTATTTCTTTTATTTTTTCAAAACTCAAAAAGGCGATCCACGGGGGGGGGGGGTGTGGAAATGTTTGGGCACCACGTAGCAGTGGTGCACCAAGCATGGTGCGCCACTACTAAGTGATGCCCAAACATGTCCATCCTCCCCTTTACATAGCAATGGCGCACCATGTAGAGGTGCGCCACTGCTACAAAAAATAGCTGTGGCGCACCTCTGCACGGTGCGCCATTGCTATGCATAAGGCTGGGTCAAACCCATGATCAAACTTAGTGGTGCCGCACCACAGGAGAGGTGCGCCACTACTACATTTTTTATAGTGGCCCACCACTTTTCGGTGCGCCACTGCTAAGTAGTAGTGGCGCACTGCCCTCCTGGTGCGCCACTAACACCCATCTTACGGCTAGGCCTTTTCCTAGTAGTGAACTTTACATGATCGCGTTCATGAGACTTGCTCCACGTTCGACATGCAACCTGCATGTGCATGCTCGCCTCGTGTCCCTGGCTTCCTACGCGTGTCAACGCGGTCGGGGCGGCTCTCCTCCCAGTCTATACAAGGAGACCGATCAGATCTGGAGAACAGTGCTCTTAGATCTCTCTAGTCCGTCTCTCTCGCGAAGTTCCTTTTGCTGTGCTACTCTCTAGTTTTCCCCATCCCGACGATTGCGTGCACAGCCTTCCGGGAGAGCAGGCCTCCTAAACCCTGTTCGTTGAGATCCTGCACCGAGAGAAGGGCAATAAGGTTTTTGGGGAGCGTCTCGGCGCGACTGCTCGCTGTGGTACGTACTCTTCTTTGTCGGATCGATTGCTTCATCGACGACTCCGACTACACCATGGGCGACATCAACAACTCCCATGGTGATGGTGCTGCTGCTGGTGCGACGTTCCCGGTTGCGATGTACGTGCTATTCCTCTTCTACCTTGCACTGCTGCTTGTTCCATGTTCAGATCTGATGCATGTGCTTAGTCTGATGTGTGTGGTTAAGTATGCTTGTGCATCCGTAATGTTGATTTCGGTAATTAAACTCACACGGAAATTGCCTAATAATCCAACAATCCAAAAACCTTATTTGCTTAGGCAATTTTCACCATCTGGTTTTGCTGTTGCGCTCAAACCGAGCATGTTTACGGGTTCTCATTTCAAGAGATGGCAGAATAAAACCCTCTTGTGGCTCACTTCTATGGGCGTGCACCGAGTTGCGGAAGGTACTCCCCTATAGGTCCGCTTACTCTTGAAGAGGATAAAGCGTTAGGGGATGCCACCGTAATCTTTGTGGGTGCCGTCCTAAGTGTGCTTGGAGACAAGTTGGTTGATGCTTATCTGCACATCCAAAATGGGAAGGAACTGTGGGATGCACTGGACGCTAAATTTGGTGCTGCCGATGCCGGAGGTGAACTGTATGCTATGGAGCAGTTCAATGACTACAGAATGGTTGAGAACCGATATGTAGTAGAACATGCTCATGAGATACAGATCATGGCAAATGAACTTGAGCTTCTCAGGTTTTTGCTACCGGACAAGTTTGTCGCGGGATGCGCGCATTGTCGCTAAGCTTCCCCCTTCATGGAGGAACTTTGCCACTTCTCTGAAACATCAAAGGCATGAGTTCTCTGTTGAGAATATCATGGGCTCTCTGGATGTTGAGGAGAAGGCGAGGGCAAAAGACAAACACACTAGAGGAACCGAGGGACGTTCTGCTGCCAATATGGTGCAGAAAAATACCCACAAGTCCAAGGGAAAGAACAAGGGAGTCTCCCAGACTACCAACTTCAAGAAGAAGGGGAAAACGGAGAAGAAAGATCCTTGATGGCTGTGTGGCGAGATAGGCCATTGGGCTAATCGCTGTCCACAACGCAAAGGAAAGAAATGTCAGGTTGGACAGAACTCAAATTCTATCAGCATGATCATTGGCAACACAGAGGAAGGAACTACATGGTATGGTAATATATTACCTACTGTTCTTTCGGTGTTTTAGCCCACAGAATGGTGGGCTGATACAGGTGTCAATGTTCATGTGTGTGCTGACATCTCCATGTTTACCTCTTATCAGGCCCGAGGTTCCTCAGTAATGATGGGGAATGGGTTACATGTTACTGTTCGTGGTGTTGGAACGGTAGATCTGAAGTTTACTTCGGGAAAGATCGTGCAACTGAAGAACGTGCTGCATGTCCCTTCTACCAAGAAGAATCTCGTTAGTGGCTCCCGTCTTATGAAAGATGAGTTTAAGTTGGTGTTTGAGTCCAATAAAGTTGTACTGTCTAAGTATGGAACTTTTGTTGGAAAGGGCTATGAATGTGAGGGAATGTTTCGCTTCTCTCTAGAAGACTTCTGTGATAATGTTGTGAACCATGTAAGCACTAGTGTTAATGAAACTAATGTTTGCCATTCACGACTTTTTCATGTTAATTTCGGTTGTATGACGCGGCTTTGCTGATATGAGTTTAATTCTGAAATTCACCTTTGTCAAAGGCTCTAAGTGCCATGCTTGTGTGCAAGCAAAGCAGCCTCGCAAGCCTCACAAGCCTGCGAAGGAAAGAAACTTGGCACCACTAGAGCTTATACATTCAGATCTATGTGAGATGAATGGTGAGTTGACAAGAGGTGGAAAGAAATATTTCATGACTTTGATTGATGATTCCACTAGGTACTGTTATGTGTATCTTCTGAAAACTAAAGATGAGGCTCTTGATTTCTTTAAAATCTATAAGGCTGAAATTGAGAATCAACTTGAAAAAAGATAAAAAGGGTTCGGTCCGATCGTGGTGTAGAGTACTTTTCTAATGAGTTCAATTTATTCTGTGCGGAACATGGTATAATCCTTGAGAGGACGCCTCCCAATTCCCCACAATCCAATGGGATTGCGGAAAGGAAAAACCGTACTCTAACAGATTTGGTTAACGCCATGTTAGATGTTTCGGGTTTATCCAAGGAATGGTGGGGGAGGCTATATTGACTTCGTGTCATGTCCTAAACCGTGTTCCAACCAAGAATAAAGAGATTACCCCTTATGAGGAATGGGAAAAGAAAAGACCAACACTCTCCTACCTACGAACTTGGGGCTGTTTGGCTAAAGTGAATTTGCCAATCACCAAGAAGCGAAAGCTTGGACCAAAAACTGTGGACTATGTCTTTCTTGGCTATGCTGGCCATAGCATTGCTTATAGATTTCTTGTGGTGAAATCTGGAGTGGACGACATGAATGTTGGCACCATCTTTGAATCAAGAGATGCTACATTCCTTGAGGATATATTCCCTATGAGAGATATGCATGGCATGTCTAGTTGGGAATTTGATCCAATACATGAAACTCATGGAGTCTTATGCGGAATCTGATGATGAGAGTTCAGATTCTGATGAAGATGACAATGAAGCCCCCACAAGGAGTAAGAGACAAAGGACTTCAAAGTCTTTTGGTAATGATTTCATTGTGTATCTTGTGGATGATACTGATGACCCACAAGTATAGGGGATCGCAACAGTCTTCGAGGGAAGTAAAACCCAAATTTATTGATTCGACACAAGGGGAGGTAAAGAATACTTATAAGCCTTAACAACTGAGTTGTCAATTCAGCTGCACCTGGAAAAGCACTAGTAACAGGGGCGATGTGAAAGCAGCAGTAATATGAGAGCAATAGTAACAGTAACACAACAGCAGTAACAGTAACACAGAGGCAATGGCACCAGAAAATAGTTTATACTACTTCCAATGTCATGTAGAAACGAGTGTATGATGATGAGAGATGGACCGGGGTTCCCAGCTATCTACACTAGTGGTAACTCTCCAATAACAAGTGACAAGTGTTGGGTGAACAAATTACAGTTGGGCAATTGATAGGGTTGAAAGCATTAAGACAGAACATCAAGATTATTAATCATGTAGGCATGTTTTCCATATATAGTCATATGTGCTCGCAATGAGAAACTTGCATAACATCTTTGGTCCTACCAGCCGGTGGCAGCTGGGCCTCTAGGGAATCTACTGGTAATTAAGGTACTCCTTTTAATAGAGCACCGGAGCAAAGCATTAACACTTGGTGAAAACATGTGATCCTCATATCTAAGCCTTCCCCTCCAGTTATCCCAGTTGCTATCACTTTGGGGCCTCGGGTTCCGGACATAGACATGTGCAAACAACTTGTAGATACAATCTAAGCAATAATTGTAGAGCTTAAATCTAAGATCATGCCACTCGTGCACTAGTGAAAAGCATTAAACACAACAATATTGCAGCAACAATAACTTCACAAACTTATATAGATAGACTGATCATAATGTAACAATTCATCGGATCCCAACAAACACAACACCGATTACATCAGATGGATCTCAATCATGTAAGGCAGCTCATGAGATCATTGTATTGAAGTACATGGGAGAGAGAGTACCAACTAGTGATACGTCTCCAACGTATCTATAATTTCCGATGTTCCATGCTTGTTTTATGACAATACCAACATGTTTTGTTCACACTTTATATCATTTTCATGCATTTTCCGGAACTAACCTATTAACAAGATGCCACAGTGCCAGTTCCTGTTTTCTGCTGTTTTTGGTTCCAGAAAGGCTGTTCGGGCAATATTCTCGGAATTGGACGAAATCAACGCCAAACCTCCTATTTTTCCCGGAAGCGTCCAGAACACCGAAGAAGAGTCGGAGAGGGGCCAGGGGGCCACCACACCACATGGCGGCGCGGGCCAGGCCTAGGCCGCGCCGGCCTAGGGTGTGGCGCCTCCAGGTGCCCCCCTGCGCCGCCTCTTCGCCTATAAAATCCCTTTCGACCTAAAAACGCAGTACCAATTGACGAAACTCCAGAAAGACTCCAGGGGCGCCGCCGCCATCGCGAAACTCCAATTCGGGGGACAGAACTCTCTGTTCCGGCACCCTACCGGACGGGGAATTGCCCCCGGAGCCATCTCCACCACCGTCTTCACCGCCATCTTCACCGCCATCGCTGCCTCCATGATGAGGAGGGAGTAATCCACCCCCGAGGCTGAGGGCTCCGCTGTAGCTATGTGGTTCATCTCTCTCCCATGTACCTCAATACAATAATCTCATGAGCTGCTTTACATGATTGAGATTCATATGAGTTTTGTATCACAATTTATCTATGTGCTACTCTAGCAAAGTTATTAAAGTAGTTCTATTCCTCCTACACGTGTGTAAAGGTGACAGTGTGTGCACCGTGTTAGTACTTGGTTTATGCTATGATCATGATCTCTTGTAGATTGCGAAGTTAACTATTGCTATGATAATATTGATGTGATCTATTCCTCCTACATATGCATGAAGGTGACAGTGTGCATGCTATGCTAGTACTTGGTTTAGTCTGTTGATCTATCTTACACTATAAGGTTACTAAAACATGAGCATTATTGTGGAGCTTGTTAACTCCGGCATTGAGGGTTCGTGTAATCCTACGCAATGTGTTCATCATCCAACAAAAGTGTAGAGTATGCATTTATCTATTCTGTTATGTGATCAATGTTGAGAGTGTCCACTAGTGAAAGTGTAATCCCTAGGCCTTGTTCCTAAATACTGCTGCGTTACTACTGCTTGTTTACTGTTTCACTGTGTTACTACTGCTGCAATACCACCACCATCAACTACACGCCCGCAAGCTATTTTCTGGCACCGTTGCTACTGCTCATACTTATTTATACCACCTGTATTTCACTATCTCTTCGCCGAACTAGTGCACCTATTAGGTGTGTTGGGGACACAAGAGACTTCTTGCTTTGTGGTTGCAGGGTTGCATGAGAGGGATATCTTTGACCTCTTCCTCCCTGAGTTCGATAAACCTTGGGTGATTCACTTAAGGGAAAACTTGCTGCTGTTCTACAAACCTCTGCTCTTGGAGGCCCAACACTGTCTACAGGAAAGGAGGGGGAACGTAGACATCAAGCTATTTTCTGGCGCCGTTGCCGGGGAGGAAAGGTAAAAGGTACTCACACTCCGGACCTCGGCTACTAAGCTATTTCCCGCCATTGTAAGTACTCGAAGCTATTTCCTTTAGATCCTGCAATTGCAACTTTTTGTTTCTTGTTTACATTAGTTAGGCATAATGGAAAACAAAAAAAAAATTGGTGAGCTTTTTAGTCTTTTTCCTGATTTAGAATTGTTTGATGCAAAAATTAAAAAACCTATGGAACCTTATTTGCATGTTAGTAGCGATGTTATTAGTATGAATGCAATTACTGCTAATGCTATGGAGAAGTCTAAGCTTGGGGAAGCTAGTTTTTGTGATCTTTTTAGCTTCCCATCTTTAGGGGAGAAAATTTGTTCTGATAATGCTTTATCTCCCATATGCGATAACTCTAATGATGCTTCTGATATTTTGAATCCACCTGCTGAAAGTATTCCGTATAAAATACCAATGAAAATTATTGAACGTGTTATGGATAACCACTATAAAGGGGATGGAACTGTCCATCCTAAAGATCATTTACTGTTTTTGCATGAATTATGTGGGTTATTCAAGTGTGCAGGTATCTCTATGGATGAAGTGAGGAAGAAGCTATTCTCTGTTTCGCTGTCTGGTAAAGCGGCGCATTGGTATAAATTGTTGGAGAATAGTCATTCTCTTGGTTGGGAGGAAATTGCATCTCTCTTTTATTCTAAATTTTATCCTCCTCATGAAGTGCATATTGATAGGAATTATATTTATAACTTTTATCCTCGTGATGGAGAGAGTATTTCTCAAGTGTGGGGGAGATTGAAGTCACTAATGCTCAAATGTCCCATTCATGAGCTCCCCCGTAATGTTATTGTTAACAATTTTTATGCGAGGCTTTCAGGACAACACAAGGACTATCTGGACGCGTGTTCGGAGGGATCTTTCACAAGCAAGGAGGTTGAAGCTAAGTGGGACCTTCTTGATCGGATTGAGGACAACGCTGAAGGATGGGAGAACAATGAAGGTAAAGAGTCAGGTATAAATTATGATTATGAATGCATTGAAGCTTTTATGGATACCGATAAATTTCGAAATATGAGTGCTACTTATGGTCTTGACTCTCAAGTTGCTGTAAATCTTTATAAAGCCTTTGCTTCTCATTTTGAATTGCCTAAAAAGAATTTTGATAAGTATCATGAACCTTTTAAAGAGGCTTGCATGAAGAATCAAATTGTTGTTAATTATTGCAATAAGCATGCTCAAACTCCTAAGAATGCTATTTCTTATAAGCATGTTAATTTTTGTGGAATGCATAGACCTTGTGGAATTAATCAAGTCAAAGATGAATATTGCATCCATCATATTAATGTAAAAACTAGAAAGTGGTTTAGGGCTCTAGATGATCTTGGTAAAAAAGTTTGTGCCCTCTATCCTTTTATTTGTGAAGTTTGCCATGAAGTGGGTCATTTTAATTTTCAATGCTCCTCCAATGATAATTTGAACCCAATGAGTGCTGCAAATTTGTATTGTGATGATGAAATTACTCCTAATCAGCATGATGAACTTACTCTATTCTTGGGGTGTGAAGAACTGTCGAGAAAAATCTCTTTGTTACATATGAGTGATCTTGGTATTGATGATGTCCTGCATGGGTGTTTTTCTTATTGCATTGATAATAGCCATACAAATACTTACATACAAAATATTTTAGAAGATGACACCTTGCCAAAATATGATAGGACCGCTGTGTGTTTTCAACTAATTAATGAAAAGGAGGGATCCTCCCAAGTTTCTTCTATTGTTTCTGAAAGTAAATCAGGTTATGCGGACAAGCCACCCTTCAAGCCTCTCACTCCTGAAGAAGGGAACGAGGAAAAGGAGAAGGAGAAGAAGAAGAAGGGAACGAAGAAGAAGAAGAAGAATAAGGGGAATAAAAAGAAAGAGGTAACAGCATATCCCCGCGTATATGAGATAACGATAGGTAACCGTAAGTATGTTGCTCCTGATGATTATTGTGATAATGAATCTGAATACGATGATCTTCCTATGCCCTTTACATACATTAGCAATCATGATTTGAATGAGCACACTACTTTTGATATTGCAAATCTCTGGGAAATTAATTCTGAAAATGATGATGATAATGATTGCCATAGTGTCAGTGCTATCCATGCTTCCTCCCATAATGATATAGAAAGCTCTAAGCTTGGCGAAGAGGTGTTTGAAAATCCTTTAGCTACTGGTCATTATGTTCTTGATACATCTCCTTCCAATAACAATGATGGTATGGATACAGATAAACCGACTGTGAAAGATAACTATTTTATTTCCTATGATGACAATGTGCCTCCGATCTCTGATGATTATTACAAAGAATGCTATGATATAGGTTCTAACTATCCTTATGAAACTTGTCATAGTCATGATTGGGTTACCAAAAACAATCCCCTTAATATGCAACTTGTTTACCATGTTCAAATTCTTGATAATAATCTTGCTCCAATTACTATTAATGAGAATAACTCCTCTTATGCCAAATTTAATGATACTTCTATGCATATGAACCATGATAAGAATGTTTTAAGTGATGGGTATATTGTGGATTTCATCAATGATGCTACTGAAAGTTACTATGAGAGAGAGAAATATGGTCGTATGCATCTTAATAATATTAAGTTTCCCCTCTTTATGTTGAGAATCTTGAAGTTACTCGTGTTTTATCCTCTTATGCTTGTCACTTTGTTCTTCATGAATTCATTTGTGTACAAGATTCCTCTTCATAGGAAGCATGTTAGACTTAAATTTGTTTTGAATTTGCCTCTTGAAGCTCTCTTTTGCTTCAAATACTATTTCCCGCGAATGGTTCATTAAAACTGCTGAGCCCATCTTAATGGCTATAAAGAAAAGAACTTCTTGGGAGATAACCCATGTGTTATTTTGCTACAGTAATTTGTTTTTATTTTGTGTCTTGGAAGTTGTTACTACTGTAGCAACCTCTCCTTATCTTAGTTTTGTGTTTTGTTGTGCCAAGTAAAGTCTTTGATAGTAAAGTAAGTACTAGATTTGGATTACTGCGCAGTTCCAGATTTCTTTGCTGTCACGAATCTGGGTCCACCTCCCTGTAGGTAGCTCAGAAAATTAAGCCAATTTACGTGCATGATCCTCAGATATGTACGCAACTTTCATTCAATTTGAGCATTTTCATTTGAGCAAGTCTGGTGCCATTTTAAAATTCGTCAATACGAACTGTTCTGTTTTGACAGATTCTGCCTTTTATTTCGCATTGCCTCTTTTGCTATGTTGGATGAATTTCTTTGATCCACTAATGTCCAGTAGCATTATGCAATGTCCAGAAGTGTTAAGAATGATTGTGTCACCTCTGAATATGTTAATTTTTATTGTGCACTAACCCTCTAATGAGTTGTTTCGAGTTTGGTGTGGAGGAAGTTTTCAAGGATCAAGAGAGGAGGATGATATACTACGATCAAGGAGAGTGAAAGCTCTAAGCTTGGGGATGCCCCGGTGGTTCACCCCTGCATATATTAAGAAGACTCAAGCGTCTAAGCTTGGGGATGCCCAAGGCATCCCCTTCTTCATCGACAAATTACCAGGTTCCTCCCCTGAAACTATATTTTTATTCCATCACATCTTATGCACTTTACTTGGAGCGTCTGTATGCTTTTGTTTTTGTTTGTGTTTGAATAAATGCTTGTGTGGGAGAGAGACACGCTCCGCTGGTTCGTATGAACACATGTGTTCTTAGCTCATAATATTCATGGCGAAGGTTGAAACTGCTTCGTTAAATTATTATATGGTTGGAATTGGAAAAGGCTACATGTAGAAATTGGTGTGATGTCTTGAATAATGTGATACTTGGCAATTGTTGTGCTCTTGTTTAAGCTCTTGCATCATATACCTTGCACCCATTAGTGAGGAAATACATAGAGCTTGTTAAAATTTGGGTTTGCATGAGTGGTTTCTCTAGAGTCTAGATATTTTCTAGTAAGATGTTTGAACAACAAGGAAGACGATGTATAGTTTTATAATGCTTGTAATATGTCTTTTATGTGAGTTTTGCTGTACTAGTTCGTGCTTGTGTTTGCTTCAAACAACCTTGCTAGCCTAAACCTTGTATCGAGAGGGAATACTTCTCATGCATCCAAATCCTTGAGCCAAACAACACTATGCCATTTGTGTCCACCATACCTACCTACTACATGGTATTTTCCGCCATTCCAAAGTAAATTGCTTGAGTGCTACCTTTAAAATTCCATCATTCACCTTTGCAATATATAGCTCATGGGACAAATAGCTTAAAAACTATTGTGGTATTGAATATGTAATTATGCACTTTATCTCTTATTAAGTTGCTTGTTGTGCGATAACCATGTTCACTAGGGACGCCATCAACTATTCATTGTTGAATTTCATGTGAGTTGCTATGCATGTCCATCTTGTCTGAAGTAAGAGAGATCTACCACCCTATGGTTAAGCATGCATATTGTTAGAGAAGAACATTGGGCCGCTAACTAAAGCCATGATCCATGGTGGAAGTTTCAGTTTTGGACATATATCCTCAATCTCATATGAGAAAATTATTAATTGTTGTTACATGCTTATGCATAAAAGAGGAGTCCATTATCTGTTGTCTATGTTGTCCCGGTATGGATGTCTAAGTTGAGAATAATCAATAGCGAGAAATCCAATGCGAGCTTTCTCCTTAGACCTTTGTACAGGCGGCATAGAGGTACCCCTTTGTGACACTTGGTTAAAACATGTGCATTGTGATGATCCGGTAGTCCAAGCTAATTAGGACAAGGTGCGGGCACTATTAGTATACTATGCATGAGGCTTGCGACTTGTAAGATATAATTTACATGATACATATGCTTTATTACTACCGTTGACAAAATTGTTTCATGTTGTCAAAATAAAAGCTCTAGCACAAATATAGCAATCGATGCTTTCCTCTTTGAAGGACCATTCTTTTACTTTTATTGTTGAGTCAGTTCACCTATCTTTCTCCACCTCAAGAAGCAAACATTTGTGTGAACTATGCATTGATTCTTATATACTTGCTTATTGCATTTGTTATATTGCTTTGCATTGACAACTATCCATGAGATATACATGTTACAAGTTGAAAGCAACCGCTGAAACTTAATCTTCCATTGTGTTGCTTCAATGTCTCTGCTATGAATTTATTGCTTTATGAGTAACTCTTATGCAAGACTTATTGATGCTTGTCTCGAAAGTACTATTCATGAAAAGTCTTTGCTATATGATTCACTTGTTTACTCATTGCATTTACATTGTTTCGAATCGCTGCATTCATCTCATATGCTTTACAATGGTATGATTAAGATTATGTTGGTAGCATGTCACCTCAGAAATTATCTTTTATCGTTTACCTACTCGAGGACGAGTAGGAACTAAGCTTGGGGATGCTGATACGTCTCCAACGTATCTATAATTTCCGATGTTCCATGCTTGTTTTATGACAATACCAACATGTTTTGTTCACACTTTATATCATTTTCATGCATTTTCCGGAACTAACCTATTAACAAGATGCCACAGTGCAGTTCTGTTTCTGCTGTTTTTGGTTCCAGAAAGGCTGTTCGGGCAATATTCTCGGAATTGGACGAAATCAACGCCAAACCTCCTATTTTTCCCGGAAGCGTCCAGAACACCGAAGAAGAGTCGGAGAGGGGCCAGGGGGCCACCACACCACATGGCGGCGCGGGCCAGGCCTAGGCCGCGCCGGCCTAGGGTGTGGCGCCTCCAGGTGCCCCCCTGCGCCGCCTCTTCGCCTATAAAAGCCCTTCGACCTAAAAACGCAGTACCAATTGATGAAACTCCAGAAAGACTCCAGGGGCGCCGCCACCATCGCGAAACTCCAATTCGGGGGACAGAACTCTCTGTTCCGGCACCCTGCCGGACGGGGAATTGCCCCCGGAGCCATCTCCACCGCCGTCTTCACCGCCATCTTCACCGCCATCGCTGCCTCCATGATGAGGAGGGAGTAATCCACCCCCGAGGCTGAGGGCTCCGCTGTAGCTATGTGGTTCATCTCTCTCCCATGTACCTCAATACAATAATCTCATGAGCTGCTTTACATGATTGAGATTCATATGAGTTTTGTATCACAATTTATCTATGTGCTACTCTAGCAAAGTTATTAAAGTAGTTCTATTCCTCCTACACGTGTGTAAAGGTGACAGTGTGTGCACCGTGTTAGTACTTGGTTTATGCTATGATCATGATCTCTTGTAGATTGCGAAGTTAACTATTGCTATGATAATATTGATGTGATCTATTCCTCCTACATATGCATGAAGGTGACAGTGTGCATGCTATGCTAGTACTTGGTTTAGTCTGTTGATCTATCTTACACTATAAGGTTACTAAAACATGAGCATTATTGTGGAGCTTGTTAACTCCGGCATTGAGGGTTCGTGTAATCCTACGCAATGTGTTCATCATCCAACAAAAGTGTAGAGTATGCATTTATCTATTCTGTTATGTGATCAATGTTGAGAGTGTCCACTAGTGAAAGTGTAATCCCTAGGCCTTGTTCCTAAATACTGCTGCGTTACTACTGCTTGTTTACTGTTTCACTGTGTTACTACTGCTGCAATACCACCACCATCAACTACACGCCCGCAAGCTATTTTCTGGCACCGTTGCTACTGCTCATACTTATTTATACCACCTGTATTTCACTATCTCTTCGCCGAACTAGTGCACCTATTAGGTGTGTTGGGGACACAAGAGACTTCTTGCTTTGTGGTTGCAGGGTTGCATGAGAGGGATATCTTTGACCTCTTCCTCCCTGAGTTCGATAAACCTTGGGTGATCCACTTAAGGGAAAACTTGCTGCTGTTCTACAAACCTCTGCTCTTGGAGGCCCAACACTGTCTACAGGAAAGGAGGGGGAACGTAGACATCAACTAGCTACTGCTAGAACCCGTAGTTCATGGGGGAACTACTCACAGAGCATGATGTAGGCGGTGGCGTCGATGGAGATGGCTTCCGGGGGCACTTCCCCTTCCCGGCGGCGTGCCGGAACAGAGATTATGTCCCCCGAAACGGAGTTTCGCGATGGCGGCGGCGCCCCTGGAGTCTTTCTGGAGTTTCGTTGATTGTTGTAGGGTTTTTACGTCGTGATGGATTTTATAGGCGAAGAGGCGGCCTCGGAGGAGCCAGGGGGTGGTGATATGTCTCCAACGTATCCATAATTTCTGATGTTCCATGCTTGTTTTATGACAATACCTACATGTTTTGCTCACACTTTATAATGTTTTTATGCGTTTTCCGGAACTAACCTATTAACAAGATGCCACAGTGCCAGTTCCTGTTTTCTGTTGTTTTTGGTTCCAGAAAGGCTGTTCGGGCAATATTCTCGGAATTCGACGAAATAAAGACCCAACATCTTATTTTTCCCGGAACCTTCCAGAAAGTCAAAGGGGGACTAGAGGAGGGCCACAGGGGGCCCACACATGTGGCTGGTGCGGCCCAGGAGGGGGGCGCGCCGCCCTATTGTGTGGCGTCTCTGTAACCCCTCCGACTCCGTCTCTTCGCCTATATAAGCCCTTTCGACCTAAAAACTCGAGACGAAACTCCAGAAAGACTCCAGGGGCGCCGCCGCCATCGCGAAACTCCAATTCGGGGGACAGAAGTCTCTGTTCCGGCACCCTGCCGGGACGGGGAAGTGCCCCTGGAAGCCATCTCCATCAACGCCATCGCCTCCATCATGCTCCGTGAGTAGTTCCCCCATGGACTACGGGTTCTAGCTGTAGCTAGTTGGTATTCTCTCCCCCATGTACTTCAATACAATGATCTCATGAGCTGCCTTACATGATTGAGATTCATCTGATGTAATCGGTGTTGTGTTTGTTGGGATCCGATGGATTGTTACATTATGATTAGTCTATCTATAAAGTTTGTGAAGTTATTGTTGCTGCAATCTTGTTGTGATTAATGCTTGTCACTAGGGCCCGAGTGGCACGATCTTAGATTTAAGCTCTATAATTATTGCTTAGATTGTATCTACAAGTTGTATGCACATGTCTATGTCCGGAACCAAATGCCCCAAAGTGACAGAAATTGGGACAACTGGAGGGGAAGGCGTAGGTATGAGGATCACATGTTTTCACCAAGTGTTAATGCTTTGCTCCGGTGCTCTATTAAAAGGAGTACCTTAATAGCCAGTAGATTCCCTTGAGGCCCGGCTGCCACCGGCTGGTAGGACAAAAGATGTTGTACAAGTTTCTCATTGCGAGCACGTATGACTATATATGGAAAACATGCCTACATGATTAATAATCTTGATGTTCTGTCTTAATGCTATTTCAATCCTATCAATTGCCCAACTATAATTTGTTCACCCAACACTTGTTATTGGAGAGTTACCACTAGTGTAGATAGCTGGAAACCCCGGTCCATCTCTCATCATCATATACTCGTTCTACATGTCATTGGAAGTAGTATCAACTATTTTCTGGTGCCATTGCCACTGTGTTACTATTACTGCTGCTGTGTTATTGTTACTATTGCTCTCATATCACCGCTACTTTCACATCACCCCTGTTACTAGTGCTTTTCCAGGTGCAGCTGAATTGACAACTCAGTTGTTAAGGCTTATAAGTATTCTTTACCTCCCCTTGTGTCGAATCAATAAATTTGGGTTTTACTTCCCTCGAAGACTGTTGCGATCCCCTATACTTGTGGGTTATCAAGACTATTTTCTGGCGCCGTTGCCGGGGAGGCATAGCTCTACTCATAAGTTTACCTGGGGAGTACACTCTACCTCTCTCTCTGTTTTTGTTTTATTTTATTTTGTTTTGCTTAGTTTACTTTTGTTTAGTTTATTTTTGTTTGTTTATTTCTGTCTAGTATTATTTTACTTAGTTTACTTTTGTCTAGTTTCTTTTTATCTTGTTTTATTTTTCTTATATACCCAAAAATCCATAAAATTTGAAAAACCTAAAAATTAAAAACTGCTGTTATGGGAGAACCTACAACCTATTTGGAGCTTATAGAATTTTATAATAATTATAGAGAATCAAGAATGGGTAAAGTTATGAGTGCTGTGATAGAAAAATTGAATACAATTGCTAAAATCTTGCTTAAACGCCATGATATAAACTATTGCTCTCAACATGATACTAAACATCTTAAATTTCAATGTGGCTTTAGTGAGGAAGTTTTAATTAAGAACTATAATTGGAATAGCTATATTCATCTTGGGTTCGAAGAGGTAGAACAATTTGTCTTATTTATGGGAGCCTCTGAGATAGAATCCTTCATGGCTAAAAATTATGAAACTTGTGTTGTTTGTAAGGACCTTAAAGATTATGTCTCTTCTATCCATAATTTTTGCATAGAAAGTTACAGCGATAATCCTTATATCATTGATTATAAAGAGAGACTCATTAATGCACAAGAATGCACTCACAATTTGCAGGAACCAGTGGAAGAAGAAATTGATGAACCTGAAAGCTCATTGGATGAAAAAGAAGAGGAGAGTGATGAACAAAAGGAGGAAGAATGGATTAGCTACCCATGACAACCTTCTAATGAGAGTAACTCTTTATCTCTTACACTATTTGATTGTCCTCCATGCTTACCAAAGGAGGTTGAATGTTATGTTCCTGTGGATTCTCTTGAAATATTACCTATGAGTAAAACTTGTGAGAATAATTATGCTACTGTTATCTATGATAATCCATGCTACTTTGATAAATCTTATGATAATGCTTTGTTTGTGCCTGATGTCGAAATGCATGGTACTAAAGAGTTCTGCTTGGCAAATGTTTATGACAAATTTCTAGATGATGGTCCTATGTTACTTGATATTATTAATTGTACTACTAATGAAAATGGGATTGGAGAGGTCTTGACTTTATCTAGGAGTCCCATATCTCTTGAGAATGATCAATCATCTTGTTATATTATTGATAAAAGTGGATTTGGAAGTTTTAATCCCATTATTTTTGAACTTGATAAAAATTATGTGTTTATGGATCATGAAAGACATGCCTTACGTGATAGTTATATTGTTGAGTTTGTTCATGAAGCTACTGAAAATTATTATGAGAGAGGAAAATATGGTTGTAGAAATTTTCATGGTACTAAAACACCTCTCTATATGCTGAAAATTTTGAAGTTACTCTTGTTTTATCTTCTTGTGCTTGTCACTTTGTTCTTCATGAATTTATTTGTGTACAAGATTCCTATGCATAGGAAGTGGGTTAGACTTAAATGTGTTTTGAACTTGCTTTTTGATGCTCTCTTTTGCTTCAACTCTTATTTCTTGCGAGTGCATCATTAAAATTGCTGAGCCCATCTTAATGGCTATAAAGAAAGCACTTCTTGGGAGATAACCCATGTATTTATTTTGCTACTGTTTTGTTGTGTCTTGGAAGTTGTTACTACTGTAGCAACCTCTCCTTATCTTTATTTTATTGCATTGTTGTGCCAAGTGAAGTCTCTAATAGAAGGTTGATACTAGATTTGGATTTATGCGCAGAAACAGATTTCTATCTGTCACGAATCTGGTTATGATTCTCTGTAGGTAACTCAGAAAAATCTGCCAATTTACGTGCGTGTTCCTCAGATATGTACTCAACTTTCATTAGTTTTGAGTTTTCTGATTTGAGCAACGGAAGTACCTCTTAAAAATTCGTCTTTACTGGCTGTTCTGTTTTGGCAGATTCTGTCTCTGTTTTTTGCATTGTCTCTTGTGGACTTTAAGCAAGGCTTTCTAGACGTGGAGAGCTGTAGCTAATGTTTTATTGAGTTCTTGCAATGTGTCACTACAGGACCAAGGTGTATTAAAGTTTTTTGAGTATTAACCCCTCTAATGAAGTTTATGAGAAGTTTGGTGTGAAGGAAGTTTTCAAGGTTCAAGAGAGGAGGATGATATATGATCAAGAAGAGTGAAAAGTCTAAGCTTGGGGATGGCCCCGTGGTTCATCCCTGCATATTTTAAGGAGACTCAAGCGTCTAAGCTTGGGGATGCCCAAGGCATCCCCTTCTTCATCAACTTATCAGGTTTCTTCTATTGAAACTATATTTTTATTCGGTCACATCTTATGTTCTTTACTTGGAGCGTCTGTGTGTTTTTATTTTTGTTTGAATAAATTCGGATCCTAGCAATCCTTGTTTGGGTGAGAGATACGCTCCGCTTTTTCATATGAACACTTGTGTTCTTCGTTCTTACTTTTAATGTTCAATGACAAAAGTTGGAAGCTATTGCATTTATTGCTATTTGGTTGGAAACAAGAAAATGCCTCATATTGTCTTGGATAATTTGATACTTGGCAATTGTTTTGAGCTCTCAAGTAGATCATGTTTAAGCTCATGCATCATGTAGTTTAAATCTATTAGTGGAGAACTGCCGTAGAGCTTGTTGAAATTGGTTTGCATGATTGGTCTCTCTAAGGTCTAGATATTTTCTTGTAAAAGTGTTTGAGCAACAAGGAAGACAGTGTAGAGTTTTATAATGCTTACAATATGTTTTTATGTAAGTTTTGCTGTACCGGTTCATACTTGTGTTTGCTTCAAACAACCTTGCTAGCCAAAGCCTTGTACTGAGAAGAAATGCTTCTCGTGCATCCAAAACCTTGAGCCAAAAACTATGCCATTTGTGTCCACCATACCTACCTACTACATGGTATTTTCTGCCATTCCAAGTAAATAATTCATGTGCTACCTTTAAATAATTCAAAATTTATTATCTCCTTATTTGTGTAAATGTTTTATAGCTCATGAGGAAGTATGTGGTGTTTTATCTTTCAATCTAGTTTGGCAGCTTTCACCAATGGACTAGTGGCTTCATCTGCTTATCCAATAATTTTGCAAAAAGAGCTGGCGCAGGGTTCCTAGCCCCAATTAATTAACTTCCATTAATAATTCTCTTCACATGTTTTGCTCTGATTCATCAGTAAGCAACTTAATTTTGCAAATAGACACTCCTCCATGGTATGTGAAATGTTGGAAGGCACCCGAGGATTCGGTTAGCCATGGCTTGTGTAAGCAAAAGGTTGGGAGGAGTGTCAACCATAAATAAAACTAAAGTACATGTGTAAACAAAAGAGAAGAGGGATGATCTACCTTGCTGGTAGAGATAACGTCCTTCATGGGAGCCGCTCTTTGAAAGTCTGCTTGGCAAGGGGGTTAGAGTGCCCACTACCATTCGTTGACAACAACAAACACCTCTCAAAACTTTACTTTTTATGCTCTCTATATGATTTCAAAACTTAAAAAGCTCTAGCACATGATTTAATCCCTGCTTCCCTCTGCGAAGGGCCTTTCTTCTACTTTATGTTGAGTCAGTTTACCTACTTCCTTCCATCTTAGAAGCAAACACTTGTGTTAACTGTGCATTGATTCTTACATACTTGCTTATTTGCACTCATCATATTACTTTATGTTGACAAATATCCATGAGATAAACATGTTGAAGTTGAAAGCAACTGCTGAAACTTATATCTTCCTTTGTGTTGCTTCGATGCCTTTACTTTGAATTTATTGCTTTATGAGTTAACTCTTATGCAAGACTTTTGATGCTTGTCTTGAAAGTACTATTCATGAAAAGTTTTGCTATATGTTATCTATTTGTTAGCAACTATAGATCATTGCCTTGAGTCACTTCATTCATCTCATATGCTTTACAATAGTATGATCAAGGTTATGTAAGTAGCATGTCACTACAGAAATTATTCTTTTTATCGTTTACCTACTCGAGGACGAGTAGGAACTAAGCTTGGGGATGCTGATACGTCTCCAACGTATCCATAATTTCTGATGTTCCATGCTTGTTTTATGACAATACCTACATGTTTTGCTCACACTTTATAATGTTTTTATGCGTTTTCCGGAACTAACCTATTAACAAGATGCCACAGTGCCAGTTCCTGTTTTCTGTTGTTTTTGGTTCCAGAAAGGCTGTTCGGGCAATATTCTCGGAATTCGACGAAATAAAGACCCAACATCTTATTTTTCCCGGAACCTTCCAGAAAGTCAAAGGGGGACCAGAGGAGGGCCACAGGGGGCCCACACATGTGGCTGGCGCGGCCCAGGAGGGGGGCGCGCCGCCCTGTTGTGTGGCGCCTCCGTAACCCCTCCGACTCCGTCTCTTCGCCTATATAAGCCCTTTCGACCTAAAAACTCGATACCGATTGACGAAACTCCAGAAAGACTCCTGGGGCGCCGTCGCCATCGCAAAACTCCAATTCGGGGGGACAGAAGTCTCTGTTCTGGCACCCTGCCGGGACGGGGAAGTGCCCCCGGAAGCCATCTCCATCAACGCCATCGCCTCCATCATGCTCCGTGAGTAGTTCCCCCATGGACTACGGGTTCTAGCTGTAGCTAGTTGGTATTCTCTCCCCCATGTACTTCAATACAATGATCTCATGAGCTGCCTTACATGATTGAGATTCATCTGATGTAATCGGTGTTGTGTTTGTTGGGATCCGATGGATTGTTACATTATGATTAGTCTATCTATAAAGTTTGTGAAGTTATTGTTGCTGCAATCTTGTTGTGATTAATGCTTGTCACTAGGGCCCGAGTGGCATGATCTTAGATTTAAGCTCTATAATTATTGCTTAGATTGTATCTACAAGTTGTTGCTGACGTGGGAGTTGACATGGGATCAACGTCGCCAGAAAGTAACTTCCTTGTGACGGTAAAGCACTCGTCCGTTGGGAACCCCAAGAGGAAGGTATGATGTGTACAGCAGCAAGTTTTCCCTCAGTAAGAAACCAAGGTTTATCGAACCAGTAGGAGTCAAGAAGCACGTTGAAGGTTGTTGGTGATGGAGTGTAGTGCGGCGCAACACCAGGGATTCCGGCGCCAACGTGGAACCTGCACAACACAACCAAAGTACTTTGTCCCAACGAAACAATGAGGTTGTCAATCTCACCGGCTTGCTGTAGCAAAGGATTAGATGTATAGTGTGGATGATGATTGTTTGCAGAAAACGGTAAAACAAGTATTGCAGTAGATTGTATTCGATTAAAAGAATGGACCGGGGTCCACAGTTCACTAGAGGTGTCTCTCCCATAAGATAAATAGCATGTTGGGTGAACAAACTACAGTTGGGCAATTGACAAATAAAGAGAGCATGACAATGCACATACATGATATGATGAATATTGTGAGATTGAATTGGGCATTACGACAAAGTACATAGACCGCTATCCAGCATGCATCTATGCCTAAAAAGTCCACCTTCAGGTTATCATCCGAACCCCTTCCAGTATTAAGTTGCAAACAACAGACAATTGCATTAAGTATGGTGCGTAATGTAATCAATAACTACATCCTCGGACATAGCATCAATGTTTTATCCCTAGTGGCAACAGCACATCCACAACCTTAGAACTTTCACATCGTCCTGCATTTAATGGAGGCATGAACCCACTATCGAGCATAAATACTCCCTCTTGGAGTTAAGAGCAAAAACTTGGCCAGAGCCTCTACTAATAACGGAGAGCATGCAAGATCATAAACAACACATAGGTAATAGATTGATAATCAACATAACATAGTATTCTCTATCCATCGGATCCCAACAAACACAACATATAGCATTACAGATAGATGATCTTGATCATGTTAGGCAGCTCACAAGACCCGACAATGAAGCACATAAGGAGAAGACGACCATCTAGCTACTGCTATGGACCCATAGTCCAGGGGTGAACTACTCACTCATCAATCCGGAGGCGACCATGGCGGTGAAGAGTCCTCCGGGAGATGATTCCCCTCTCCGGCAGGGTGCCGGAGGCGATCTCCTGAATCCCCCGAGATGGGATTGGCGGCGGCGGCGTCTCTGGAAGGTTTTCTGTATCGTGGCTCTCGGTACTGGGGGTTTCGCGATGAAGGCTTTAAGTAGGCGGAAGGGCAATGCGGGGGGCCACACGAGGGCCCCACACGCCAGGGCCGCGCGGCCAAGGGCCAGGCCGCGCCGCCCTGTTGTGTCGGCGCCTCGTGGCCCCACTTTCTTTCCCCCTCGGTCTTCTGGAAGCTTCATGCAAAAATAGGCCCCTGGGCGTTGATTTCGTCCAATTCCGAGAATATTTCCTTACTAGGATTTCTGAAACCAAAAACAGCAGAAAACAGCAACTGGCTCTTCGGCATCTCGTTAATAGGTTAGTGCCGGAAAATGCATAATAATGACATATAATGTGTATAAAACATGTGAGTATCATCATAAAAGTAGCATGGAACATAAGAAATTATAGATACGTTTGAGACGTATCAGTTGTATGCACATGTCTATGTCCGGAACCAAAGGCCCCAAAGTGACAGAAATTGGGACAACTGGAGGGGAAGGCGTAGGTATGAGGATCACATGTTTTCACCAAGTGTTAATGCTTTGCTCCGGTGCTCTATTAAAAGGAGTACCTTAATAGCCAGTAGATTCCCTTGAGGCCCGGCTGCCACCGGCTGGTAGGACAAAAGATGTTGTACAAGTTTCTCATTGCGAGCACGTATGACTATATATGGAAAACATGCCTACATGATTAATTGTAAGGGTATTTTACCCTTATCCATTATTTTGGTAACAATGACACCGTGCTAGTGTATTTGGACTAATACATGGCTACAAGATGATTCCCAGGTATTAGCCAAAGAGGTATAAAGGTGTATCAATGGAAGAAGAAGGCAATGGAGACCCCCCCACTTCGACGAAAAAAATCAACAGGATTTTCCTGAGCCTGGCCGGTCACTGGCCCGGTCGGACTGGCCCTGGCACCGGCCAGCCCGGTCTGGACCGGCTCCAGCGCTTGTGCCATCCGGGCAGGATCCAGTAAAGGGGGCGAGCTCTCCGGTCGCCGCCCGGTCGCCAGCCCGGTTTGGACCGGCCCATCCGGTCCCTGGCCCGGTCGGACCGGGTTCCAGACCGGCTGCCCCGGCGCCAACCGGACTTTGCGCCTGTGCCATCCGGGCGCATTCCGAAGCTCGAAGCTCGTCCGGTCAAGCTCCGGTCTCTGCTCCGGTTGAAACCGCCGGCCCGCCAGCCCGGTCGGACCGGCTCGTGCGCCGGCCAGCCTGGCGCCAAGTCCGTCCAACTGATTCCTCGAAGAAAAGCTGATGTGGCAAGTTGACCAACGGCCATTTTTCGAAGAACACTATAAATAGGCCTTCTCCTACCTCTGAACAGTTAGGCACTACACTACAAGCTGTTCTTGAGCTCTCTCTCTCTTACTCCATTGCTAGAAACACCAAAAGCCTCCGATCTCCCTCCTCCTCCACCCAAACTCAAATCCCTTCGGGGAATCACTAGAGGAGGACCCGATCTACTGTTCTACCAAGCCAAATCTCATTCCCCCTTGTATTCATCGAGAAGCTTGCTTCCTAGGGTTCCTTGGAAACCCTAGGTGGGCAAGAGGAGTCCGGAAGCATCCGGGCTGTGGATTTGCTCCGGGCAAGACTGTGAAGGTTTGGAGGCTACCTCAAAGTCTACCACAAGTGAGTGAGCTATTCCTTCGTGGGATAGGCTCCGGAGAATAGGGTGAGCCTTCGTGGTGTGGGGAATCCTTCGTGGGACCTCCACCCCTCCAAACGTGACGTACCTTGTTGCAAAGCAAGGGAACACGGGAATACATCCTCGTCTCCGCGTGCTATCGGTTATCTCTAACCGAACTCCTTACTTGTGATTTAACTGCCTGTGAGAGCCTTCGTGCTCGAGATAGTTGTATCCTCATATAGGTTGCTTCACCTAGTTTGCATTAGGCTCACCTTTATATTCCGCAAAGCCTAATATTGCAAAGAAAGAATTAAAACTTGTAGAAACCTATTCACCCCCCCTCTAGGTTTACCATCTCTATACTTTCAATTGGTATCAGAGCCTGGACTCTTATTAAGGGCTTCACCGCCTTAAGAGTGAGATGGAAAAACTATTCGAGGGTCTAGATGAAAACTCTAACCTTTCGGTTAAAGAGATGAAATCTAGATTCTTGGCATATGATGCCGAGAAGAAGAAAAAGGAGGATGAACTACAAAGCCAAATGGCGGAGATGTCCGCCATGCTTAAGAACTTGATTTGTGGGTATCCTAGAGGGGCTTCGGCCTCTCTAGGGAGTTTCCATGAAGTCAACCATGACTATCCCAAAAACACTTCACCCATGCCTCATATAAACCATAGTGGGAACGTTCCCCATTTTGATGGAACTCACTTTCCTTTTTGGAAATCATCTATGGAATCTCATATTCGCAGCTGCAGTGTGGAGTTATGGGAGATCATTGTTCATGGATACCGAGTGCCACAAGATCCCATTCGGTTGACCTCCACCGAATTCTACAACCATCAACTCAATGCCTCCGCTCGTGACAAGATTAGGAGTGGCATCAACCGCAAGCTCCTTGATCAAGTCAATGACATAGACTCCGCTAAAGAGTTGTGGGATCGAATCATAGTACTCCAAGAGGGAACCGATTTGATCCAATCAGCTCTTTACGAGACCGCAAAGCAAGAGGCTCATCAGTTCATGATTCGAGAAGGAGAATCCGTGGCCGATGCTTATGCAAGGCTTGGTGCCCTTAGAGTAAGGGTCAAGGGTCTTGGTGTTGAGAAGTACAACGACGGCTTCGAGATGAATGAAGCCTTCATAAAGTCCAAGGTCATTGCTATGATTGCTGTTAAGCAAGAAGACACCAACCTTGCACTCAACTTGCAAATCATGACCAAGAGCGCCGATCTCAACTCCGATGATCTAGTCTCCTATGTGGCCGCCAATGAAAACATGGCCAAAGCCAGAAAGAGGCTCATGGCAATGAACCGTGTTGATGAAGCCTCACACAACCGTGAAGCGTCACACAACCTTGCTCTCAAAGCAAGAGCCGACCATGGAAGAGAAGAAGATTATGAACTTGGAGAAGATGAAGAGATGACTTCAACTAGTGACATTGCTACCGACTTTGCTTTCTTTGCCAAGAAGTACAAGGCAAAGTTTCCAATGCTCCTCAATGACAAGAAGAAGAGAACTTGCTACAACTGTGATGAAGATAACCACTTCGCAAATGAGTGCCCTTATGAGAAAAGGGTAGACAAGCCAAAGTTCATCAAAGGGGTCAAGCCAAGATTGAAGTCAAACCCAATCAACGATCGATACAAGAAGAACAAGGGAAGAACCTTTGTTGGAGCCGAGTACTTGTCCGATGAAGAAGAGGAAGATGAGGAGAAGGAGGCCGGAGTGGCCGGCTTGGCTTTCTCCAAGCCCGGGTCACTCTTCACATATGACTACTCCAAGGATTACTCCACGGAGAATGATGTTGGCTCTTCCTTCATGGCAAGAACAACTCAAGATGATGACTCGGATGACTCTACCTCCTCTACAATCGTTGGCTCTTGTCTTATGGCAAGGGAAACCAAGGTAATGGAATCTCCACCTTCCTTATCTAGTGTTCTTGATGATGAAACTGAAAATCAAGAAGAATTAATTGTGCTTAAGGAACTTTATAATGTTAGATGCACCCTTCGTGGTGAAGCTCTTGTCAAGTTTGATTTCTTGATGGACTCCCTCAAAGAAAAGGATGAGTCCCTTGAGGAATTAGAATATCAATTGAATGAAAAAGATCGGAGATTCAATCTCCTAAGACAAGAGCTAAAAACCGAAAGGTGCATATGTCAAGGTCTTAAGCAACAAATTGAAACTTATGAACTTGATAAAGTTAAGGACCTAGAAACTATTGATAGGGCTCAATCATTGACTCAAGAGCTCAATGCCTCAAAGGAGGAACTTGAAGTTGCTCATGCTTCTCTCACTAGGGATCTTGACCACCTTGAAAGAGCTAACAAGCTTGTTAAGGATGAGCTCAAGAAACTTGGAGAGAACCATGACCTACTCCAAGAAACCTACGAAAAGGCTCTTGGATCAATGAAGGAACCCATTGTTGTTGAAAAGCTTGCTTGTTCCTCCACCTCCTTTACTAGTGAGCATGCTAAACTTGTTGAGGAACATGTTCGTTTACAAGAGGAACTCTCTTTGCATGTTGAGACCAATGCATATCTTGAATCCTTGGTGACCAAATATGGTCTCGACTATCATCCTAATGAATCTTCTTGTGAGCAAGCATCTATTATTGAGGAAAATGTTAGGTTAACAAAGGAACTTGCAAAGTTCACCACCGCCAAGAACAAGATGGGATTGGATGACCTCTTGAGTAAGCAAAGGTCAAACAATCAAAAGTTTGGACTTGGATATGCTCCCAAGTCCTACAAGAAGAACAACTACAAGAAGGAGAAACCCGCTGAAGACAAGAACAAGAAGGTCACTAACAATGGCAAAGCCTCAAAGGGCAAAACCACTAGTGGTGACCGCACGGGGCCAAATGATCACTATGCTTTATTTGTTGATTATTATGGTGATGTCTATGCTAACTATGTTGGCCCTCCTAATGGCTATGCTTATAGAGAATACTCAATTTGGGTACCAAAAGATATTGTTGCCATTGCAAAGGGACCCATTAATCGATGGGTTCCTAAATCCTCTACTTGATTTTGTAGGGGTATTCCTCCGGTGGTCCAAAATGGGTGTTTGATAGTGGATGCACCAATCATATGACCGGAGGAAGAGGTGTGCTTGACCAATTCATTGAAGATATCAACAAGAAGTCAAGCATTACCTTTGGTGATAACTCAAAGGGAAAGGTACTTGGGTATGGCAAGGTAGCAATCTCTAAGGACTTGTGCCTTGAGACGGTTATGCTTGTTGAATCCCTTGGCTATAACTTACTTTCTATATATCATCTTGCCGATGCCGGTTACAATTCATATTTTACTAGTTATTGTGTGAAAGTCTTTAGGAGTGACAATCTCAAATTGGTCCTTGTTGGATATGTGGAGAACAACCTTTACGTGGTTGACCTCTCGAAAGAGAGCTCCTCTCCCTCCACATGTCTAATGGCGGCCAAGCATGACGAAGGCTGGTTGTGGCATCGCCGCCTTGGTCATGTTAACATGAGAAATCTTAAACAACTCCTAAAGGGTGAGCACATTGTGGGACTAACCGGCATTTCTTTTGAGAAAGATCGTGTTTGCAGTGCATGTGTAGCCGGAAAGCAACTAAAGAAGAAACATCCTATCAAGAGTATCGTCACCACATCTAGGCCTTTGGAGCTCCTTCATTTGGATCTCTTTGGGCCATCACATTATGATACTCTTGGTGGGAGCAAGTATGGACTTGTCATTGTTGATGATTACTCAAGATACTCTTGGGTCTTTCTCCTTAAGTCTAAGGACGAGACCCATAGAGAGTTCATCACCTTCGCCAAGAAAGCTCAACGTACGTATGAATCCGAGATCAAGACGATTAGGACCGACAATGGCACCGAGTTCAAGAACTACACCATGCAAGAGTTTGTTGATGATGAGGGCATCAAGCATGAGTTTTCGGCGCCATACACCCCTCAACAAAATGGTGTTGTTGAAAGGAAGAACCGGACTATCATTGAGATGGAAAGAACCATGTTGAGTGAATTCAACTCACCCCACAACTTTTGGGGAGAAGCCATCTCTACGGCCGTCCACTACTCCAACCGGCTCTTTCTCCGTCCCCTCCACAACAAAACTCCATACGAGCTTCTTACCGGTAACAAGCCTAATGTCATGTACATTCGTGTCTTTGGATGCAAATGCCTTGTTAAGAACAACAAAGGAAAGCTCGGTAAATTTGAAACTAGAACCATAGAGGGTATATTTGTTGGGTATGCGGAGAACTCTCACGCCTATAGATACTACAACCGGTCCACTGGGACTATTGAAGTATCTTGTGACGTGGTGTTCTTGGAGGATAATGGCTCCCAAGTGGAGCAAGTTGTTCCATGTGTTGCAGGTAATAATGATGATCCATCTAGTGCCATCAAGCATATGGGCATTGGACACATCCGGCCCATGGAAGTTCATAATGATGATCAAGATGATGGAGTAGAAGTATCAAGCTCGGCTCAAGTGGAGCCTAGCTCAACTCAAGCCGAACCATCAAGTGCAACTCAAGAACCATCCTCCACTCAAGATGAGTCACATTCCGAAGAACAAGAAGAAAACCCTCATACCACGGAGCAAGACCATGATGATGATCAAGAAACATCCTCAACTCATGATCAAGCTCAAGTGGTCCCTCATGATCGAGTACTAGCAAGAGATGAATTCATTGATCATGAAGGAACCATTCGGAAGATCAAGGCCGCTACAAGGGCAAGTGACATGAAAGTAGATCAAGTCCTTGGTAGCATCTCAAGAGGAGTGGTAACTCGTAGACACCATGCATTACTTATCACTTATTGTCAACATCATGCTTTTGTGTCTAGTTTTGAACCACTCAAGGTACATGAAGCCTTGGTTGATCCGGATTGGGTAATTGCCATGCAAGAAGAATTGGAGTGTTTCACTCGTAATGAAGTATGGTCTCTAGTTGAGAGACCCAAGGATCATCGCATCAATGTTATTGGGACCAAATGGGTATTCAAGAACAAGCAAGATGAGAATGGCATTGTCATACGTAACAAAGCAAGGTTAGTGGCGCAAGGGTTTGCCCAAATAGAAGGTATGGACTTTGAGGATACCTTTGCGCCGGTAGCCCGTCTTGAAGCTATTCGTCTTTTGCTTGCATTTGCATCTTTCCACGATTTCAAACTATATCAAATGGATGTGAAAAGTGCATTTTGAATGGTCCCCTAAAAGAAACCGCATATGTGGCTCAACCCCCGGGTTTCGAAGACCCATGCCGACCCAACCACGTGTATTTACTCCATAAGGCACTCTACGGTCTCAAGCAAGCTCCACGTGCTTGGTATGAGTTCCCTAGGGATTTCTTACTACATGATGGATTTTGCATGGGTACGGTCGATTCCACCCTTTTCACCAAGCGGGTTAAAGGGGGTGGCCAATTTATATGTCAAATATATGTTGATGATATTATTTTTGGTGGAACTAACCCCAATCATAACAAAGCTTTTGAGCTATTGATGACTAGGAAATTTGAGATGTCCATGATGGGAGAGTTGAAGTTCTTCCTAGGCTTCCAAGTGAGGCAACTTGCAAAAGGCACCTTCATCTCTCAAGAAAAGTATGTGAAGGACATGCTCAAGAAATTCAACATGACCAATGAAAGCCCAATGAAGACACCCATGCCCGTAAAGGGGCAACTTGGCTCATGGGACGGTGAGAAGGATGTGGACATAAAGGTATACCGCTCCATGATAGGATCCTTGCTCTACCTTTGTGCCTTTAGGCCGGACATCATGCTAAGTGTAGGGATGTGTGCTCATTTTCAATCCGCTCCCAAGGAGAGCCATTTAATGGCGGTCAAACGGATTCTAAGATACCTTGTTCTCACTCCTACTCTCGGGCTATGGTATCCAAAGGGGTCAACCTTTGAACTCATTGGCTATTCGGATTCCGATTGGGCCGGTGATAAGGTTGACCGGAAGTCTACCTCCGGGGCTTGTCAATTTATTGGCCGGTCATTGGTGAGTTGGTCATCCAAGAAACAAAACTCCACCGCTTTATCCACCGCCGAAGCCGAATACATATCCGCGGCATCTTGTTGCACTCAATTGTTATGGATGAAGCAAACCTTGAAAGACTATGGTGTGTCTCTTGGTACGGTGCCTCTTCTTTGTGACAATGAAAGTGCAATTAAGATCGCCAATAACCCGGTTCAACATTGTCGCACCAAACATATTGACATTCGCCATCACTTCCTACGTGATCATGTTGCCAATAATCACTCATGTGGGAACAACCTACCAATTGGCGGATATTTTTACTAAGCCTTTGGATGAAGCCCGCTTTGTTAACTTGAGAGGAGAACTTGGTATTCTTGATCCTAAAAACTTGGATTGATTAACTTCTTGCACTATATTCTTGCATTTATCTTGCTATCTAGCTTAGAGGCATAGCACATATGGGGATAGTCATCCTACCATGTCTTGGTATGATGCATACCTATGTGTGCAACATAAATAGACCCAATGTCAGTATATGGACCCAAGCATGTCTCTTCGAGGTTTCATGACATTTGCGCTTTCACATAGGGGGAGTAATCCCCCGCCCCTCATTGAGCCTTCATTACAACTTGATTTGACTATATAAGGCCAAATGATCTTATTGCAAAAATCATTTCCAAATGACTTATGATTCTTGATATATATTTCGAATCATGCCCATTGTTGCTATCTACATCTTGTTTGGATTTTCTCTCCAATGGGTATGCCTAGAGAACTTTGTGTTTCCAACCCCATGTCTATGCTCATCTCATCATCATCTATCTATCTATATGTACATGTCATCATCTGAGCATTCACACACACTTACACAAAGCATAGGGGCAAAACGAGGCAAAAACTAGACAAAACTGGGCTGGCCGGTCCCTGATCCGGTTGGACCGGGCTCCAGACCGGCTGGTCCGGTCGACCGGGCGCCAACCGGGCGCTGGGCCGGTTCAGCCGGCGCCAGGTCCGGTCGACCGGGCGCCCGACCGGCCGCGCGGCCTGATATGTGTTGGGAGGGGATACCCCTTGGGGTCATCTTCCCCATTATTCCCCAACTCCCACACCTCCATGGCCGGTGCCCTCACCACCTCCACCAAGATCTAGGCACTTCCCACCACAAGAATTCCCCCAAACTCCACCACACCATAGATCGGGCCCCTTGGAACATCTCCACCGAAGGATTTGGTCCCTCTCCAGCTAGTTTGGGAATTTTTGGAGTTCTTGGTTTTCAAGCCCTACCTCGGGTTCTTCTTGCTCTCTTGATCAAGGAGGACAATGTCTTCGGGTAATGTACTCTCCCTTCCTCCCTAAAGTCTAGTCCTCTTCACACATTGCAAGTTCTTGCCAAGATTTGAGGAAATCTTAGGGTTAGGGTTAGGGTTTGCAAGTCCTCGTGCCTTTAGAGTGTCTCACAACACAAAGCACATACTCCACTCTATTGCTATAGCATGTATTCAAGTTTTTTGAGTTTTTGCATGAATTTGTGGTAGAAAATCTGGGCAACTCATCACAACTGGACAGATCCGGTCTGCCGCCCAGTCAACCAGCCTCTCAACCGGCCGGCCCGGCGTGCCGCCCGGTCTGACCGGATTGGCAACCGGCTCGTCCGGTCTGCCGTCCGGTTGGACCGGCCTGTGCGCCGGATTGCCCAGTTTTCGCACAATCTCATCAATACACTTGGATATATGCTATGCTTTTTGGTTTCCCTCTTATTGATGACATGTACACTTACCCCTTTGCTATCCTCGCTCTATTTTGCTGATTCACAGATGGTGATTGGAGTGGTGAGGACCGTGGCACTGTTGCCAAGCGAGGGAGGCGTGCCTCTCAGACTATTGGTGGCAGCTCATCTGGAGGCCGCACCAAGACCACTGCCCATAAGAGGAAAGATAAGCACGCTGCACAAGGAGATGTTGAGACATTGCCAGACTTCAATATTGGCGATGTGCATATTGGTGCATGGAAAAGGCTTCGAGAAACCAATCCCTATCGCTTTGAGGCACCCACTTACACCGGGGGAGACAGACTTTTCTGGACCCAGACACAGCAGATGATGTGGGATGAGTACTATAACTCCAGAGAGCACATGAAGAATGGTTGCATTGTTATGCCCAAGGCTGTCAAGGATGTTCTTGCGATACATGAAGCCACCACGTATCGGTTCGTGGTTGAGACTTTGAGGCGGATGGGGCTGTATGAGCTTGTCTGTCTTATGCCTACTGATGGATGCTATTGCCCACTCTTGGTAAGGCAATTCCACTGCACAGTGTTTTTCCATGATGATCCAGCTCGTACCATGACCTGGATGACAGGCAAAGAGAAATACACTTGCAACTATCTTGACTTTTGTGAAGCCCTGGGGTTTGGTGGAGGTCGTGCTCAAGGTTTCAAGCTCTACTCTCAGCAGAAGTTCAACAAAGGAGACATTGCTTTCTGCTATCCTCGGGAGCCCTCAGCTCATCCTCCCACCATATCTGGCATGTTCTACTCCTACCTCCTGCTTGCCAAGTTATTCAGAGAGTCTCTCATCAGCAAGTCCGACGATACAAGTGAATGCCGTGGATATCACTTGAACTTGATGTACTACTGCAGTCCTGAGCACCGGCGATGCATTGATGGCTGTGATCTCATCTACTCTGAGCTGAGGAGATGTGTTCACGACAGGATGACCCCGAACTATGCTCAATACATCCAGCTCCTCATCAACAGGGTTGTGTCTGCACCTCTCAATACGCAAGGTGAAAGGGTCAAGATGGAAGCTTTCAAGGTACCTGCCCAAGGTGATAGACCGGACGTCCCTGAGATGATGCCTTCTGAGCGCCGGTCCAAGGAACGCCATGATCCTGCTAGCTCCAGCTACACTAGGCGCCCACAGCATGGTGTCTCTAGGTTCTTCTCCTCCATGTGGTAGATGTGCAAGAATACTAATGATGTTGCACATCAAAGCCTTGCTATGAACCAAGAGACGAGGAGGCGCCAGAATGAGTTCATGGCTACTAGGAATGTCACTGTTCCTCCTCCTGGCCCTGAGTTGGAGCCCGTTCATGCACCTAACTGGGAGATGCCTCCCATCTCTGATCAGATGTTCCAGAACTTTGATCCCACATGGTACGGTTTTGGTGGTCCTCCTCCTATGCCTGCACGTGCTCCTCCTGCTGCTGATACTGAAGAGGGTTCCGGTGAAGAGGATGAGGGTACCGGTGGCGAGGGCTCATACTCCACTGGGCATGAGTTCTACTGATGGGTGCGCTAGTACCTCTCCTCTTTTCTTCGCCTTTTTGGTGTTCCGATGCCAAAGGGGGAGAAGAGAGTAGAGTCTAGGATTCTCGGGTTATTTGATTACCACAAGCCATGAGTGTTTCTTTATTTGATTCTTATATGGCTTGTGCTTATTTGCATTTATCATTCCAAGAACCATTTGCTATTCGTGTATGGACATGTACCTCTATGCCTAAACTCTATTATGTGTGCTACTTTATGTTAGGATGATTATGTGTGTTATGCTATATATCTTGATATGTACATCTCCATACCATGCTTGTTTCCTAAAGATATTGGGGGAGCTTCTCATGTTCCACAAAAGTTGCACTTTGCATTCAAACGCAAATTCTCCAAGTGCACACTTTATGGGGGAGCCGTCTCAATATCTTATATGGAATCGAGGTTTAGAGCTTATCATAATATCTATATGTGACTCTAGCTCGGTTTGTCATCGTATACCAAAAAGGGGGAGATTGTAAGGGTATTTTACCCTTATCCATTATTTTGGTAACAATGACACCGTGCTAGTGTATTTGGACTAATACATGGCTACAAGATGATTCCCAGGTATTAGCCAAAGAGGTATAAAGGTGTATCAATGGAAGAAGAAGGCAATGGAGACCCCCCCCACTTCGACAAAAAAAATCAACAGGATTTTCCTGAGCCTGGCCGGTCACTGGCCCGGTCGGACCGGCCCTGGCACTGGCCAGCCCGGTCTGGACCGGCTCCAGCGCTTGTGCCATCCGGGCAGGATCCAGTAAAGGGGGCGAGCTCTCCGGTCGCCGCCCGGTCGCCGCCCGGTCGCCAGCCCAGTTTGGACCGGCCCATCCGGTCCCTGGCCCGGTCGGACCGGGTTCCAGACCGGCTGCCCCGGCGCCAACCGGACTTTGCGCCTGTGCCATCCGGGCGCATTCCAGTAAGCTCAGAAGCTCGTCCGGTCAAGCTCCGGTCTCTGCTCCGGTTGAAACCGGCCGGCCCGGTCGCCAGCCCGGTCGGACCGGCCTGTGCGCCGGCCAGCCCGGCGCCAAGTCCGGTCAACCGGATTCCTCGAAGAAAAGCTGATGTGGCAAGTTGACCAACGGCCATTTTTCGAAGAACACTATAAATAGGCCTTCTCCTACCTCTGAACAGTTAGGCACTACACTACAAGCTGTTCTTGAGCTCTCTCTCTCTTACTCCATTGCTAGAAACACCAAAAGCCTCCGATCTCCCTCCTCCTCCACCCAAACTCAAATCCCTCCGGGGAATCGCTAGAGGAGGACCCGATCTACTGTTCTACCAAGCCAAATCTCATTCCCCCTTGTATTCATCGAGAAGCTTGCTTCCTAGGGTTCCTTGGAAACCCTAGGTGGGCAAGAGGAGTCCGGAAGCATCCGGGCTGTGGATTTGCTCCGGGCAAGATTGTGAAGGTTTGGAGGCTACCTCAAAGTCTACCACAAGTGAGTGAGCTATTCCTTCGTGGGATAGGCTCCGGAGAATAGGGTGAGCCTTCGTGGCGTGGGGAATCCTTCGTGGGACCTCCACCCCTCCAAACGTGACGTACCTTGTTGCAAAACAAGGGAACACGGGAATACATCCTCGTCTCCGCGTGCTATCGGTTATCTCTAACCGAACTCCTTACTTGTGATTTAACTGCCTGTGAGAGCCTTCGTGCTCGAGATAGTTGTATCCTCATATAGGTTGCTTCACCTAGTTTGCATTAGGCTCACCTTTATATTCCGCAAAGCCTAATATTGCAAAGAAAGAATTAAAACTTGTAGAAACCTATTCACCCCCCCCCCCTCTAGGTTTACCATCTCTATACTTTCATTAATAATCTTGATGTTCTGTCTTAATGCTATTTCAATCCTATCAATTGCCCAACTGTAATTTGTTCACCCAACACTTGTTATTGGAGAGTTACCACTAGTGTAGATAGCTGGGAACCCTGGTCCATCTCTCATCATCATATACTCGTTCTACATGTCATTGGAAGTAGTATCAACTATTTTCTGGTGCCATTGCCACTGTGTTACTATTACTGCTGCTGTGTTACTGTTACTATTGCTCTCATATCACTGCTACTTTCACATCACCCCTGTTACTAGTGCTTTTCCAGGTGCAGCTGAATTGACAACTCAGTTGTTAAGGCTTATAAGTATTCTTTACCTCCCCTTGTGTCGAATCAATAAATTTGGGTTTTACTTCCCTCGAAGACTGTTGCAATCCCCTATACTTGTGGGTTATCAGGTGGCCCCCCATAGGCTGGTGATACGTCTCCGACGTATCGATAATTTCTTATGTTCCATGCCACATTATTGATGTTATCTACATGTTTTATGCACACTTTATGTCATATTCGTGCATTTTCTGGAACTAACCTATTAACAAGATGCCGAAGTGCCAGTTGCTGTTTTCTGCTGTTTTTGGTTTCAGAAATCCTAGTAAGGAAATATTCTCGGAATTGGACGAAATCAACGCCCAGGGGCCTATTTTTCCACGAAGCTTCCAGAAGTCCGAAGATGAAACGAAGAGGGGCCACGGGGTGGCCAAACCATAGGGCGGCGCGGCCCCACCCCTGGCCGCGCCGGCCTATGGTTTGGGCCCCCCGTGCCGCCTCTTGACTTACCCTTCCGCCTACTTAAAGCCTCCGTGACGAAACCCCCAGTACCGAGAGCCACGATACGGAAAACCTTCCAGACGCCGCCAACGCCGATCCCATCTCGGGGATCCAGGAGATCGCCTCCGCACCCTGCCGGAGAGAGGGGAATCATCTCCCGGAGGACTCTACGCCGCCATGGTTGCCTCCGGTGTGATGTGTGAGTAGTCTACCCCTGGACTATGGGTCCATAGCAGTAGCTAGATGGTTGTCTTCTCCCCATTGTGCTATCATTGTCGGATCTTGTGAGCTGTCTAACATGATCAAGATCATCTATCTGTAATTCTATATGTTGCGTTTGTTGGGATCCGATGAATAGAGAATACTTGTTATGTTGATTATCAAAGTTATATCTACGTGTTGTTTATGATCTTGCATGCTTTCCGTTACTAGTAGATGCTCTGGCCAAGTAGATGCTTGTAACTCCAAGAGGGAGTATTTTTGCTCGCTAGTGGGTTCATGCCCGCATTGACACCGGGACAATGATGAAAGTTCTAAGGTTGTGTTGTGCTGTTGCCACTAGGGATAAAACATTGATGCTATGTCTAAGGATGTAGTTGTTGATTACATTACGCACCATACTTAATGCAATTGTCTCTGTTGCTTTGCAACTTAATACCGGAGGGGTTCGGATGATAACCTGAAGGTGGACTTTTTAGGCATAGATGCAGTTGGATGGCGGTCTATGTACTTTGTCGTAATGCCCAATTAAATCTCACTATACTCATCATGATATGTATGTGCATGGTCATGCCCTCTTTATTTGTCAATTGCCCAACTGTAATTTGTTCACCCAACATGCTGTTTGTCTTATGGGAGAGACACCTCTAGTGAACTGTGGACCCCGGTCCAATTCTCTTTACTGAAATACAATCTACTGCAATACTTGTTCTACTGTTTTCTGCAAACAATCATCTTCCACACTATACATCTAATCCTTTGTTACAGCAAGCCGGTGAGATTGACAACCTCACTGTTTCGTTGGGGCAAAGTACTTTGGTTGTGTTGTGCAGGTTCCACGTTGGCGCCGGAATCCCTGGTGTTGCGCCGCACTACATCCCGCCGCCATCAACCTTCAACGTGCTTCTTGGCTCCTCCTGGTTCGATAAACCTTGGTTTCTTTCTGAGGGAAAACTTGCTGCTGTGCGCATCATACCTTCCTCTTGGGGTTCCCAACGAACGTGTGAGTTACACGCCATCAAGCTCTTTTTCTCGGCGCTCGCTGTCGGGAGATCAAGACACGCTGCAAGGGGAGTCTCCACTTCTCAATCTCTTTACTTTGTTTTTATCTTGCTTAGTTTTATTTACTACTTTGTTTGCTGCACTAAATCAAAATACAAAAAAATTAGTTGCTAGTTTTACTTTGTTTGCTATCTTGTTTGCTAGATCAAAAACACAAAAAAAAATTAGTTTACTTGCATTTACTTTATCTAGTTTGCTTTATTTATTGTCTTGCACTCTATATCAAAAACACAAAAAAATTAGTTACTTTTGTTACCATGTCTAGCTCTGAACCTGTTACTTCTTCGCCTGAAGAATTAGTCTTCACTTTTAAACAAGGGGATGAGGAGAATTTTAAGGATGCTTGGTCTAGAATTTTTACTTCTTATCGTAAAACTGAACCTCAAATGACTCTAAGTTTGCTCCTTAGTAATTTTTATTTTGGTCTTATGGTTCGCTATAGATATGCTTTGGATACTTTAGTGGGAGGAGATTTCCTTCATTGCAATGGGGATCAAGCTTTTAATGCCATAAAGAAGTTGGTTGCATCACATGATTCAGCTAATAACTTTGATTCAACCCTTACTAGCATATATAGTAGATTAAATAATCTCGAGATAAGTACATCTCGCTTGAATGATAATTATTGCCACGTTCGTAATCGTCTTGAACAAGTTTTAGTGAACTCTAAACTCTCATTGTGGGATCCTGCTGTTAAAATTGTTATCGGTGATCGAACTCTCCATGCCTACTGTGATATTATGTATGAATTTTGCCTTATGCCTGAAAGTATTTATAAATCTTTGAAACTTTGGGGAGTTGATGAAGGAGGAGAAGAAATAACTCTCATTGATAACTCTACTATAATTCCTAAAGGAATAGCCGCAGGTGTGCATACAACCATTCTTGGAAGGACAATATCCATTGATTATCTTGTTATTGAAACAGGAAAACTCACACTCGGAAGATCCCTGCTGAAACTATTGGGAGCAGTCATTGATGTTGGAGAAGGCACTCTGAAATTCACCTCTATACCGGGGGGAAATCATATATTTCCTAAACCCAAGGGAAAGAAAAACAATAAGAAAGGTAAGGGTAAAGCCCAAGGTAAGGTTGACACACCGTCTCTCGATAATACTTGATACACACTTTCTGCGCCTAGCTGAAAGGCGTTAAAGAAAAGCGCTTATGGGAGACAACCCATGTTTTTACCTACAGTACTTTGTTTTTATTTTGTGTCTTGGAAGTTGTTTACTACTGTAGCAACCTCTCCTTATCTTAGTTTTGTGTTTTGTTGTGCCAAGTAAAGTCTTTGATAGTAAAGTAAGTACTAGATTTGGATTACTGCGCAGTTCCAGAATTCTTTGCTGTCACGAATCTGGGTCCACCTCCCTGTAGGTAGCTCAGAAAATTAAGCCAATTTACGTGCATGATCCTCAGATATGTACGCAACTTTCATTCAATTTGAGCATTTTCATTTGAGCAAGTCTGGTGCCATTTTAAAATTCGTCAATACGAACTGTTCTGTTTTGACAGATTCTGCCTTTTATTTCGCATTGCCTCTTTTGCTATGTTGGATGAATTTCTTTGATCCATTAATGTCCAGTAGCATTATGCAATGTCCAGAAGTGCTAAGAATGATTGTGTCACCTCTGAATATGTTAATTTTTATTGTGCACTAACCCTCTAATGAGTTGTTTCGAGTTTGGTGTGGAGGAAGTTTTCAAGGATCAAGAGAGGAGTATGATGCAACATGATCAAGGAGAGTGAAAGCTCTAAGCTTGGGGATGCCCCGTTGGTTCACCCCTGCATATATCAAGAAGACTCAAGCTCTAAGCTTGGGGATGCCCAAGGCATCCCCTTCTTCATCGACAACATTATCAGGTTCCTCCCCTGAAACTATATTTTTATTCCATCACATCTTATGTGCTTTGCTTGGAGCGTCGGTTTGTTTTTGTTTTTTGTTTTGTTTGAATAAAATGGATCCTAGCATTCACTTTATGGGAGAGAGACACGCTCCGCTATAGCATATGGACAAGTATGTCCTTGGTTTCTACTCATAGTATTCATGGCGAAGTTTCTCCTTCGTTAAATTGTTATATGGTTGGAATTGGAAAATGATACATGTAGTAATTGCTATTAATGTCTTGGGTAATGTGATACTTGGCAATTGTTGTGCTCATGATTAAGCTCTTGCATCATATGCTTTGCACCCATTAATGAAGAAATACATAGAGCATGCTAAAATTTGGTTTGCATATTTTATTTCTCTAAGGTCTAGATAATTTCTAGTATTGAGTTTGAACAACAAGGAAGACGGTGTAGAGTCTTATAATGTTTTCAATATGTCTTTTATGTGAGTTTTGCTGCACCGGTTCATCCTTGTGTTTGTTTCAAATAAGCCTTGCTAGCCTAAACCTTGTATCGAGAGGGATTACTTCTCATGCATCCAAAATACTTGAGCCAACCACTATGCCATTTGTGTCCACCATACCTACCTACTACATGGTATTTTCCGCCATTCCAAAGTAAATTGCTTGAGTGCTACCTTTAAAATTCCATCATTCACCTTTGCAATATATAGCTCATGGGACAAATAGCTTAAAAACTATTGTGGTATTGAATATGTAATTATGCACTTTATCTCTTATTAAGTTGCTTGTTGTGCGATAACCATGTTCACTGGGGACGCCATCAACTATTCATGGTTGAATTTCATGTGAGTTGCTATGCATGTCCGTCTTGTCTGAAGTAAGAGAGATCTACCACCTTATGGTTAAGCATGCATATGTTAGAGAAGAACATTGGGCCGCTAACTAAAGCCATGATCCATGGTGGAAGTTTCAGTTTTGGACATATATCCTCAATCTCAAATGAGAAAATTATTAATTGTTGTTACATGCTTATGCATAAAAGAGGAGTCCATTATCTGTTGTCTATGTTGTCCCGGTATGGATGTCTAAGTTGAAGAATAATCAATAGCGAGAAATCCAATGCGAGCTTTCTCCTTAGACCTTTGTACAGGCGGCATAGAGGTACCCCTTTGTGACACTTGGTTAAAACAGTGCATTGTGATGATCCGGTAGTCCAAGCTAATTAGGACAAGGTGCGGGCACTATTAGTACACTATGCATGAGGCTTGCAACTTGTAAGATATAATTTACATGGTACATATGCTTTATTACTACCGTTGACAAAATTGTTTCATGTTTTCAAAATCAAAGCTCTAGCACAAATATAGCAATCGATGCTTTTCCTCTATGGAGGACCATTCTTTTACTCTCAATGTTGAGTCAGTTCACCTATTTCTCTCCATCTCAAGAAGCAAACACTTGTGTGAACTATGCATTGATTCCTACATACTTGCTTATTGCACTTATTATACTACTCTATGTTGACAATATCCATGAGATATACATGTTACAAGTTGAAAGCAACCGCTGAAACTTAATCTTCTTTTGTGTTGCTTCAATGCCTTTACTTTGAATTATTGCTTTATGAGTTAACTCTTATACAAGACTTATTGATGCTTGTCTTGAAGTGCTATTCATGAAAAGTCTTTGCTATATGATTCACTTGTTTACTCATGTCATATACATTGTTTTGATCGCTGCATTCACTACATATGCTTTACAAATAGTATGATCAAGATTATGATGGCATGTCACTCCGAAATTATCTCGTGTTATCGTTTTACCTGCCGGACGAGCAGAACTAAGCTTGGGGATGCTGATACGTCTCCGACGTATCGATAATTTCTTATGTTCCATGCCACATTATTGATGTTATCTACATGTTTTATGCACACTTTATGTCATATTCGTGCATTTTCTGGAACTAACCTATTAACAAGATGCCGAAGTGCCGCTTGCTTTTTCTGCTGTTTTTGGTTTCAGAAATCCTAGTAAGGAAATATTCTCGGAATTGGACGAAATCAACGCCCAGGGGCCTATTTTTCCACGAAGCTTCCAGAAGTCCGAAGATGAAACGAAGAGGGGCCACGGGGTGACCAAACCATAGGGCGGCGCGGCCCCACCCCTGGCCGCGCCGGCCTATGGTTTGGGCCCCCCGTGCCGCCTCTTGACTTACCCTTCCGCCTACTTAAAGCCTCCGTGACGAAACCCCCAGTACCGAGAGCCACGATACGGAAAACCTTCCAGAGACGCCGCCAACGCCGATCCCATCTCGGGGGATCCAGGAGATCGCCTCCGCACCCTGCCGGAGAGGGGAATCATCTCCGGAGGACTCTACGCCGCCATGGTTGCCTCCGGTGTGATGTGTGAGTAGTCTACCCCTGGACTATGGGTCCATAGCAGTAGCTAGATGGTTGTCTTCTCCCCATTGTGCTATCATTGTCGGATCTTGTGAGCTGCCTAACATGATCAAGATCATCTATCTGTAATTCTATATGTTGCGTTTGTTGGGATCCGATGAATAGAGAATACTTGTTATGTTGATTATCAAAGTTATATCTACGTGTTGTTTATGATCTTGCATGCTTTCCGTTACTAGTAGATGCTCTGGCCAAGTAGATGCTTGTAACTCCAAGAGGGAGTATTTATGCTCGATAGTGGGTTCATGCCTGCATTGACACCTGGGACAAAGGATGTGAAAGTTCTAAGGTTGTGTTGTGCTGTTGCCACTAGGGATAAAACATTGATGCTATGTCTAAGGATGTAGTTGTTGATTACATTACGCACCATACTTAATGCAATTGTCTGTTGCTTTGCAACTTAATACTGGAGGGGGTTCGGATGATAACCTGAAGGTGGACTTTTTAGGCATAGATGCAGTTGGATGGCGGTCTATGTACTTTGTCGTAATGCCCAATTAAATCTCACTATACTCATCATGATATGTATGTGCATGGTCATGCCCTCTTTATTTGTCAATTGCCCAACTGTAATTTGTTCACCCAACATGCTGTTTGTCTTATGGGAGAGACACCTCTAGTGAACTGTGGACCCCGGTCCAATTCTCTTTACTGAAATACAATCTACTGCAATACTTGTTCTACTGTTTTCTGCAAACAATCATCTTCCACACTATACATCTAATCCTTTGTTACAGCAAGCCGGTGAGATTGACAACCTCACTGTTTCGTTGGGGCAAAGTACTTTGGTTGTGTTGTGCAGGTTCCACGTTGGCGCCGGAATCCCTGGTGTTGCGCCGCACTACATCCCGCCGCCATCAACCTTCAACGTGCTTCTTGGCTCCTCCTGGTTCGATAAACCTTGGTTTCTTTCTGAGGGAAAACTTGCAGCTGTGCGCATCATACCTTCCTCTTGGGGTTCCCAACGAACGTGTGAGTTACACGCCATCAGCTGGCGCGCCAGGGGGCCTGGCCGCGCCGCCCTGTGGTGTGGGCCTCCTGCTGGCCGCCTCCGACTCTCCTTCGATGTTCTGGGTCCTTCCGTGAAATATAAGATCGTGGGCTTTTGTTTCGTCCAATTCCGAGAATATTTCCTGTGTAAGATTTCTGAAACCAAAAACAGCAGAAAACAGGAATTGGCGCTTCAGCATCTTGTTAATAGGTTAGTCCCGGAAAATGCATAAAATCATTATAAAGTGTGAGCAAAACATGTAGGTATTGTCATAAAACTAGCATGGAACATCAGAAATTATAGATACGTTGGAGACGTATCAAGCATCCCCAAGCTTAGTTCCTACTCGCCCTCAAGTAGGTTAACGATAAAAAGAATAATTTCTGAAGTGACATGCTACCAACATAATCTTGATCATACTATTGTAAAGCATATGAGATGAATGAAGTGACTCAAGGCAACGATCTATAGTTTGCTAATCAAATAGATAACATATAGCAAAACTTTTCATGAATAGTACTTTCAAGACAAGCATCAAAAAGTATTGCATAAGAGTTAACTCATAAAGCAATAAATTCTTAATAAGAGGTTTTGAAGCAACACAAAGGAAGATTTAAGTTTCAGCAATTGCCTTCAACTTTCAACATGTATATCTCATGGATAATTGTCAACATAAAGTAATATGATGAGTGCAAATAAGCAAGTATGTAAGATTCAATGCACAGTTGACACAAGTGTTTTCTTCTAAGATAGAAAGAAGTAGGTAAACTGACTCAACATAAAGTAAAAGAAAGGCCCTTCGCAGAGGGAAGCAGGGATTAAATCATGTGCTAGAGCTTTTTAAGTTTTGAAATCATATATATAGCATAAAAGTAAAGTTTTGAGAGGTGTTTGTTGTTATCAACGAATGGTAGTGGGCACTCTAACCCCCTCATCAAACAGACTTTCAAAGAGCGGCTCCCATGAAGAACGTTATCTCTACCAGCAAGGTAGATCATCCCTCTTCTCTTTTGTTTACACATGTACTTTAGTTTTTATTTATGGATGACACTCCTCTCAACCTTTTGCTTACACAAGCCATGGCTAACCGAATCCTCGGGTGCCTTCCAACATTCACATACCATGAAGGAGTGTCTATTTGCAAAATTAAGTTGCTTACTGATGAATCAGGGCAAAACATGTGAAGAGAATTATTGATGAAAGTTAATTAATTGGGGCTGGGAACCCCGTTGTCAGCTCTTTTTGCAAAATTATTGGATAAGCGGATGAAGCCACTAGTCTATTAGTGAAAGTTCTGCCCAACAAGATTGAAAGATAAAACACCACATACTTCCTCATGAGCTATAAAACATTGACACAAATAAGGAGTGATAAAGTTTTGAATTGTTTAAAGGTAGCACATGAAGTATTTACTTGGAATGGCATAAAAATACCACATAGTAGGTAGTTATGGTGGACACAAATGGCATAGGTTTTGGCTCAAGGTTTTGGATGCACGAGAAGCATTCCCTCTCAGTACAAGGATTTGGCTAGCAAGGTTGTTTGAAGCAAACACAAGTATGAACCGGTACAACAAAACTTACATAAGAACATATCGCAAGCATTATAAGACTCTACACTGTCTTCCTTGTTGCTCAAACACTTTTACCAGAAAATATCTAGACCTTAGAGAGACCAATCATGCAAACCAATTTCAACAAGCTCTACGGTAGTTCTCCACTTATAGGTTTAAACTACATGGTGCATGAGCTTAAACATGATCTACTTGAGAGCTCAAAACAATTGCCAAGTATCAAATTATTCAAGACAATATGAAGCATTTTCTGTTTCCAACCGAGTATAGCAATAAATGCAGCAGCTTTTAACTTTTGCCATGAATATGAAAAACGAAGAACACAAGTGTTCATATGAAAAAGCGGAGCGTGTCTCTCTCCAACACAAGGATTGCTAGGATCCGAATTTATTCAAACACAAACAAAAAAAACACAGACGCTCCAAGTAAAGCACATAAGATGTGACCGAATAAAAATATAGTTTCACTAGAGGTGACCTGATAAGTTGTCGATGAAGAAGGGGATGCCTTGGGAATCCCCAAGCTTAGATGCTTGAGTCTTCTTGAAATATGCAGGGATGATCCACGGGGGCATCCCCAAGCTTAGACTTTTCACTCTTCTTGATCATATATCATCCTCCTCTCTTGACCCTTGAAAACTTCCTTCACACCAAACTTCTCATAAACTTCATTAGAGGGGTTAGCACTCAAAAAAAACTTTAATCCACTTTAGTCCTGTAGTGACACATTGCAAGAACTCAATAAAACATTAGCTACAGCTCTCCATGTCTAGAAAGCCTTGCTTAAAGTCCACAAGAGACAATGCAAAAAACAGAGACAGAATCTGTCAAAACAGAACAGCCAGTAAATACGAATTTTTTAGAGGTACTTCCGTTGCTCAAATCAGAAAACTCAAAACTAATGAAAGTTGCGTACATATCTGAGGAACACGCATGAAAATTTGCAGATTTTTTCGAGTTTCCTACAGAGAGACCTACTCAAATTCGTGACAGATAGAAATCTGTTTCTGCGCAGAAATCCAAATCTAGTATCAACCCCTTCTATTAGAGAATTTACTTGGCACAACATTGCAATAAAATAAAGATAAGGAGAGGTTTCTACAGTAGTAACAACTTTCAAGACACAACAAAACAATATCAAAATAAAGACATGGGTTATCTCGCAAGAAGTGCTTTCTTTATAGCCATTAAGATGGGCTTAGCAATTTTAATGATGCTCGCATAAGGATGAGAGTCGAAGCAAAGAGAGCATCAAAAAGCAAGTTCAAAACAAATTTAAGTCTAACCCACTTCCTATGCATAGGAATCTTGTACACAAATAAATTCATGAAGATCAAAGTGACAAGCATAGGAAGATAAAACAAGAATAACTTCAAAAATTTCAGCATGTAGAGAGGTGTTTTAGTACCATGAAAATTTCTACAACCATATTTTCCTCTCTCATAATAATTTTCTGTAGCATCATGATCAAACTCAACAATATAACTATGACCTATAGCATGCTTTTCATGATCTACAAACACATAATTTTTATCAAGCTCAAAAATAGTGGGATTAAAACTTTCAAACCCACTTTTATCAATAATATAACAAGATGATTGATCAATCTCAAGAGATATGGAACTCCTAGATAAAGTCAAGACTTCTCCAATCCAATTTTTATTAGTAGTACAATTAATATTATCAAGTAACATAGGACCATCATCTAGAGCTTTATCATAAACATTTGCCAAGCAAAACTCTTTAGTACCATGCATTTTGACATCAGGCACAAACAAATCATTATCATAAGATTTATCAAAGTAGCATGGATTATCATAGATAACAGTAGCATAATTATTCTCACAAGTTTTACTCATAGGGAATATTTCAAGAGAATCCACAGGAACATAACATTCATCCTCCTTTGGTAAGCATGGAGGACAATCAAATAGTGTAAGAGATAAAGAGTTACTCTCATTAGAAGGTTGGCATGGGTAGCTAATCCATTCTTCCTCCTTTTGTTCATCACTCTCCTCTTCTTTTTCATCCAATGAGCTTTCAGGTTCATCAATTTCCTCCTCTTTTTCATCCAATGAGCTTTCAGGTTCATCAATTTCTTCTTCCACTGGTTCCTGCAAATTGTGAATGCATTCTTGTGCATTAATGAGTCTCTCTTTATAATCAATGATATAAGGATTATCGCTGTAACTTTCTATGCAAAAATTAAGGATAGAAGAGACATAATCTTTAAGGTCCTTACAAGCAACACAAGTTTCATAATTTTTAGCCATGAAGGATTCGATCTCAGAAGCTCCCATAAATAAGACAAATTGTTCTACCTCTTCGAACCCAAGATGAATATAGTTATTCCAATTATAGTTCATAATTAAAACTTCTCCACTAAAGCCACATTGGAATTTAAGATGTTTAGTATCCTGTTTAGAGCAACAGTTTATATCATGGCGTTTAAGCAAGATTTTAGCAATTATATTTAATTTTTTTAACACAGCGCTCATGACTTCACCCTTTCTTGATTCTCTATAATTATTATATAATTCTATAAGCTCCAACATGGTTATGCATTCTTCCATAACAATAGTTTTTAATTTTTTTGGTTTTTCAAATTTCTATGGATTTTTTGGTATATAAGAACAAGACAAAAAACAAACTAGACAAAAGTAAACTAAGAAAATAATACTAGACAGAAATAAACTAAGCACAAATAAACTAGACAAAAGTAAATTAAGCAAAACAAAATAAAATAAAATAAAGACACAGAGAGAGGTAGAGTGTACTCCCCAGTGAACTTATGAGTAGAGCTATGCCTCCCCGGCAACGGCGCCAGAAAATGGTCTTGATGACCCACAAGTATAGGGGATCGCAACAGTCTTCGAGGGAAGTAAAACCCAAATTTATTGATTCGATACAAGGGGAGGTAAAGAATACTTATAAGCCTTAACAACTGAGTTGTCAATTCAGCTGCACCTGGAAAAGCACTAGTAACACGGGTGATGTGAAAGCAGCAGTAATATGAGAGCAATAGTAACAGTAACACAGCAGCAGTAACAGTAACACAGAGGCAATTGCAAAAGAAAATAGTTGATACTACTTCCAATGTCATGTAGAAACGAGTGTATGATGATGAGAGATGGACCGGGGTTCCCAGCTATCTACACTAGTGGTAACTCTCCAATAACAAGTGACAAGTGTTGGGTGAACAAATTACAGTTGGGAAATTGATAGGATTGAAAGCATTAAGACAGAACATCAAGGTTATTAATCATGTAGGCATGTTTTCCATATATAGTCATACGTGCTCGCAATGAGAAACTTGCATAACATCTTTTGTCCTACCAGCCGGTGGCAGCCGGGCCTCTAGGGAATCTACTGGTAATTAAGGTACTCCTTTTAATAGAGCACCAGAGCAAAGCATTAACACTTGGTGAAAACATGTGATCCTCATATCTAAGCCTTCCTCCAGCTTATCCCGATTCTTGTCACTCTGGGGCCTCGGGTTTCGGACATAGACATGTGCAAACAACTTGTAAATACAATCTAAGCAATAATTATAGAGCTTAAATCTAAGATCATGCCACTCGTGCACTAGTGATAAGCATTAAACACAACAAGATTGCAGCAACAATAACTTCACAAACTTATATAGATAGACTGATCATAATGTAACAATTCATCGGATCCCAACAAACACAACACCGATTACATCAGATGGATCTCAATCATGTAAGGCAGCTCATGAGATCATTGTATTGAAGTACATGGGAGAGAGAGTACCAACTAGCTACTGCTAGAACCCGTAGTACATGGGGGAACTACTCACAGAGCATGATGGAGGCGGTGGCGTCGATGGAGATGGCTTCCGGGGGCACTTCCCCGTCCCGGTGGCGTGCCGGAACAGAGATTCTGTCCCCCGAAACGGAGTTTCGCGATGGCGGCGGCGCCCCTGGAGTCTTTCTGGAGTTTCGTCGATTGTTGTAGGGTTTTTACGTCGCGAGGGATTTTATAGGCGAAGAGGCGGCCTCGGAGGAGCCAGGGGTGGCCCCCCCATAGGCTGGTGCGCCAGGGGGCCTGGCCGCGCCGCCCTGTGGTGTGGGCCCCCTGCTGGCCGCCTCCGACTCTCCTTCGATGTTTTGGGTCCTTCCGTGAAATATAAGATCGTGGGCTTTTGTTTCGTCCAATTCCGAGAATATTTCCTGTGTAAGATTTCTGAAACCAAAAACAGCAGAAAACAGGAACTGGCGCTTCGACATCTTGTTAATAGGTTAGTCCCGGAAAATGCATAAAATCATTATAAAGTGTGAGCAAAACATGTAGGTATTGTCATAAAACTAGCATGGAACATCAGAAATTATAGATACGTTGGAGACGTATCAGATACTCCCACTACCATTTCATAAGCTCTCGCATCTCCTGATGCAGACTACTGGAAGGAAGCGGTTCAAAGCGAGATGGATTCCATCTTGGCTAATGGAACGTGGGACTTAACTGAGCGTCCTTATGGGTGCAAACCTGTAGGATGTAAATGGGTATTTAAGAAGAAGCTTCGAGCTGATGGTACTATTGAGAAGTACAAAGCTCGGCTTGTAGCCAAAGGCTATACCCAAAAGGAAGGCGAGGATTTCTTCAATACCTACTCACCTGTGGCGAGATTGAGCACCATTCGAGTACTACTGTCATTGGCTGCCTCACACGGTCTTCTCGTTCATCAAATGGACGTTAAGACGGCTTTCCTAAATGGACAGTTGGACGAGGAAATTTACATGGAACAGTCTGATGGTTTTGTACTACCAGGTCAAGAAAGAAAGGTGTGTAAATTAAAGAAATCTTTGTATGGTCTTAAACAAGCACCCAAATAATGGCATGAGAAGTTTGAAAGAACTTTGACATCTGTGGGCTTTGTTGTCAATGAAGCTGACAAATGTGTGTACTACCGCCATGGTGTGGGGTGAGGGCGTTGTCCTATGCTTGTATGTGGATGACATACTAATTTTTGGGACAAGTCTCAAAGTGATTGAGTTGGTAAAAACCTTCTTATCTCAGTGCTTCGAGATGAAAGATCTTGGAGAAGCTGATGTTATATTAAACATCAAGCTACTGAGAGATGAGAATAATGGGATTACACTTGTGTAATCTCATTATGTTGAGAAGGTGTTGAATAGATTTGGCTATGCTGATTGCAAATCTTCTCTCACACCTTATGATCCTAGTGTCTTGCTTCGAAAGAATGAAAAGACAACCAAAGATCAATTAAGATACTCTCAAATAATTGGTTCACTCATGTATTTAGCTTGCGCTACGAGGCCTGATATCTCGTTTGCTGGGTCCAAACTTAGCCGGTTTGTGGCCAACCCGGGGGATGATCATTGGCATGCTCTTGAGAGAGTAATGCGCTATCTAAAGGGAACCATGAATTATGGAATTCATTATACCGGGTATCCAAGAGGACTTGAAGGGTATAGTGATTCCAATTGGATTTCTGATGCTAAGATGAAGGCCACAAGTGGATATGTTTTCACTCTTGGTGGTGGCGCTGTTTCCTGGAAGTCTTGCAAGCAGACCATCTTAACGAGGTCAACTATGGAAGCAGAACTTACAGCATTAGATACAACTACCGTCGAAGCGGAATGGCTTCGTGAGCTCTTGATGGACTTGCCTATGGTTGAAAAACCAATACCGGCCATCCTCATGAACTGTGATAATTAAACTGTTATTATTAAAGTGAAAAGTTCTAAAGATAATATGAAAAGTTCCAAACATATCAAGATGAGACTGAAGTCTGTCAGAAAACTGAAGAACTCCGGAGTGATAGCATTGGATTATGTCCAAAGTGCTAAAAATCTGGTAGATCCTTTCACAAAAGGACTATCAAGAAACATGATAGACCTTGCGTCGAGGGAGATGGGTTTGAGACCCACTTGAGTTGCCGAGGGGGTAACCCAACCTATGTGATCGGAAATTCCGTGAACTAGGACCTCGGAAAACAAACCGGAGTAACCGAGTTGAGAGAAAATTTAATACTCCCACTCCGCTGCAGATGCAATTCTCTCATAGCAACTGTAAGGTAGGTTGACAATGTCTTAATGTGTTTTGAGCGGCTCTTGATGAGCGAAGACGCTGTCCAACAGGGCGATCTTTGAAAAACACACCTATATGAGTGACACTACTGGTCATAGTGTGGGAGATTTGGGTGAATCTCTAGTAAGCTCATGAAGGGCCGAGGACTATGACTTATAAGCTCCACCCGAGGGGAAGGCTATGGTAGCCTAGTACCGTGCCGACATTGACTGAAACTTGTTGCACAAAGCCAATTCAAGACATAGTCCATTGTTCAGTTGTAGTCAAGCGTAACTCCTTGTCTAGGTGGAAGTTCAACTTAACAGTCTCCACTGAAGTGCAGGTATATTAAACAGTGAATGGAACTAATGTGTCATCTGATGTGCATATGAGATCTGGTGGGAGATTGTTGAATGTAGACGGGCTGCAGCCCAATAAGGCAGCCCATGTGGTCTACAATTCCTGAAATCTCAAGGCCCATCACGTTGGCAGCTTGGGACAACCTTGGAGGACAAAGTTTAGTCCCACATTGCTAGTTGGGAGAGAGTTGGAATGGTTTATAAGGGTTGTTGTTCTACTCCTTGCAAGTGAGTGAGAATAGAAGGAGCCCTCGCGCACTCCTCCTCCTCCGCCCGCCCCGCCTCGGCTCGGCACGTCACGCACGCACATCGCGTTTCGTGACTCGAGTTCGAGACACACTCAAGAAAGCCTAAATTTTTGCTTGGTGCACCAACTGAGTTGGGTACGTGTCGACCTGCATGTGCATGCTCGCCGCGTGTCCCTGGCTTCCTACGCGTGTCAACGCGGTCGGGGCGGCTCTCCTCCCAGGCTATACAAGGAGACCGATCAGATCTGGAGAACAGTGCTCTCAGATCTGGAGAACAGTGCTCTCAGATCTCTCTAGTCCGTCTCTCTCGTGAAGTTCCTTTTGCTGTGCTACTCTCTAGTTTTTCTCATCCCGCCGATTGCGTGCACAGCCATTCGGGAGAGCAGGCCTCCGAAACCCCGTCCGTTGAGATCCTGCACCGGGAGACGGGCGATAAGGTTTTTGGGGAGCGTCTCGGCGCGACTGCTCACTGTGGTACGTACTCTTCTTCGTCGGATCGATTGCTTCATCGACGACTCCGACTACACCATGGGCGACATCAACAACTCCCACGGTGATGGTGCTGGTGCGACCTTCTCGGTCGCGATGTACGTGCTATTCATCTCCTACCTTGCACTGCTACTTGTTCCATGTTCAGATCTGATGCATGTGCTTAGTCTGATGTGTGCGGTTAAATATGCTTGTGCATCCGTAATGTTGATTTCGGTAATTAAACTCACACAGAAATTGTCTAATAATCCAACAGTCCTAACTCTATACCTCTACATATATACGTCCTGAACACAACTTCAATTCCGGTACGGGACACGGCAGTAACCGCGCATAAAAGGCCAGCCTTCCGAGCGTTTCCGCGACACCACAACCTGACATCCCGATTGAGGTAGCAATGGAGAGGCTCTAATTCGACGACGATGATGATGGCCGGGCCGAACAAGAACTCGCGCCAGTTTGGTTCCCGCCTGCCAAGGCTCCCCGCGCGCCTCCTTGGCGGGAGCCCCAATGTAAACCTCATCTTCTAGCTGCTGTCCTGGAGCCCAGGAACACCCTGGACGAGATCCTCCGCCTCCTCGGTGCAGGGAGATTGAGGGTATGCGCCTAGATCGTCGACGAGCGCCGCGCCTCGCCGCGGAGGGCCATGCCGTTGGGAGCTTTGTTTCTCTACTTCTCTGCGCCTCTCCGAGGAGGACCAGGCGGCTGCCCGTAGGAGCGGAGTTTTTCAAGGTCCGTGGTAGTGCGTCCGTGTGAGCCACTTAAGCTACAGCCTCCATTGCCTGCTGCCGCTGATTAGAAGCTTTCCTGCGTGGAGTTCTCCATGCAGCTACAAAGCGAGAACAGGGAGATCCGATCGTTGACAGCGACCTCAAAATCGAAAGTTCGGACGCGTGGTGAGAATATGGGCCCTGTCACCAGCTACAGCAGTTCAGGATCATAGTAATCCTCGCGACATGCACACATTGCCGGACAGAACGGAAGTATCTATCCACCACACTTCTATTAAGAGCATCCCCACTCGTCTCCCCGACGAGGCCCCCCGATCGACGTTTTTTTCCATCCGGACGGCGTAATTCGGCCCAGTCACGCCTCCGGTTTCTCGTTTTTGTCCGGATTTGGTCCTAAATCCATCCGGAGAGCCCACGCCAACCCCGGTCCCCCGAGGCGCGCTCGGGGACTCCGGACGAAAGAATTTGGCGCGAAAGAGTCTTGTGGACCCTCGTAGTCGGCGACTGGACAGCCAAATCCTGTCGATTTCCCTCCAATTTGCTTGCATACCCCCATTCTCTCCCGCCGAATCTGTGTAGCCGTCTCCATTCCCCTCCTCCTCCTCTTTCTCGTCCACCACCATGCCGCCGAAGCCAAGGAAGTCGCGGCCGAAGAAGGAGCGGCCGCCGGGTGTGTCCAACGCCGAGTGGGCGGTGGACGAGCTCCGGCGACAGGTCGAAACAAGCGGCAGGGCGGAGAGGGAGAAGAGACTCAACGCGAAGAGGGTGGCGTTGGTGGCGGAGTACGAACAAGCGAGGAAGGTCTCCATGGCCATGAGCATGGGCCATCCTCGCGGCGGCGGCAGCGCCGCCATGTTCCCCGGCCACTGGCCGATCCAAGGTACAAGCACTTCCCCGTCGGCTTTCTCCCCTTCGAGCTTCTCCCCGTCCTCGCCTGCCATGTTCCAAGAGGCGACCTACGGCCAACCGTCCAGGTTCACGCCGTCGCCGCCCGATCTCGCCGGCGGCAACCTGAATGAGGGCTTCTCGCCGGCCCTGCGACGAGGGCCACTCCCGTTCGGTGCGACGGCGGCGCCGAACGACAAGGTGATGAACGAGATGATCGACTCCGGCTCGGCGGCCGCCGCTGCGAGCCCGGGGTTCTTCACGCAAGAGGAGGCGAGAGCGACGGCAGCTGTCGCGGAGCGCAACCGGTGGGTGGAGGATGTGGCCGACGGAAGCCAGGCCGTCGAAGAAGAAGAAGACGAAGAACCAACCCAAGTCGAGATCGCCGACGAAAACCCGCCGCCGAAGGGAAAGAAGAAGAGGAAGAAGGACGCGCCGCCGGCCGAACCGCGCATCAAATGGACGCCGAGGGAAGAGGAGTGCCTCGCGGAAGCTTGGATGACCGTGTCCATAGCCGATATAACCGGGGCATTATTTCCAGAAGATTCATTCGACGAATTTGTGATCTGTCAGCAGAAACTATAGGCACTATTTCCAAATGATTTGAAAATGTTCCACGTGCCTTACTTATGTAATCTCTTTTCCAGAAAAGTTAAATTTTAGAACTGAAGTAGTATAACGGATGGATCGCATGAGCGATCGATATGACCCACCTAAAACGGTAATGTGCATACTTGGAAGTTTAAGAGCATCTCCACTCATGTCCCCCAAAGCTATTTGGGGCGCGCCGGACCAAAAAACCATTCCAGCCGCGTCCCTCAAAGTCGATTTTTGTCGGTGCGGCCCGATACGGTGTCCGGCGCCCCGAGCCCGTCCCCGTCCCACAGGGGACGCACCGGGCACGCCGGACACAACGAAAATCGAGGCGAAGCGGCGCAGGCCTGACGCGTCAACGACTCATTCAAGTTTGGACCTAACCGTCGCCTACCTCGCGACGCGGGCCCGACGTGTCAGCAGCGGGAGGTAGCGCTGGCGGCGATCTGGGGGAGGTGGGCGGATGAGTTGGCGGCGGAGGCCGACGCGTTGGCGGCGGCGATGATGGAGGCGCCAACGGATGTGGAGGAGGAGGCCGAGGCGGAGGAGGAGGAGACCGAGGTGGCGGACGACGACGAGTTCGTGTGGTCCGACGACGACGGGCCGCACCCGGACGAGATGGCCGATCAGCAACGCGCGCTCGAAAGAGTCCTTCGAGTCGGAGAAGAAGCTCCAGGACGCCGCCCGTGCCCGCGAAGAGGCGCAGATTCGTCGCGCCGTCGAGCTCTCCCTCCAGGCGGCGCAGCAGGGTAGGGCGGACGACGACGCGTTGCTGGAGCAGCGGCGTCTGGCCACCGCCCTACGCACGGAGAGGCGGCGCGCGCAGCAAGAGCTGCGGCGGAGGGCAGGCGACGATGGGGCGGGACCGTCGAACGCACCGCCGAGCGGTCAGTAGGCTAGGTTTAGATGAACATTCAAACTTTGTAATATATAATCAAATTTGAATGAAAACCTTTATTTTCGTGCACCAATATTCATTTGGGGGCGGCGTTTGGGGGACGCGGCTGGGGAGCGACGTCCCCCAAACGCGGCACGAACAAAACACGTCCCCCAAACACTCGATCCGGCGCGCTTTGGGGGACGGTTTAGGGGACGCGACTGGAGATGCTCTAACATCGTCATACAAGCTTGTACTCGTAGGGGGCGATGTATATGAAAGATATTACTTGAAACCATCCAAGATATTACTTGAAACCATCTCTAGGGTGTGAGTAATTTGTAATTTTATACAATATGAGATAGTTAGATGAGCTACTGTATTGTATTTTATGATTATGCCAAATTATATTTTTTTAATTGAACTATAATCTAAGGAAATCATTATTTTTATTGTTTTGTTGGAATACTATATCTCTTTCTACGCAAGGGAAATTTTATGTGTATATGTGCGGCAAGATTTTTTTTTTAAAGGGACCGTAACAACGCATGAGCACTCAACTAGTTGGAGTAAAAGAGCAGAGATGCATGCTATGTGTGCCTTGGCGCACAGCGCACGGAAAGGAATTGGCCTGCATCGTCCACCTTATCACCTTGATCCATTTTGAGCTGAAGAATAACGAAAAGTACAAAATGGGATGGTTGGTGAGTAGGAAAACGAACAATATTGAACAGACAAACAATCAGAACATGCCATATTAGATAATCTCAGCGAGGGAAGGATTGCCATTTTCAGCAGAATAATCAAGCAATAGGATTTTAACTACAGAAGTCTAGTACTCAAATATTACAAATAACTTAATTCAGTTCTCTGATAAAACATATGGTGGCAGTATTTAAATTAGAAGCTTCCATTTGTTAATTGAAGATGCAGATCTAAGAGGTAACATTCAAGTGCTTAACCTAATAGAGAAGATTGTTCATACATGGAAGCTTACAAACTGAACATCATTTTCTTTTCCAGCATATATGTACGATGACATGATAACATCTATCTTCAAACCAGAAACACCACGGTGCTGTTGTTTGTCTTCACACTTTAACATCGCAGGGGTGAGTATTCATGGTAGAAACTAGGGTTCTACCGGGGCGAGGGTGTAGATTGTAGGGGTGGAAGTGCTGAGAGCGAGAGGGAGGAAGGCGGCGGCTAGGGTTTGGGCGGCGCGGACGGGAGAAGGCCGACTCCTCTGGGAGTCGGCAATAATGATATCTGATTATTGATTGATTGATTTAGTCTATTACAACGTGTATATATAAGAGAACTTGCGAAACCCTAATCTGCTAACTGGGCTAAGCCCCTAACTAAGCTTGGCCGGTTGGGCCAATGGGCCCCCTCCGGCGGTAGACCAGGCCGGTCATAACATCTCTCCCCGCCTGCGCAAACAGCTCGTCCTCGAGCTGGTAGTCTGGGTAATGCTGCTGGAACTCCTCGCGGGGCTCCCAAGTCGCCTCCTCCTCGGAAAGGCCCTCCCACTGCACCAACAAGTGCCAAACATCACGACGTAGTTGAGCGCGGAGCACTTTGGCCGGACTGGGCAGCAGACGACCCTCGGCCGTCGGCGGAAGTGGTGGAGTGGCCACCGGCGGGGCACCGCGATAGGGCTTCAGCAGGCCCACGTGGAATACGTCGTGAATGCGGGCCCCCTCCGGCAACTGCAGCCTGTACGCCATGGTCCCAATCCGCTCGACGATGATGAAGGGCCCCGCATAGCGCGGACCAAGTTTACGCTTGGCACGCGGGTCGAGGGACTGATGAGAGCGGTGCAACAGGCGAAGCCACACCCAGTCACCCACCGCGTACTCAACCTCACGATGTCGCCCGTCATAGTAGTGCTTGGCGACCTGTTGAGCTTGGACAAGACGCTGCCGCACCTCGGCCAGCATCTCGTCGCGGGCGCGGATGAGCTCGCCAGCTGCCTCCGTCCGCGCTGTCGCAGGATCCACCGGTAGGATAGGTGGTGGTGGCCGACCGTAGACCACCTCGAATGGCGTAGCACGCAGGGCGGAGTGGTAGGAGGTGTTGTAGCAGTACTCCGCCCATGCAAGCCAATCCACCCAAGCGCGAGGACGATCACCTGTAACACAGCGCAAATACATGGCGATCACCTTATTGACCACCTCGGACTGGCCGTCCGTCTGAGGATGGAACGCCGTGCTGAACCGGAGTTGGACCCCAGCCATGCGGAAGAGGTCCCGCCACACGTGCCCCGTGAACACCGGATCTCGATCACAGACGATGGACGAGGGAAACCCGTGTAGGCGGACGATACCGTCGAAGAAGGCGCGGGCCACAGACGCCGCCGTGTAGGGATGGCCAAGCGCGATGAAGTGGGCGTACTTGGAGAAGCGGTCAACCACCGTGAGGATGACAGACTTGCCGCCCACCCTCGGAAGGCCCTCGATGAAGTCCATGGAGATGTCGGCCCACACCTGCGAAGGAACGTCAAGCGGCTGCAAGACACCAGTTGGGCGCAAAGTCTCCGTCTTGTTGCGCTGGCACGTCTCACACGAACGCACCCAATCCTGGACCATGGCCCGATCGCCAGGGATGTAGAAGTCCGCGCGAAGACGGTGGAGGGTCTTCTGGACACCCTCATGACCGGCGGAGTGCGCCAAGAGCAGCACCTGATGGCGGAGGTCATCATGGTCGGGGACGAACACGCGGCGCCCGTGGAGGAGAAGGCCGTCGGTGACGCGCCAAGGGTCGTCCAGCTCACCCGCGTCGAGCTGCTGCCGCAGAAGATGGGCATCCGGCACGGACACCGTCGCCTGGCGGATGCGGTCGAAGAGGACGAAGGAGGGCCCCGAGTGGATGCAGAGCAGGCGTCCGTCCGAGTCTCCCTCAGTGGCGTCGGGATCGGCGTCGCGGCGGGACAAGGCGTCGGCCACCGTGTTGAGGCGCCCCGGATGATACTCCACCGTAAAGTCGAAGCCAAACAGCTTGCTGATCCACTGGTGCTGGGGCACCGTCGACAGTCGCTGGTCCAAGAGGAACTTAAGGCTGTAGTGGTCCGTACGTACGCGGAACGAGCGCCCCCATAGGTAGGGGCGCCAGTGGCGGACGGCCTGGACCAAGCCAATGAGTTCCTGCTCGTACGCCGCAAGCTTGAGGTGGCGTGCAGCAAACGGCCGGCTGAAGTAGGCGAGCGGCCCGTCACCCTGGTGAAGGACGGCACCGAACCCCGCCCCGGAGGCGTCGCAGTCGACGATGAACGGCTTGTCGAAGTCCGGCATCTGGAGAACGGGGCCCATCGTCAGGGCCCCCTTGAGGGCCTCGAAGGCAGCGGTAGCCTCGTCGTCCCAAGCGAAGGCCTCGTGCCGCAGCAGGCGCGTCCGGCGAGGCGATGAGGCCAAAATCCCGGATGAACTTCCGGTAGTAGCCGGCGAGGCCCAGGAACCCGCGGAGGGCGCGTGGTGAACGCGGCGTCAGCCAGGCGGCGACCGCCGCCACCTTGTCCGCATCCATCGCCACCCCGTCGGCGGAGATGACGTGACCGAGATAGGCCACCGAGGTCGTCGCAAACGAGCACTTCGAGCGCTTGAGGTGAAGTCGATGCGCTCGAAGCTCGTTGAAGACGATGGCGACATGCTGCAGGTGCTCCGCCCATGATGCGCTGTAGATCAAGATATCATCGAAAAAAACCAGCACAAAACGACGTAAGTATGGGCGAAGGACATCATTCATCAGGGCCTGGAAGGTCGCGGGCGCGTTGGTGAGGCCGAAAGGCATCACCACGAACTTGAAGTGGCCATGGTGTGTCCGGAACGCCGTCTTGGCGATGTCCTCTGGGTGCATGCGAACCTGATGATAGCCTGAGCGGAGGTCGAGCTTGGTGAAGAACCTCGCGCCGTGGAGCTCGTCAAACAGCTCGTCAACCACCGGGATCGGGAACTTGTCCTTGAGCGTGAGGGCGTTGAGGGCGCGGTAGTCGATGCAGAAGCGCCACGTGCCATCCGACTTGCGCACCAAGAGCACCGGCGCGGAGAACGGGGACGTGGAGATCCTGATGATGCCCGCCGCCAACATGAGCGCGCACTGGCGCTCCAGCTCGTCCTTCTGCAGCTTGGGGTAGCGGTATGGGCGCACCGCTACTGGCACCGACCCCGGGAGCAAGTGTATGCGATGGTCACATGCTCGTGGAGGCGGCAGGCCCTGCGGCTCCTCGAAGATGTCGCCGTGCTGCTGCAGGAGGTGCGTCAGGAGGGGGTGGTCGGCGTCGTCGGCCCCAGAGACTAGCTGGAGCTGTGGCGCGGGAGATGTGCCCCCGAGACCCTCCCAGCGAATGTGGCGTCCCTGGCGCCAGAAGGTCATCGTCAGGGCGTCGAAGTCCCAGAGGATGGGTCCGAGCGTCCGCAGAAAGTCGACGCCAAGGATGAAGTCGAAGCAGCCCAAGTCGATGCCGGCGCACGTGATGACGAAGTGCTCGTCGCCGATGGTAAGGGGGACGTGCTGGACCACCCCATGGCAGTAAAGGCGGTCACCGTTGGCCACGGTCACGCGGAGGGTATCCCCACCTGTCGGCTGTAGCGCGAGGCGGCGCATAGTGGCGGCGGGGAGGAAATTATGCGTAGACCCCGTGTCCAGTAGCGCCACCAGAGGCTCGCCCTGGATAGTGACAGGAAGCAGCATCGTCCGCTCGTGGCGGATGCCGGCGAGCGCGTGGAGGGACACGACGAAGGCCGTGGCAGCTGCGTCGGTCGGCCCGGCCATCTCGGATGCCGCGGCAACCGGCCCGGTCATCGGGTCGCCCTCCTCTACGTCGACGGTCTCCAGGTAGAAGAGGCGAGGGCACACGTGACCGGGCGTGTATGGGTCGTCGCAGTTGAAGCAGAGTCCCAGGCGGCAGCGTTCGAGCTGCTCCGCCGGGGTGAGGCGGCGGAACGTGCGTGTCGCTGCGGGGGCAGGGCCAGTCGGTCCAGGTGGGGCGGGGCGGGTGGCGGCCGCAGCCGGAGGAGGAGGTCGGGCGGCGCGGGTGCCGCGGGCCAGGGCCGTCTGCTGAACCGCCTGGGCGCGACGCTCATAAGCGGGCGCGTAGTGCATCGCCGTCTGGAGGTCCCGCGGGGCCTGTAGCTCGACATCCACTCGGATATGGTCCGGGAGGCCGCCAATGAAGAGCTCGGCGTGCTGTTGGCCCGTCACGCCGGGCGCATGGCATGCGAGGGCCTGGAAGCGGTCGGCGAAGTCCTGCACCGTGGTGGTGAACGCCAAACGCCCAAGTTCCGCCAAGCGGCTGCCGCGGATCGGGGGGCCGAAGCGGAGAAGGCAGAGCTCACGGAACCGGTCCCATGGAGGCATGCCACCCTCGTCCTGCTCCAGGGAGTAGTACCACGTCTGGGCGGCGCCGCGGAGGTGGTACGAGGCGAGCCACGTCCGGTCCGAAGCCAGGGTACGCTGTCCCCGGAAGAACTGCTCGCACTGGTTGAGCCAGTTGAGGGGGTCCTCGACGCCGTCGTATGTGGAGAATTCCAGCTTGGTGTAGCGTGGGGGAGCGAAGCCGGTGGCGCCCTGGGCGGGGTACTCCGCGCGACCAGCGGACGGCTCGGCGAAGCGGGCGGGCGGCGGGTCCGGGAAGGACGGGCGCGGGGGGTCCCCGGCGGTGGTGTAGACGGGGATGGCGCGGCGCGGCCGAGTGGATCGGCGGGGGCTCCGTCGCGGTCACCCACGCCGGGAGTCGGGAGGGCGATGGCGGAACCGGACCCGCTGGATGGGCACCCCGGGGCAGCGAGGCGGGGCCCGGGCTGGGGGTCGGCGGCCAGGACACCCACGGTGGCGGCGGCGGTGAGGCCGGGGCGGAGCGGGCGCTCCTCGGCCGGGAAGGGCTGTCGGCGCGGCCGGGTATGCGGCGAGGGTGGCGACAGACCGGCGTAGTCATCCCCTCGCGCACCGATGAGGTACTGTGCGGATGCCCCGGGACGGCGGTGGCGAGGTCGCGGATGGCCGTCGACAGCTCTTGCTGCGAGAGGAGGGGCGGCGCCGGCGACATCTGCTGTAGCCGCGCGGCGCCCGTGGAGGGCGGCGGCAGTTGCGCGGCGGCGGAGGAGGCCGGCGGCGTCTCGGAGGCGGCGGCGGTGGTGGCGGTAGGCTGGCTCGAAGACATGATCGTAGAGGTCTCTGATACCAAATTGGTAGAAACTAGGGTTCTACCGGGGCGAGGGCGTAGATTGTAGGGGTGGAAGTGCTGAGAGCGAGAGGGAGGAAGGCGGCGGCTAGGGTTTGGGCGGCGCGGACGGGAGAAGGCCGACTCCTCTGGGAGTCGGCAATAATGATATCTGATTATTGCTTGATTGATTTAGTCTATTACAACTTGTATATATAAGAGAACTTGCGAAACCCTAATCTGCTAACTGGGCTAAGCCCCTAACTAAGCTTGGCCGGTTGGGCCAATGGACCCCCTCCGGCGGTAGACCAGGCCGGTCATAACAATTCAAGAGAACTATCTTCAAACCCGAAACACCACGGTGCCCTTATTTGTGTTCACACTTAAGCATCGCTGGGATTAGTATGTAGGATAACTGCATTCTGCCTTGCAATAGGACACAGATGAAAAATCAAGTTGTAGTTATTAGCGCAAGCGTTCAACTGAACATACAGTAACACCATTAAGCACCTGTAATTTGTAATGTTCTAGCAAATTAAGGAAACAAAAATAGACTTTTAAAGTTCAGGAAGCGCTTTTATTATGAGCTACACTATCAGATACCTGAAGGTATTATGGATGTTTCATTTGTGGCTATATGTTTACCCAACATTCTGCAGGCACTCTATTGCAATTCAATAATTTTAGCAAGCCTGCACTGTAGTGTAATCGCTCCATGCTTCACCCTCCTTCCTCGACAGGATCGTGGCAGAGTGCCTGCCGCTCTACCGTGTTGTCACCCGCGCCACGGTGGTGAGTGGCACCTCCACTGCCTTCTGGCTCGATAAGTGGCTTCCGGGGAAGCCACTTGCTGAGCGGTTCCCCGCCATCTTCTCTCATGTTACTCGGCCTCACGCCTCGGTCGAGCAGGTCATCTCTGCCGGGTTCTCCCTGCAGCCCCGCCTCATCACTGCTGCTGAGCGAGACTTGGTTGAGGTTCAGGGCATTGTGCGCGCCACCTGTCGTTGCCTAATCGACGGTACCCCGGAGGAGGGATCCTCACGAGGGGGAGAAGAAGTAGGGGCCATAGGGCGGAGTGCACACGGGACGGTGGTACGCGATTTACCCAGCTTCGGAACACCTGCACGATGACAGGGCCTACTGCTGCTTGTCTGGAATTATCTGGGCGCTTTCGCGTTGTTACAATGAGTTGTGGTTGTGCCTCTAGGGCTCCCGGGATCCGGCTTATAAAGGCGCACGGATCTAGGGTTTACATGGAGAGTCCTAGCCGGATTACGGACAGCCTAGCTACGGTACAATATCTTGCCGGGCACGTCACGGATCCGCCTTCCATACACGTCGTACTGGATCCGGGTTCCTCATGGGCCTCCATGGATCCGGGTTACTCCTAAGGTCGGTACGGATCCGGCCTGCTGATCCTGGGCTGGACTTCTTCCTTCATGATCAACAGCAACTGGGCCGCCCGATGGGCCACATGCCTCATCACCGTCTGTGGGCCACCCGGGCTTGCCGGATCTAGCCACTGTCGATGGTACACCCATGAAGTATACCCACAACAGTAGCCCCCAGAGTTCTCCGAGTTTCACCTGCAGTTTCCGCCATGCTTGTTCCTTAGGTTTCCGGCATCGTCGGCAACGCGGAGAAACTCGAAGAGCTCAAACTTTGCATTTTCTTCTTTTTCCAACTTATAGCCGGAAAATGCTCTCATCCTGCGGGACTTCATCCATCGACGTTCCAAAGAACATTTCCGGGTTACTCCCTGCTCGCGAACAAGAGCCAACTTATCTTCACGCATTTACCCGGAATCTTAAAAGACTCAAACGGTTCCGCCAATTCTGGCGCCATTTTCGCGCGATCCGCGCGGTAACTTATCCCTAGCCATTTTTACCGCTAGGGTTTGGGACACGTGTCACGCATCCAACGGCGCGACGCCATGCTCCGACCACAGGATGCGGAACACGAATCTCATCCCCTCTGCCTATAAATATCAGCCGTCGACCCCTTCTCACCTCATTCTCCCCCTTCTTACCTCTCTTCCGAGCGCCGCCCGAGAGCCATTCCTCCGCCGCGCCGGAAACCACCGGAAAGTCGCCGGAGCATCGCCGGAGCGAGCCCTCCGCCGCAGTGTTCTTCGTGTTCTTAACTCCGGCGAACCACCGCGCAGAAAAACTCGCCGCCGGCAACTCCGACCACCGCACGCGCCATTACGGTAAAACCTCGAGCTCAAACTTCGCGCCGTAGTTGGTAGGGATAGACTCGGGGAAGACGAAGTGAGATCCGACTAAGGAAAGTTTCCGCCAACCTTTTTCTTCAGATGTCTTCGACGACTCCGCCTCCGAGCTCGGAACCGATCATGGCGACGCCAATTTCCTCCGCCCCTCCTCCCTTTGTCCCCATCAGGCTGGACCCTTCAAAGGATTCCGGCAAGGAGACTGAGGGGACCTCCGCGCACCCGGAGAAAACCTCTGGGGCGGGCCAGTCGGAGCAGCAAACAGAAGAAGCTGCCAAGAAGTCAAAAGCTCGAAAGCGCGATTCCGAAGCTAAGGGGAAGTGGTGGCCCTGCACCACCACCGAGATGGAATTGATGAATCTCGAGTCGGAGGGCTTCCTGCAACCCGGAAGCTGGAGGACAGTTCCAGATGAACCAGCTCCGGCTCCAAGGGACGACGAGATGGTGCTGACGAAGGCACTGGTGGAGCGCGGATTTTCATTTCCGCCTTCGGATTTCTTCCGGGAGATTCTGAAGACGTATGGACTCCAACCCCACAATATATCTCCGAACAGCGTGCTCGCCATCAGCAACCACGTCGCTCTCTGCGAAGGTCACCTCCGGGTAACTCCAGAGCTTCCCCTCTTCCAATACTATTTCTCTGTCAAAAAGGAGAAGATCCGCCAAACTTCCGAGTTGGCGACTTGCGGATCTATCACTTTCATCATCCGCCCGGGTCGCGTCTATCCCCCCACCGACCGCCATGAATCCGCGAGATACTGGTCTGGGGGTTTCTTCTATCTAAAGGACGTCTCCGACCCCGCGAGCGATAAGAAGCTACCGCCCTTCAAGAACTGCCCCGCCACCGAGCTTCCGTCTTGGACGCACTGCCCCCACTTCTCCGACTCGCCACAGCTGACCCGCGCTGTCAGGCGGATCTGCAAGCTCACGGAGGAGGGGCTTACAGGGAAGGATTTAACCCTTTCCTGGTTCACGAAGCGGATCCAGCCGCTGCAGCACAGGGACCGCCTGATGTTTGAATACACAGGGCGCGACGATCCGATGCGCGCCACCAAGGATAATCTCTCCGCCGACGCCATCGACAAGAGGATCCGGGTCCTCATCAAAATCCCACATGAACTCCACGTTCACGTATGCAACAAAGACATCCACACGGAGGGAACCGGAACTGCGGTACGTCGTCTTGACTTTGGTTTATCGTTTTTCTTCAAACTTTTGCTAAGTGTAACTTTGAACTAGCTCGAGGCGCTTGAGGAAAATGAGCTCGGAACTCTCCTCCGAGTCCCATCCACCGGCCACGCGGATCCGGAGGCCACGTCAGAGGCGGAAGCTCCTGAAGCTCCACGTCCCGCGAAGAGGAAGAAACCAGCCCCTTCCAGCCCTTACGCGAAACGCCCCCGCGAAACGCTCAGCATCGCGGCTACCCGGAAAGCTGAGGCGGAAAAGAAGCGCCTCGCGCTGATTAATACCAGCAACAAAGGGCAGCCTGCCATCCAGCACTTTTTCAAGCCTTCCGGGTAAGCGTCTTCTTCCGAGACCCAAGTTCTGGTTTAACACTTGCTCTTATATTTGTATGCTTTTCCTGAAGTTCCGGAAGTCAACCTCCCAAGGCCCCAAGGGTCATCAAGAAGAAAGTCAAACCATCTCCGGCCTCCTTCCCTATCACTCCTGAGGTGGAAGTTCCGCCTAAGGCTTCATCTGCCAGCAAGCCAAATCCGAAGGACATCATTGACCTTGATGACCTTCCGGAAGACCCTGCCCACCATGGCGACTCCGCCCAGAGGACCTCCTCACCCATGCCTCCACCAGATCAACCAAGTTCCGCTTTCGCGGGACCTACTGATGAGGAGCAAGAGCAAAAGGCCAAGCTCCTCCAAGTTACCAATGCGACCCGCGTCAACCTCGAGCCAACTCCATCCCTCCAAAAACTTACACTCGCAGAGCGTCACGCGGAAGTTTCCGCCATGCTGAACAAGGTATGGGGGAAGCCGGAAGAAGAGGTGGGTTATCTCGCGGAACTGGAGGACAGCCTGAAGGAATTTTTCGTCAAGCACAAGGAAGTGCGGCAGGTAATACTAGCCCCCAAGCATTGGGTGATATAGTTCCGTGTAACATGTATTAGCCGATGCTTTCTCAAAATGTACTGTTTAGGCGGAAATTTGAAATCTTTGCCAAGTCTTCGAAATCTTTGCCAGCCCCCCAGATTTTAATATCCGACTCTCTCTGCTGCTTCTCAGTCCACGCGGAAACTGCACGAAGATTTGCGCATTCACGTGCTGGAGCAAATCAAGGAGATCGAGGGACTGCGCGAACACGCGGAAAATAGCCGAAAGGCTATCCAGCTGCTTGAGACCCGACTTCAAGGTACGAGATCCGGATCTTCGCTTTTTGTTTTGCGCTGACAGTTGTTCAGGGTGCATAACATGTTCAATTCTGCTTTCAGAAGAAACTGCCAAGCATTCCTCGCTTGATGAACTATCCGCCAAGGTCAAGGTGCTTGAGGCGGAGAACGAGTCCCTCCAAAACTTCATGAAAGAATCTTCAAGCAAAGAGACTGAGGCGAGGAAGGAGCTCTCCGAGAAGCACGCCCGTGAGAAGGCGGAACTGATCGACAAGCTGGAGAAAAGCCAAGGCCGCGCGCTCTCCCTGATTGCCAAGAACAAAACCCTGGAAGCGGAGGCGGAAGCCATTGACAAGCTTATCTTCCGTAAGCATTTTTCCGCGTCGTTGCTCCGACCACCTTGCATGTTTTCTTTGACGGAACTGAACCTCTTTCTTTCACAGCAAGCCTTGGCTTTGAGTGGACAAAGGACTCAAACCTGACGAGGACGGAGGCGTACGATGAAGCGCGGATCTCAATTGATGCGCTGTTTGGAGCTTGTCGCGGGATTGCCACGGCTCTGCGGCTAAAGAAGGCCAAAACCACAGTTGTCGACACGATGACCAAACTTATGCGACAGGTGCCGGAGTTCATGAAGGACTGGCAGAAGTCTTCAGCGCGCGGAGCCGCCTCCTTAGTCCTGGCCACCTGCAAGGCTTTCTTCCCCTCACTCAACCTGGCGCAAGTTGCACGCGGAGCCCCCGAGAGTTCCGACATGAGCGCCCTCCTCGCGGAAACTGAAGGCTATGAAGAGCTGTTTGTCAGGCGAGAAGAGCTGTTTGTCAGGCGAGTGGATCACTCGTTCTGGTACAACAAGCACGATCTGCCCGAAGGTTTTTCCGATGCAGAGGAGGAAGCAGGCGAGCAAGAGTTTTATGGGGAAGGATCCGGATCCAGCAGCGAGCACTCCGGAGAAAACTCTGGAGAAGACTCTGAAGCCGGATCTGGTGGCAGCGACGACGGCTCCAGCTACCAGCAATCTGAAGAGGAGGACTCCGAGTAGAGTTCCTGTTTGAAACATTGAAACAAGTTGCATCATTTTGGCCCCGGAGTGGGTTTGTAATAAGACTAAATTCTTAAGTAGCTAGGAACGAAACGATAATGCATGGGGCGGAAACACTTATCCTGCTATCCGTTAAATATTATGTGCATGTTTCGTTTTATGTCGGAAAGCAAGTGCTGACTTCGTTATTTTCCGGCTTGCTCGCTTGACCTTCCACGAGCCGGAAAACCTTAGCCGGAAACGCTCGCCAGCGGCGACGAAGCCCAATGGCAGTCCGTCCATAACCGCGGAGACAAGCCCCCAGGCATAGGTGCCGGAAATCGCTACTAGGAATCCATGAGTTTGCAACAGATAACAACTTAATCAGAAAACTTAAGCTTACGTCCTAAAGGACGATTTTGAAAATCACAACTTTCATACACGCCTAGGCGGAAATATCCAGCTCTGCGGTTTTAGTCGAAAAAAACATACACGATCTAAAATGAACAAGTAAAGGAGGTAAAAGACTCAAAGAGTGAACCAGAAGCTTTATTTCATTGATCATGTATAACTATTACAGAGTTTATAACTCGGAAAATATATGCTAAGTGTAGAAAGGACGTAGCTGTGCGATATTCCAGGGGCGATCTGTTTCATCGTAGATGTCATCCGGATCCTCACGCTATGCGTTTCCGGTGCGGTTAGCAGGTCTATCCCTTAGCTCGCGGAAATCAACAAGGTAGTACGACCCGTTATGAAGCACTTTGCTAACGACGAAGGGTCCTTCCCATGGAGATTGCAGCTTATGGTCTTTCACCTGTCGAAGGCGGAGGACCAGGTCTCCTGCCATGAAGGAGCGTTTCCGAACTCGATGACTGTGATAACGTCGGAGCTTTTGCTGGTAGATGGCGGATCTCTGGTCTGCTAAGTTCCGAGCTTCCTCGATCAGGTCCACAGATAGCTGTCTGGCCTCGTCAGCTGTTTCTTCATTGTAGGCGGAAACTCGCGGTGAATCGTGGATGATGTCGGAGGGAAGCACGGCTTCGGATCCGTATACCAGGAAAAAAGGGGTAAACCCTGTTGATCTGTTAGGGGTAGTTCGTAAACTCCACAGGACAGCCTCCAACTCATCAGCCCAAGCTCCAGCTGCTCGTCGCAGCGGTCCTTCAAGGCGTGGTTTAATTCCTGATAATATTAGGCCGTTAGCCCTTTCAACCTGACCATTGGACTGTGGATGAGCCACAGATGCGAGGTCCAGTCGTATCCCCATTGTTTCACAATAATCCCTCAATTCTCCTTGAGCGAAGTTCGTGCCATTATCTGTGATTATGCTGTGTGGGATGCCGAATCTCATCACGAGGCTGCAGATGAATTTTAGTGCCGTAGCACCGTCGGCTTTTCTCACTGGCTTAGCCTCGATCCATTTGCTGAACTTGTCAACAGCGACCAGGAGGTACTCAAAACCGCCAGGAGATGATCTTTTTAACTTACCAACCATATCAAGCCCCTGCACCGCAAATGGCCAGGTGATAGGTATGGTCTTCAGCTCTTGGGCTGGAGCGTTTGGTTGAGTAGCGTAGTCTTGACAACCTCGGCAGGTCTTGACTATTTTATCAGCGTCTTCTTTAGCTGTAAGCCAATAGAAACCTAACCGAAAAGCTTTTGCAACGAGTGATCTGGGAGCGGCGTGATGCCCGCAGTCCCCTGCGTGGATCTCTCTGAGGATTTCAATGCCATCTTGATTGGAGACGCATTTAAGAAATACCCCGCTGCACTTCGTTTGTAGAGCTGTCCATCAACTATTGTGTAGGTTCTTACTCGTCCGACGATTCGTCGTGCGAGGACCTCGTCCCTCGGCAACTTTTGATCGATGAGGTAGTCCAGGAAAGGCTGGGTCCAAGCCGGAATGATAGCCATCACTTCCCTAGCCGGAGACACCGCCACCTCTCGGGGTTTTCCGGGTTAGCGCCTTAATCGAGGGTATCCGGAGATGCTCCAGGAAAATGCCAGGCGGAATTGGTTTCCTGCCGGATCCGAGCTTGGATAGCATGTCCGCCGCCGTGTTATCGTCTCTCCGACGTACTTGACTTCGTATCCGAGGAAGCTCTTGGCAATCTCGTCAACTTCGTCTCTGTAGGCCGCCATGACGGAATTTACGGCGTTCCAGGTTCCGGCTACTTGTTGTGCCACCAGGTCGGAATCTCCACGCATATGATGTGCTTGATCCCAATTTCCTTAGCGATGCGCAGACCGTGTAGTAGAGCCTCATATTCCGCCATGTTGTTGGTAGCTTCGAAGTGGATCTGCAGAACATACTGCAGTTCTTCTCCGGTAGGATTTCAGGGTGACTCCGGCTCCCGAGCCTTGATGCTGCTTGGATCCGTCGAAGTGCATGACCCATGTTTCGGTTTCGGCTCAGGACTTGCATCCGGAGCTTCTGTCCAATCTGCAACGAAATCTGTCAGAACCTGAGATTTTACCGCAGTCCTTGGCTTGTAAGCGATGTCGAAGGCGGATAATTCGATGCCCCATTTAGCCGTACGTCCTGTTGCGTCAGCGTTGTTGAGAATTGTTGACAGCGGAGCCTTGCTCACGATCGTTATCGGATGCTCTTGGAAATAATGCCTCAGCTTCCGGCTGCCTAGGAACACGCCATAAGCTAGCTTCTGAAAGTGAGGATATCTCTGTTTTGACTCCGTCAGCACCTCGCTAATGTAGTAGACAGGTCTTTGGACGTCATATTCATGACCTTCTTCCTTTCGCTCCACCACGATGACGAGGCTGATGACCTTGTTGGTAGCTGCCAGGTAAAGGAGCATTGGCTCTGATTCTGCTGGAGCTGCCAAGATAGGAGGGGAGGTAAGTATTTCCTTCAACCCTCGAAGAGCTGCATCGGCTGCGTCATCCCAGACAAACTTGTCTGTTTTCTTCAGCAGCTTGTACAGAGGTAGTGCCTTCTCGCCGAGACGGCTAACAAACCTACTGATTGCCGCAACACAACCAGTTAGTCGTTGCACATCTTTGAGACAAGTTGGCCTTTTGATGCACAGGATTGCCTTGATCTTTTCCGGGTTAACCTCAATGCCTCTGTGAGAGACTATGAAGCCAAGGAGTTTTCCTACGGCACGCCAAAGACGCACTTCAGCCGGATTCAACATCATCTTGTACCTGCGGAGGTTGTCGAAGGTTTCGTGAGATCGCTGATCAAGTCGGATCCTTTCCGGGTCATGACTGCGATGTCGTCGACGTAAGCGTGCACGTTCCGGCCAATTTGGTCCTTCAGGCACCGCTGCATCGTACGTTGGTAAGTAGCACCTGCATTTTTCAAACCAAAAGGCATAGTAACATAGCAGTAAGTACCAAAGGGGGTAATGAATGAAGTCGCCTTTTGGTCGGATTCCTTCATCCGGATCTGATGATACCCGGAATACGCATCAAGAAAACACAGAAGTTCCGCCCCCGCCGTCGAATCAATGACTTGGTCAATGCGCGGCAAGGGGAACGGATCCTTCGGGCAATGTTTGTTCAAGCCAGAGTAATCGATGCACATTCTTAGTATTTCAGTGTTCTTTTTGGGTACAAGGACGGGATTCGCGACCCAATCGGTATGGATAACTTCTTTTACAAAACCTGCTTCTAGTAACTTTGCTAGTTCCATTCCTATGGCGCGGCGCTTCTTATCTCCAAAGCGTCGCATAGCTTGCTTCACTGGTTTGGCCCCCGGATTTATGTTGAGGTAGTGCTCGGCGAGTTCCCTAGGTACTCCGGACATGTCAGAAGGTTGCCATGCGAAGATATCCATGTTAGCGCGGAGGAACTCGACGAGCGCGCTTTCCTATTTGGGGTCCATGTTGGCTCCGACTGAAACCTGCTTGGAAGAGTCACCTGGGATGAGGTCATGCTTCTTGGTTTCTATCGCGGGCTTGAAGGAGGTTTTCTGCTCGGAGATTTGCTTCTTGGTGGTCTGCATCTCAGTCGGATCCACCGCGGCTCTGTAGCCTTTCAGCTCTTCTCCGGATATCACAGACTCTGCGAAGGCGGCTTCGCCTAACTCGCACTCATGAGCTTTTTTGTAGTCTCCGGATACGGTAATCATGCCTTTAGGACCCGGAATCTTGAGCTTGTTGTAGATGTAGCACGCTCTTGCGTGGAACTTGTGGTAGGTGGGCCTGCCGAAGATGACGTGGTAGGAGCTCTTGAAGGGCACAACTTCAAACGTGATCTTTTCTTCGCGGAAATTATGGACATCGCCAAAAGCCACGGGAAGTGTGATGCTGCCGAGGGAGTTCGCCTTCTTACCCGGAACCACGCCATGAAACTCAGTGGTGCTGTGTTTGAGCTGTTCCTTGGTGAGGTTCATCCGCTCTAGAGTCTCCAGGTACATGATGTTCAGGCTAGCTCCACCATCCATGAGGCACTTGGAGAAGTCATACCCATCGATGCGGGGACTTACAACCAAGGCGTAGCATTCCTTCGGCACAATTGCGGGATGATCCTTCCGATCAAATGTGCACGGGATTTCCGACCACCTGACGTACTGCGGCACAGCCGGAACTATGGCGTTCAGGATCCGGGTAGCTGACTTGGAGGCGCTGCATCGTTGGGGTTCCGAGGAAAGTGTGGTAAGCCCCCACGCTCTTTTTGTCGAATGGGTTGGATTTTCCTGCGGATCCTGCCTTGGGATCCGGCGAGTTATCATCCCCATCCATCGCCTCGGAACTATCGTCCTCCTTGTCCTTGTTCTTGCCCTTGCCACCTTTTCCGCGAGGGCGGTGCTTCCGGGCGCTTGTATCCGGCCTCCGGTCGTTCTTTAGATCATTGACCCACTTGCGCTTGCGGTTGGTATGAGTGGACTTCCACCTTAACCGGATCCAGATGGGCCAGGCAGGGCATGTCTCTGTACTCCTCATAGGTTTGCGGTGCGCGGGATCCGGCAGCAGTGACCTCGGAGGTATGCTGCTGACCCCTGCCGGCTCCGCCTCCGCGTCCGCGTCCTCTTCCGCCTCCTGGACCTCCGCGTTGAAATGCCATGGCGACCATCTCGGATCCGCCACTCTTCTGGTCATCAGGGTTCTTGCGCTTATGGCTGCTGCTGCCGCCGTTGTCACGGTTCTTCTTTTGTTGGTGCAGGGGGATTGCTGTGGCTGCGAGATCACCGCCTGCGTCGTCATCGGCGGCAGTGTGATCGCTAGCGATGGTGATCATGTCATCCAACGTCAGTTGATTTGCATTGACCATGCAGGTTAGCTTGTGTCGCAGCAATCCTCCTCGCTGCAAGCCCCCAATGAAGGCGTGCATTGCTGTGCGGTTGTCAACGTTCTCGCACTCGTTTCTGCATGCCAACCATCGGGTGAGGAAATTCCTCGATGTTTCGCCCTTCTTCCGGATGCAAGCCCGTAGGTCGCTTGTTGTGGCAGGTCTCTTGTAGGTGCCCCTGAAGTGTTTCTCAAAAGCGTTCTTCAGGTCGAACCAGCAAAAGATGGAGTTCTTCTCGAGGTCGCCGAGCCAGATCCGGGCTGGACCTACAAGGTACAACCGGAGCATGCGGCAGCGATGTTAGGGGTTCCTCCGGCGAAGGTTACAGACATTGTAGTAATCCTCAATCCAGGTATCCGGCCTTTCGGTGCCATCATAATGCTTCAGATTTCCGGGTAGCTTGAGGTTCATCCTTGGCTTTGGTTCCTCTCGAATCATCCTCGCCAAAGCACTTCGGACCAATGTAGTCGGTTACGTACTCGTTAAGCAGTCCCGCGCGTCGCGCGAGCCGTGGCGAGGAGACTTGGAGCGAGAGCGAGATCTCCGGCCATTGCCTCCGCCTCCACCTCCGCCGCCACCGCTAGGTGGTGGTGAGGAGACTGCGAGGTGGGCGGTCCGACTTCTTGCTTCCGCCATCCGAATCTCCTCGGCCTTCCCGGTGCCGACTCCGGCTCTGTGGCTGCCTTCGCCTTGGCGCTGGCTGCGCTGGTGGTTCCGGCGAGGCTCCGGGTCACGGCTCCGACGAGGCTCGGGGTCCCGGCTCCCGCGAGGTTCTCGGGTCGCGGCTCCGACGAGGTTCTGGATCGCGGTTCCGGCGAGGCTCGGACCGCGGTCTTCATTCCGACTCCTCCCGGGGCTCGGGCTCATGAACATTGTTCTGATAACGGCGAGGTTCCGGCGAGCGCTCCCTGTTTCGTTTTCTTGGCAGCACGTTGTCGCGGATAACAAGCGCACCATGCCCTACGGGCCTGGTGTTTCCGGCTGGACTACGGCGGCGAGGGGGTCGCGGGTAACCGTTGGGTGGAGGTGAGGGGTTGCGGTATTTGTCTCTTCCGGAGTACATCGCGTCCTTTCCCTTCCTTGGATCCGACGGAGGCGTCTGTGACGGAACGGGGATCGGATTTGGGTGCTCCCTGGCCCTTCTTCTGCGCTCCGAGGATTCGGTGTGCGATTCCTCGTCCTTCTGCGCGGTAGATACACAGTTATCCGGATTGGATTCCAACCTGCGCGAAATATCTGCCTTGCTCACGCTGCATTGCTGAAGCGACAAGTGTGCGGAGATAGTTGATGTCAACTTCTTCGTCCTTCTTCTTCAGCAATTCCGCTGCTTTCTCGTATGTTGTCCTTGGGAGTTTCCGGGCTGGTGATCTGCGGCGTGTTGAAGGGTATTCTGCGAGGCGGAATTGCTTCTCTAACAATTCGATCGGCCTCCGCCTGCGCATAGGTCATCTTTACCTCCCACTCAGCCCTCATGCTCTTGACCTGCTCGAGTGTGGCAGCAATCTCGCGGTCCTGTCTCTCGAAGTTTTCCGTCCAGGCTGCATGATCTGCCCTTCCTATCCTTAACGCAGCTTCGGTATCGGCGAGCCTCTTGGCTGTGGCCAGCATTTCCTTTCTGGCGGTCTCTAGGGCCTCCAGATCTGCGGCGTCGCCCGGGGTTATAGGTGTGTTAAGAACTGCTCGCGCGGCCACCTCCTCTGCTGACAAGATTTCCTCCGAGGGAGAATCCCTTTGGGGTCGCACCCGAGACATTGGAGATCCTTGATGGGATGGTTGGGGGTCAGATTGGCTGACTTGGTCTCCGGATCCAGTTTGTCCCAGCGCTGCTACCGTTGCGAGAACCTGCTTGGGCTGGGCGGAGTCGACTTCAGGCTGATCGCCGTATCCGTACTCCCTTATCTTGCGAACGAAGTCATCAGATTCCGTGGACGGGGTGTCGCCGGAAATTGGGCTAAGATTGCCCAAAATCGACTCTTCAACCGGAGCTTCGCTTTCTCCGACAAGCTGAGCCTGATCCGGATCCGCGTTGTGCTCCGGTGCCTCTATCGCTCAGGACCAGCTCCGATCGCTTGAGGGGCGGTTCCGGCGGTATGGGCCAAGAAGTGTACGAAGTGGCACCTCTGCTTTTCTAACACCTGGGAGACCCAGGCGGATCTGCATTGGTCTTCCACCTTTGTTTCCTGCTCAGGGGCGGATTGGGTGGGCTTTGAAATTTCCAGATCCGAGGCGGAATCTTCCTTGGGAAGCTCCTGCATCTCAGATCGGATCTTCGCGACAGCGTCCAGCTCTGCGGCGGTCGCGTCTGCGTTACTTACCAGTGGGTTTCCGTCGGAATCGACGGTTTCCCCGATGAAGATGTGAATGCCGCCAATTGGGACGATGGAGAGCTTGACGGGGTTTGTCCTAGCCGGAATCCAGCACTCATCCGGAGGGACGATCGGCAGATTCCCGGCGTAAAGGACGCGCCCCACAGCGATGGTGTCGTCGTAGCTTCCCATGGCGGAACCCTCCCGGTTCCGGCCTCCAGACGCCACAGGCCCCACGGTGGGCGCCAACTGTCGTTGCCTAATCGACGGTACCCCGGAGGAGGGATCCTCACGAGGGGGAGAAGAAGTAGGGGCCATAGGGCGGAGTGCACACGGGACGGTGGTACGCGATTTACCCAGCTTCGGAACACCTGCACGATGACAGGGCCTACTGCTGCTTGTCTGGAATTATCTGGGCGCTTTCGCGTTGTTACAATGAGTTGTGGTTGTGCCTCTAGGGCTCCCGGGATCCGGCTTATAAAGGCGCACGGATCTAGGGTTTACATGGAGAGTCCTAGCCGGATTACGGACAGCCTAGCTACGGTACAATATCTTGCCGGGCACGTCACGGATCCGCCTTCCATACACGTCGTACTGGATCCGGGTTCCTCATGGGCCTCCATGGATCCGGGTTACTCCTAAGGTCGGTACGGATCCGGCCTGCTGATCCTGGGCTGGACTTCTTCCTTCATGATCAACAGCAACTGGGCCGCCCGATGGGCCACATGCCTCATCACCGTCTGTGGGCCACCCGGGCTTGCCGGATCTAGCCACTGTCGATGGTACACCCATGAAGTATACCCACAACACCACCGCCCTCTCCGACAGTCAGGACCTGCGCCGCATCGACAGTCCGGCCGCTCCTCTCTTCAGCACTCGGGAGGCGTACCGTCTGTTGTCCCCCTCCCAGCCCCGAGACGCCTCGGCTTGCATTTCTTGGGGGCTCCGGCTGCCCTCGAAGGTTCGGATCTTCTCCTATCTCGCCGACATCGACAGGCTCAGCACGCGGGCCAACCTCTTCGCCAAGAACTGCGCGCCATCCGCCATCTGCGCCGCATGCCATCTCCCGGAAACTGGGAGACACCTCTTCTTCGACTGCGCCTTGGCTGGGGAGGTTTGGGACCGGTTGGGTACTTCCATACCCGAGAGGTCTTTCTCCCTCTGGGAGTTGCAGCCTCCCGCCGGGGCGATGACTCATATCTGGCACTCCGGGCTTGCGACGATCCTGTGGTCGCTCTGGAAGGCGCGAAACGACCTCGTCTTCAACGCCAAGTCCTCTACTGCGAGTGTGGTTCTTCGTCGGGCCGCTGATGACCTCACTCTTTGGAGATGGCGATATAGCATCATCGATCGCGGGAGGCTTGACGCTCTTCGTAGCTTCCTCTTGTCCTCTGCTATGTAACTTGTATATGTCTCCCCCTCCCCCTGTACCCCTTTCTTCACCATGTACAATCAGTGCAGGCTGCCAGCCGTGTCGAGTAATATAACAAGCGGTGGGGAAAAATCCCCCCCGTAATTCTCGAAAAAAAAAAAACTGTAGATACAATGCGAGTATGTTCAGAAGAGTCACTTCATAATTAAGTAAGTACAATCTCGAAAAAATAATTAAGTAGATACTTGTGTGTGATATGGTAGAACCTGCAGTAGGAGAAGACCAACAGTGACAATCATGCAGTTGTATAACTCACTACCCCATGGTTTTCCAAGTCAAATAATACAGCCAAGGGAATGACATACTTCGTACCTGAAATTGAACTGGAATATCCCTTTAAATTTAAGACTTGTCTGTGAAATATATAGTAGAATCCTGCAGTACGTAGGAGTAATATGCAATCATAGTATCTTTAATTATATAAAATACACTTTATTGACCAACAGTTTTTTAGGTGCCTATATATGCAACACACATAGATTCTGGATTCTGAAAAGGTTAGTGTATATTTCCATTCCTACAGGCTAAAAATTTCAAGTTGTTCATGTAGCAAAAGGTACAGCAACTTGCCTGTTGAATTTTGCAGATGCAGCGTGCATCTGATATGGTAAGCAAGATCGCTCACCAATTATCAGTACCCTGGTTTCCATTTGTGTTCCTGTTTTGTTCCAGTAAGCGCATGTACTCAGGTTATTTAACATGGCAATCTCTATATGATGTCAATTGTCAAATGGATAGACAGTGAGTAGTTTTTCTTAGTAATCATTTATTTGCATATATTTCTCCACTGTTGGTGGGAAGAATTAGATGCTGAATTACCTTTATTTTGTACGCACCAATCTGTTTGAATATGTCCCAGGCTGTGTTCAGTCACAAAAAAAAAATCTAAATGCTAGGCTTTTGACCATGCTAACAAAACTAAATACAGATATAGATGAAACAAACTAAAATTGAAAATTAAGAACGTCAGCATATTCTTGGGTATGTTCAAGCAACCAAAAATAACAAATTGCAAGGATAAGCAGCGACCAGATGGGAGGTGTACGTACCAATAGGAGCGGTGAAATTAGCCTTACGCCTTTGGATAAGCAGCGACCAGCTAGGAAAGATCATGAATGACACTGCTTCGGCAGAAGTACACAAGCAACGGCAACTGCTTCCGCGTCCAAATCAACAAAACCTCGCAAAATCCAAAATTGTTAGAGCATCTCCACTCGTCCCCCCGAACAGGCCCCCGGCGAGCGTTTTTTCCATCCGGACGGTGAAATTCGGCCCAGTCGCGCCCCCGGTTCCTCGTTTTCGTCCGGATTTGGGCCTAAATTCATCCGGCGATCCCACGCCCCCCCCGGCCCCCCGGGGAGCGCTCGGGGACTCCGGACGAAACGAAAGCGCGCGAAACGGCGAGGAAACTTCCCGCGCGTCTGGTGGCCCCAACTTGTCGGCGAGAGAAACCGATCGTCGTCCTCATCGCATCGTCTTCCGCGCGCTGTAAAAGCCTGCCGCCGGTCTGCATTCGCCGGCCACGCGGCGAGTTAATGTCGTCGTCTTCCGCGCGCTGTAAAAGCCTGCCGCCGGCATGCATTCGCCGGCCACGCGGCGAGTAATGTCTTCGTCTTCCGCGCACGCATCGTCTTCCGCGCGCACTAAAGGCTGCCGCCGGTCAGCTCGCCGCGATCCACGCGGCATTTAATCCCCGCGCCAGCCACGCCTATATACGCCGGTCCGCTCGCCGCGAGGCGTACCCCGTGCTCCACTCTCCCTCCATTCTCCCTCTACTCTCAAGATGGCGTTCTACGACGACGACGGCGCAGCCAACAACGGCTTCGCCCGCCGGTCTCTCCACGCGTGGGAGGGGCACCTCCTCCACCAGGCGGGGTACCCCTGCCCGCCGGACACGAGGCCTCCCGGAGGCGGCTGGCGGCTAAGTGCTGGCGGCGTTCCAATCCCGCCGCCGCCGCGGGGCCATGCCCTCGACGTCGCCATCGAGGAGGCGAGGATGACGATGACCGACGAGGAGCGCGCCGACCCGCGCCACCACCCCGACAACTACACGCGGTGGAACTCCTACTTCCTCCAGCGGTGGGAGCGGGAGCTGGCGGCCTACGACGGCCCGCCGCCTCCGCCTGCGCGCAACAACGCCGCGGGCCGCCGACGGTGGTGGGGCGCGCCGGGCCGGACACTCGAGGCCGTCATCGAGCACATCGAGGGCGGCAACTCCCGGTGCTCACGATGCCCCCTCTATCGGCATCGAGGGCATCGGCGAGCCGCCGTCGGGGAAGCGTCGGCAGCCACGGCGCATGGCTGCCGGCTCGTCGTCTTCTCGGATCGGCGTCAAGGTCATCCTTGGCGCCGGTGAAGAGGAGGAGGCGACGTCGCCTTCGACGCCGGTGCGCGTCAAGAAGGAGCCGGCGTCTCCGCCGGCGACCAGAGGGCGCAGCAGCGGCGCCCTCGTCATCCGAGAACAGCCTTCCGCGCCGCAGAGCGGCCGGAAGAAGACGAAGAAAGAGGCCGCCGCAAGCCAGCTCGCCGAGGAGGAGGCGAAGCGCGCGGAGGAGGCCGCGATGGCGGAGGCGATCGCCAGGTCGCTTGCCGACATGGAGGAGGAGAAGCGCGCGGACGACGCCGCATCGGATTGGGCCAGCGCGATCGGCAGCGCCAGAGGCGAGCGCAGCGGCGGCTGCCGGACCTCGGCCGCCGCACGCCAACTCGCCGCCCGCGCCGCTCCAACCGCCAACGACGATGTCGCGCGGTACCGCCGTCTGCGACACCTCCATCCGGCGTCGCTGTCCCCGTCGTCGACGTGGAGTCCTCCGACGACGACTGGTACAAGCCATCCCCGGGGTGGGGAGACGCCGGCCAGGGCAGCAGCAGCCAGGCCACGCAGCCGAAGGTGCCGAAGGTCGAGGACGACGGCTCCGACGACGGCGGCGACGACTACACGGTGTTCTACCGCCGTATGGGCATGTAGAGCGCCGTGTTTTAAAATTAGCGTTTGAATTCCCCTAGCCGAATTCGAAATATAGTCGAATTCGGCCTCTATGTATGAACTCCGCCCGTTTTAGTCTAAATATCATTAAATTTAGTCTATATTCACCCGAATTTTAGCCGAAGTTTGTCAAGTTTCCGTTTTTTAAATTCGCATCGTCGACTTCGCCTGGGCACGCGGCTGGGAAACTAGCGCTCCCCACGCCAAAACTTCATCCAATCCGGACGAAAATTACGCCGGATTTGGGCGTGGGGAGCGCCAACGAGTGGGGATGCTCTTACCTAAATGGCATCATACGTGAGGGACAATGGTGAAGACGGGATGGAATGGCTCACCAGCGGCGCGAGTTTGAGGCAGACGCACAGCCGTACTGGAGGACGATGCCTCGGTACGAAGAGGCGCGGGAAATTTATAAGGGGAAATTTGGCATGAACCTCTCGTATGCCTGCATCAATTTCTTGTGCATCAGTTTTTCGCGGGAATCGCAGGGAGAGGAAGAGATAGCGCCGCAGTGGACATTGATTGAGAGGAGATGCTAGAAGTGTTGGTCGGTTGATCTATTCTCGATGGAGAAGATAAACAGAACTGGGCCTGTTGTTCTACTGCAAATGGGCCAAAGAATACGATAGAAGGCTGCTTTGTATTGCACGGACCACAGAAAAAAAGAATGAACGCTGGAAGTGAAGGGTTATTTTTTAGAGAAAAGAAAGGAAAATAAAAAATAAAAATCGGTAAAAAATGCTGAGGTGGCAGTTTGCTGAGGTGGATAGGCTGCATGTTGAGAGAAATAGTTAGTGGGGATGATCTTCTTAGTAATATAGGATACTTTTGCTCCTATGTGTTATTCAGCAATATCTGAGGCAAGCTATCCTGAATTTGAATAAACTGAGTTGAAACAATGCATATGTGATGATAAATGAGACCCTAAGTCCTAGCAGTTGTAGCCATGAGATACATATTACTTCCTTGATCTTATGTTATAGCTTGAAAACTTATCCCTCCAATTGTTTCTTCACTAAGCACAAAAGGAAGACGAAATGTAATGTGTGTAAGCTATTTTGTGGTCTTTGGACACACATATAAATTCTTATAAGGCATGCAACAATTTAAAAAAAATTGTGCTTGTAGTATTGGACTACTTACATTAGTTGTGTTCTCTCGGAGTGGTCTGATCCAGGGAGGCAAGTGAGGAGGGCCGTTCCAATTTCCAAAGTTATAGAGCGGTACACAAATAATTAAGTAGCTGATACACAAGCAGTTGGACGCCTTACATAGCTGGCTGGTACACAAACAATTCAACATTTTAACCACCAGCAAAACATAATAGATATATATTATGGTGGATACCTCTCTAGCCTACAAAGCCTTCCACACCTGGGCAGCATATCCCTCGGTCAACAAATCGGTCTTGTCCTGGACAAGGTGGGACCAAGCAACAGTGATCTCCACCTCAGAGTCGCCAACGTAACATTTAAGCTGCTGTATGTTGCAATGCTTGGGACGATAGAAACTGACAGCACCTTCGGCAGAAATTGTAGCTGATCCCGAGTAGGCTTGTATGACAACTTGCAGCCCTCCTTCTGATTCTACTGAAACAACATTCCTTGACAGAGAAAAATAACCATCTGCGCCTACAGTATTTTCCCCACCGTAAGAGTCAAGCAACAGAACTTGCTCAACTGGGGAACCTGCACCTAACAAGGAACAAGCAAACCGGGCTCCATATTTAAAAGGCCGATCCCCAGTAGCAAGCCTAACACCCACAATAGTGGCCTGAACTGTTCTATCAATTGGCTCAAGGCATAATTTTCCTGTACATAACGAGCTGTTGAAGAGAGCGATGTTGTCATGTCCGTTGTAACGGAGGTTAAGGCTGATCAATGCAATATCTCGGGACTCATCTCCATCAATCATCTTCAGTTCAACTTCAAAGTCAACAGGGTACAGAGCTAGAATTGCCCGACCTGGGCCAGTCAAGCGTAAGAAAGGATCCTGCAAGCATCATATCATCATACTTAGTTGTGGTCGTTTCCTGTAAAAAATAGCTTAATAGCAATGGACTAACAAGACTAGGAAAAAGAAACATGAGAAAATGAACAGAAACTCTAGTATCATACATACATTTCGAGTGAGTACTTGGTGGTTAACTCTTGACCGACAGAAGAGAAGGTTGCGGTTGCGGTCCACAGTGTCTCGAGCAGCAACCACGCCGTACACATGAAGTGGCCACTCCAAGTCAGCTTTTAGTTTAATTTCGAGCGAGTAAATCTGCAATGTGGTTCCGACGACAGAACCGTGTGGGATGATACCAGGTGTGGAGTGTGTAAATTGCATAGAACTCAATGTGGCTGCAGCACAAAAGCCAATTGTATACTGTCAGAAATCAGATATTATTAACTAAATTAAGAGAAACAGATCAATTCTTTTTCATTCACTTGCATACAAGGAGGAAGGAAGTCAGTGATCTGCTTTTCTTGAGACAAGAGCAAGAGAAGAAAAAAGGAGCTAACAGATTAAGCTTAGTAAGGTAAGCAGGAAGTATGTTTTACTTACTTGTATCTTGGAAGCCACCACAAAGTCCGATTTTATTTGCCCCAAATATATTCCCAGCCGACACGGTGGTTATTGAACATTCCCTGCTCAATAACCATCCTCCTTTTGAGGTATTCCTTGGATTCTGTCTCTTCCCAAAAAACACCGTCGTAATCCTCCTCCTCCTCCTTGTCCTGCCTCTTCTTCTCTCCCTTCCCCTTCCCCTTCCCCTTCACCTTCCCATTCCCCTTCCCCTGCTCTTTCCCCTTCCCCTTCTCCTGCTCCTCCTTCGCCTTACTCTCGGACGTACCCTTCGCCTTTGCCATCGCCATGGCCTTCGCCTTCTCCTTCATCATGGCCTTCGCCTTCTCCTTCGCCATGGCCTTCGCCATGGCCTTCGCCTTTTCCTTCTCCTTCTCCACCGCCTTCGCCTTCGCCTTCTCCTTCTCCTTCTCCTTCTCCACCGCCTTCGCCTTCTCCATCTCCTTCTCCTTCTCCTTCTCCTTCTCCATCTCCATTTCCCTGTCCTCCTCCGGCGTAATTATCATAGCCAAATGCTTTCTGTAAGTATTGGGGCGCTCAAAGTAATTGTTGCAAAGACGTAAGAATCCGTTGGATAGTGCAATGTTCTCTTCCGCATGCGCCTGACCCCTTGCATCCCTTGCCCGTGCCTCACCCCTTGCATCCTCTGCAAACGCCTCTTCCCTTGCCAGCCGCGCAAACGTGGCAGCCACCTTTTTTTCACAGGAATCAACCGCCTCGGTCACCATTTCCTCTGCCTGCCCCCCCACAGCCGCATTGGTACTGTTGGACAAATCTTGAGATATCTGCACTAATCTGGATGCCGTGGCAAACATCTCAGCTTTCTTGTACATGGAGATAGGGCCATCCAATTTCCGAGAATGAATGGTGTCATCAGCTATAGATAGCATCCGGTGGCCCAAGTCCTCCATATCTTGGAGGATGGAGTCCCAGTAGTTCTCGAGTTGTTCCGGCTGCCAAGTGGGTCGGGATCCGGAGACTGCTGCAGGTTCGGTTAGGCTCGAGTCCATCTTCTGAACGGAAGCCTTTCCAGCTATCCTCCATGTTGATGCGGATTCCACTTCCCGTGAGTTCAAGTCTGCCCACCGCGCTGCTGCTGATTGGTCCTCCCAGACAAACAGGTTGGGAGTGAGAGAGGCGAGCAAATTGTTGCGCTCGCTAACCAGAGACATGATCTCCTCGTGTAGGGTCAACAACTCGGCCTGATGATCCACAGATTCCATCTCCTTGCTGGATTCACTCTCCATCTCCTTCCTGGATTCACTCTCCATCTCTTTCCTGGATTCACTCTCCATCTCTTTCGCCTTCCTGCCTCAACCGGCCGCGCTCTCTGTTTTTTCTGGGTTGGGGGTGGGGGTTAGGGTGCGTGCTTCTTCTAGCTTAGGGTTTCCTTCAACAAAAGGGGTAATACCGGGTTGGGATGTGAATTTGTATTGCTAAAGCGGGGTCTGCCCTGGGGCGGCTCCTAGTCGGTCGGTCAGGTGGGCTTTTAGACTTACAGCCCGGCCCAAGTTAGAGCATGTCTAGCACAGCCCGTAAACAGGCTAAAATTATAAAATAACCGCCAGTTTACGCGTTCAGTTCGAAAATCGGCGCAGATCAGTTACTGTAAATTGAACGAAACCGAAAAAATTTACAGGCCGAGACTGAAAACCAAACTCTGGCCCGTATTTGTACGGGTCGAAAGGTCGAACTGAACGCTGAACTGTACTCCTAGTGGTGTTTTGGCGGGCTGAAACTTCAGCTCCAAATAGTGCACTTCCGCCGGAAGACTACCGGAAGAGGACCAAATTCGACAAAATCCGGCCGAATGTCAACCAAATTTCGGCGGGGTCGTGCGTTGCGAGCTCGGGGAAGGGAGAGCGGACAGCTGGTCGGCCACGAGTTCGCCAGGCGCGGCCGGGGCGGACCTAGAGGCGTCCGTGACGAGGCGGGGCGGGATCGAGCTCGCCGGAATGGTGTTGGGCGGGGCGGGGCCAGGGCAGGGCGGTGCCGGGGCGGACCAGCGCAGGCCGGGGCTTGGCGGGACGCGTAGGGCCGGGGCGGAGCCGCGCAGCCCTGGGCGTGGCGGGGCGCGCAGTGCCGGGGGCGAAAGCAGTCGGGGCGGGCGTGCCGGAGTGGCGCAGGGGCGGCGCAGCGGTGTTGGGCGGGGCAGGCGGGACGTGGCGGCGCAGCGGTGTTGGGCGGGGCGTGGAGGCGCGATCGGCGAGGTGTTGGTCGGGGACGGTTTCAGCGGGACTGCGAGATTCTCCGCAGGAAGAAGAAGATATGAAGGAAAAAATTAATAAGTGGGTCCAGTGGCATATTTAGGAAAAGTTGTTTGTTCTGATCTGCGCCACCACTTTTTCGACTCGTAAACACGAGCTCGGTGGCCTGAACTCGCGTTTTACGGTTTGTACGTTTACGGGCTCCGTTAGAGATGCTCTTAAAGCGGCAAACACGTCCCTATCCCTATACATACAACAGGCCGGTTTTGCCTCGTCCCTTCCGAAACCCTAGTTCACTTCCTTCTCTCCCCTCGCTACGGCGGCGACACAAAGAGATGGCCAAGTCTCTTCGCTCGAAACGGGAGAAGCGGCTCCGGATGCTCCGGCGGGAGATCGCGGAGCCCTTCTACGACAAGAAGGAGGCCGCCAAGCTGGCCGCGCAGACCGCCACCCTCGAGGCACCCAAGCTCCCCGTCCGCGTGCACCCGGCTACCAGGAAACCCTCGACGCTGCCGCTGCCGCCGCCGCTGAAGCAGCTGCTAGCCGGGCCTCGACCATCCCCCAAAGGGCTTTGGGACCGGCGGATAGAAAACCTTGCCTAGCGCGCGTCACAAAGGCTTTTTCGGTCCTACACGGCCCAAGAATCTGTTCGGCACCCCGAGACAGTCCCCGCTCCACTAAGCTCCTTGCGAGCACGCTGGACGCAACGGGTTGGCAAGGTGACGGGACAACCGTGTCATTGATACATGCTAGCGATGTGGCTGTTTCATTCGGCATTTACATCGAGGCCAATCTTTGGTCAAGCCTAGTAGTGGACACGTTGTTTCCTGCGGTGACCAAGCATGTTGTAGTGCGCCAGTGATCGACATAACACTCCCGAAAACCATTTCGTAAATATTGCATACCTATGATTGGTACACCGGAAACACTTTGGGTCCAAACTCTTGTATTCCTTATTACATTACAAAAGAGTACAAAAGATCCAAGATCCTTTTTTTGTCTAAAACGATTTACAAATAAATTCAAATTCGAATGTGCTAACTCTAAATGCAGTACTAGTATCTATAGCATAAATGTTGTTGATAGCATAAGAAGGGATTTTCAAATGTTGGTTGTGGTTTATTGTGTCAACAACCCTCTATATTAGTGATGTGGTGTAACAAAGAATTGTTGCATATTTTTGTAAGAAAAATGGCTGCTGGTTTTTTTCTTTGTAGCATGTTCCTTGCTATGTCACGGAACAATTACATGAAATGATCGATGATGAAAAAAAATGAAAAATCCTGAAACCAGATGGCTATGTGTATCAATTTTACCTCGGCAAAAACAGCTATAGCCGAGCTATAGCCGGCTACAGGCTATAGCCGCGGCCTCCCAAAACAGCTATAGCCAAGCTATAGCCGGCTATTTAAGGATTTTAGCACCTTTAGCCGGGCTATAGCAATTAGCCACATCATGCGGGAAAGGCTATAGCCTGCCGGCTATTTAAAACAAAGATGATTGGGACGATCTCCTCCAGCACTACAAAATATATTTTGATGATCATCTTATGGTGCATTTGGTGTCATTCACCTTGAATACATTGACATCCTCCCTTGACAATAGTGGTAGCCATGCATAAAGATCATAGGGAGGCCAACTCGAGTCATACATGGATGTTACAGCAGCGACGCGATGACTGTGAACTAGGATTTTGAGAGACGGCCATGGAAGCCATGGAGACGATGGAGTTTAACTATGTGTCTCATCGTGATCCGGTTGACACCGTGTCGTTTGTCGAGGATGTGCTTGAGGTAGTAGGACAGCAACAACGTGGATCGGGGCATCGTCGCATGGAACGACAACGTCGCTTGGGGGAGGCAAAGTCACCGGTCAAACGGAGACCGTGTGGAGAGGAGGCGGAGGGTATGTTGCGTCCCATGGGAAGAGGACGACGTCAGCATCGTGCATGGGTAGGGTAGGGCACTTCTTTTTGGTGTGAAGTGGGATTAGATTCTTGCTGGCAATTTTTTCGTGCTTTCGTGATTCTTGCAGCCCTTTTCCTAACATTTACCGAGCCTCTGAGCCTATCATTACTTACTTATGGGCTAGCCCAAGGTTCGAACAAGCGCCTCGCAACAAAGCCCGGCCCAAGGTCAAAAACTAAAAAAGCTCGGCCCAAGGTAATACTGCAACTCGTCCCTACAAGAACCAAAATAAGCCGCTTTGGCCTCTTCCCTTTGCTTCGCCGGCTCCAAAACCCTAGCTCCTCTCCCCTGTCTCCTCGTTGCGGCGGCGACAGAGAGATGGCCAAGTCTCTGCGTTCCAAGCGGGAGAAGCGGCTCCGGACGCTCCGGCGGGAGATCGCCGAGCCCTTCTACGACAAGAAGGAGGCCGCCAAGCTGGCAGCGCAGACCGCCGCCCTCGAGGCCCCCAAGCTCCCCGTCCGCGTGCACCCGGCGTACCAGGAAACCCTCGACGCAGCCGCCGCCGCCGCCGCTGAAGCCGCCGCCAGCCGGGCCTCGGCCATGGGTGAGCCCCCTTTTGCCTTGCTAGTTCACCGCGGTGTGCTCGGTGTTGTTTCGTTGGGGAGGCGGGATCGTTACTCGTTACTGCCTCTGTGTTCTTGAATCCGCATGCTAGCTGTTTATTAACAGTAGTAGTACGTATTAACTCAATTCGTCTGTTAGCAATAATTAATTTAGGAAACACGTAGTGACCTTTCAGCTGTAAATTAGCAGCGATTAGCAGAAAGGTTTGATCTAGATGGAGAATCTGTATTACGGGATAGTGGTGACAAGGTTGAGGCGGCAAACTGGCTTAAGTGGCAAGTAGCAACAACACTAGGCAATCTTCCCAAAGGCATGAGTTGATAAGTTCAAAATGGTTTAGGATTTAGTGGTTTGTTACTGGACAGTCTCTTCTCGACTTGTCTCCCTTTTAACTGAAGGGAGCACCTCCAAATTGCGTTAACCTTAACTTATCATTGATAATCTATTTGAGTTGGTTTTCATGTCTTAATTGGGTTACTTGGATTGCTCTATCTGGTAAGTATGGTGACCGTTTGTGTCGCATAGTGCATCACATTGCTTGCTTTTGATGCTTGTGTGCAACCTTTGTAGTCACATACCAATATGTATGGCTATTTATTTGTGTATAAACTTTTTTTTGCTTCTAGATTGCTTGTTTTGCTGTAACAGAAATAACGGCAGTGTTGTTGAATGCGTTGTTTGTTATGCAAAATTCATGTCTTCGCCATCCTTCTGTGTTCTTCTTGACTAACATGTTCACAACATGAACAATGCAGAAGTGGAGACAGCTGATGGAGGAAACAAGAAGCGCTCATCCTTTCTGAAACCGATGGGCAGCATCAGCAAGAAGAAGGTTCAGCTTCACTTGAAGATCAAGAAAGACAAGAGAAAAGCTAGAAAGAAGGGAGGGTTTGGGAAAAAGAAGTTCTAGATGTGTGTGTTGCTCTGTTATGGGTCATGCAGTTTTGTTTGAACAACGCTTATAACTGTAATCCTACTTGTGCAACCCAAGTGTTAACCATCCATTCCTGGGTGGCAAACAATGTACTGAAATTTGTCAATGAGCTCTGAACGAAAGTAGTGTTGCCTGGTTGGGTTTACGCTCTTTTAGGTGATGACATAGTCATCGCTGATAAAGAGGTGGACCGGTAGGCTGTTTGCACCCAACCAACTAGTTTGAACTTGCTCACCAGACCAGTAGATTTGGCGACATTTTGATATTTAGTTTTTGGCGACATTTTGATATGTATACGATATGTTGGAACGGAGGTTTGCAGTGGTGCTGAGATTGCTGTCATATCTCTAAATAGTTGCAATGGTAACATGGCAAATCTCTTTGAAAGGTTTTTAAAATTCGTTTCATGTGTTTGCAATTTCGTTAACCAGTGCTTCAGTTCCAGCCTTGACACATGCCTAGATCATAAAAAAGATGCCCATGTTCAGTTAGGTGATAACACCAATAAACAGTCTGATGCAGGCCAAAATATAAATCTAGTCACGCACGTATGCTCATCAGATTCTGGTAGAACCAAAATTACAGTACTTGACTTGTTCATGAACATCATGCACGGTTCCAGACTAGAGGAATATTGCGAATTTTTTTTAAATAATACGAACTAGTTGGTCGATAGCTGACCAATTGGCCAGCTACAGACCAATTGGCCAGCTACAGACCGATCGGCCAGCTACTATCCGACCAGTGTATGGATTTAGTTTAGGTTTAGTTTAGGTTTATTACGAGTGATATCTCCTAGCACTTCTCCCCCATTATTTTCCTGCCACCGCTTTCCCGCCATATCTTCTCCCTCTCCTGCTCACACCGCCGTGTTTCCCTCCCGCCCTTGCCGCCACCCTTCCAGCCATCCTTCTCGCCACTCCTTCCCGCCACCATCTCCCGCCAAATTTATCCCGCCACCATCTCCCGCTATATTTTCCGCCACGCTCTCGGATTTTTCCCTATAAAAGCAGGCATCGACACTCATCGCTGCACAAGTGCTTCTATCCTCTCTTTTTCTGTTGTCTCACCCTTAGCCATCATGAGTGTGCCGTTCTCTGACCAGGAGTTTAGGCCGGTGAAGGTGAAGGCTGCAAGTTTGCCCCCGAGTGTGACTGCGGAGCGGTGTTGGTGCGGCCGTCTTGTTATTGTTTGTGTTGCAGACTCCCCCGCCCCTATGCAAATGGTTTCACTGGATAGACACGGAGCAGCCGGATTGGGCGCGCCAGGAGATTGAGAAGAAACACCGGCGTGCGTGGGCAACGTTCTTTGAGGAGGAGCGCCATTTTTTCCTGCCCAATTTTCCCGCCATTTATTCCCGCCAAAATCTCCCGCCACTTTTTCCCGCCCAATTTTTCCTGCTCACATCTTCCCGCCGAAAGTCATCCCTTCTAGCCTATAAAAACCTTGCTCTGTAAGGTGGGTCAGAAATTTGAGACTTGGTCCTATGGATATCCAGTCAAGAAGATGCCTACTCGCAGCCCACGGAAAATAAGGTGTGAGCTTATCAGGTTGATTGAGAAGTGGAAGTCACTAACATGAAAGAATGAAGAAGATAGGGAAAGGAATTTGAAATATCCAGAACGGTGGGCGGCTGAGAGTGAGGACGACGATGATATCTTTGAGCCTAGCAGCAAGACAAAGAGAGCTGCATCGTCAAAGGGCAAGAGTGCCAACTCCTCGAAGGGCAAGAATGCTGCACCGCCGGTCGTTCCATACTTATTACAAATTCATTGTTCACTACATAAATTACAGTAACATAGTTTCACATTTGAAATTGCAAAGTAGTTCCATACTTATTACAAATTCATTGTTCACTACATAAATTACAATAACATAGTTTCACATTTGAAATTGCAAAGTAGTTCCATACTTATTACAAATTCATTGTTCACTACATAAATTACAAATAAGTTCCGAAGTAGCGCCTCGCCGCCTAGTTTCTTCCCCTCCCGCGACGTCCCCTTGTGCCTCGCTGCCCCCTTCCTGCTGGGCCAGTGTCGAAGGTTGGACAATTAGTGTCCCAATGACCAAATTGATTGCATAGAAAACATTGTCTCGTTGGCCCTCTAGCTTCAGATTCATCCATATCATTCCGAATGCGCTGCGATGGCGGGAAGAAGTGGCGGGAAGGATGGCGGCAAGGGCGAGAGGGAAACACGGCGGTGTGAACGGGAGAGGGAGAAGATATGGCGGGAAAGCGGTGGCGGGAAAATAATGGGGGAGAAGTGCCAGGAGATATCACTCGTAATAAACCTAAATTAATCCATGCGCTGGTCGGATAGTAGCTGGCCGATCAGTTGGTAGCTGGCCAATTGGTCTGTAGCTGACCAACTGGTCAGCTATCGACCAACTAAGCCAACTGGGAATCGGCCTGCTACTGACCGATCGGTCATTAGCTAACCGACCAGATCACACTTTTGCACTTTTTTAAAATCGCACGCTATTCCTAGAATTAAATAAAAAATTCGTATTATTTAAAAAAAATTCGCAGGAATATTATCCACACTGCCAGGGACAACAATTTTGCGGCCTATTAAATAGGGGAGTGCTGGGCTCCTGGGCGTCCCCCAGGGATCCATCCCCGGGTGGACAGCCATTGGATTAGCGTGCTTCAACCATCCAGATCGTGACACCTGTCATAGTAGCATTCAATCCCGCTTTTGCTTTCATATTGTTCTAAAGTAGCAAAAACAGTTTGTTTGCACCAAAATCCATTTTCACCTAAAATCCCACTTTTGTTTTCATAAAAGCACTAATGTAGCAAAACGAACCCGACTGTAGCAAAAAAAGTTTTACCAACAAAACACACAGACTTTACCGGAGACCGCCGGAGATCTCGCCGGAGACATCGTAGCACAAAAGTTATGCTATTGTAGCAAAAAGTATAACCTCATCAAAAACATCGTGAGATTTTTTTTTGCTAATATAGTAAAACCAACTTCACCGGAGATGCTCTACGGAGATGTCGTAGCAATAATATTATTCCATTGTAGCAAAAACACAAAATTGAATGTAGCAAAAAAATGTAACGAATCTCCACTACCGCTACAAAATCCCCAAACGATGTAGCACCAGACCGATGTCGTCATCGACCAAAGATAGTGCCATCGTGGACCTAGAGTAGCACCACCACTCTTCATACGTAGCATCGACGGTGGAGGCTTGAGAATCAGAGGTGAATGCCTTGCAGCATAGATGTTAGTATGTGCGATTGCGGCTGACGTATGTACCAGCAAGGGCCCACCTGTGTAGCAGCACATAGGGGTCTCCCCACACCTTCACCACCTTCATCCACATGCCGAGCCGAAAAAGGGAGCCGCCGTCTGCAATGTTGCCATTGTCGGGCCATGGCTCGGTGATACGCGTACAGCACGCGTCCGTTGGGAACCCCAAGAGGAAGGTGTGATGCGTACAGCGGCAAGTTTTCCCTCCGTATGAAACCAAGGTTTATCGAACCAGTAGGAGCCAAGAAGCACGTTGAAGGTTGATGGCGGCGAGATGTAGTGCGGCGCAACACCAGGGATTCCGGCGCCAACGTGGAACCTGCACAACACAACCAAAGTACTTTGCCCCAACGAAACAGTGAGGTTGTCAATCTCACCGGCTTGCTGTAACAAAGGATTAGATGTATAGTGTGGATGATGATTGTTTGCAGAGAACAGTAGAACAATTGCAGTAGATTGTATTTCAGATGTAAAGAATGGACCGGGGTCCACAGTTCACTAGAGGTGTCTCTCCCATAAGATAAATAGCATGTTGGGTGAACAAATTACAGTTGGGCAATTGACAAATAGAGAGGGCATGACCATGCACATACATGATATGATGAGTATTGTGAGATTTAATTGGGCATTACGACAAAGTACATAGACCGCTATCCAGCATGCATCTATGCCTAAAAAGTCCACCTTCAGGTTATCATCCGAACCCCTTCCAGTATTAAGTTGAAAACAACAGACAATTGCATTAAGTATGGTGCGTAATGTAATCAATAACTACATCCTCGGACATAGCATCAATGTTTTATCCCTAGTGGCAACAGTACATCCATAACCTTAGAGGTTTCTGTCACTCCCCCAGATTCACGGAGACATGAACCCACTATCGAGCATAAATACCCCCTCTTGGAGTTACTAGCAAAAACTTGGCCAGAGCCTCTACTAATAACGGAGAGCATGCAAGATCATAAACAACACATAGATATAAATTGATAATCAACATAACATAGTATTCTCTATTCATCGGATCCCAACAAACACAACATATAGCATTACAGATAGATGATCTTGATCATGTTCGGCAGCTCACAAGATCCGACAATGAAGCACATAAGGAGAAGACAACCATCTAGCTACTGCTATGGACCCATAGTCCAGGGGTAGACTACTCACTCATCACTCCGGAGGCGACCATGGCGGCGTAGAGTCCTCCGGGAGATGAATCCCCTCTCCGGCAGGGTACCGGAGGCGATCTCCTGAATCCCCCGAGATGGGATTGGCGGCGGCGGCGTCTCTGGAAGGTTTTCCGTATCGTGGCTCTCGGTACTAGGGGTTTCGCGACGAAGGCTATTTGTAGGCGGAAGGGCTGGTCAAGGGGCGTCACGAGGGGCCCACACACTAGGTCGGCGCGGCCAGGGCTTGGGCCGCGCCGCCCTAGCGTGGCGCCGCCTCGTGGCCCCACTTCGTTAGCTCTCCGGTCTTCTAGAAGCTTCGTGTGAAAATAGCCCCCTGGGCGTTGTTTTCGTCCAATTCCGAGAATATTTCCTTACTAGGATTTCTGAAACCAAAAACAGCAGAAAACAGCAACTGGCTCTTCGGCATCTCGTTAATAGGTTAGTTCCAGAAAATGCATAAATATGACATAAAGTATGCATAAAACATGTAGATATCATCAATAATGTGGCATGGAACATAAGAAATTATCGATACGTCGGAGACGTATCAGCATCCCCAAGCTTAGTTTCTGCTCGTCCCGAGCAGGTAAACGATAACAAAGATAATTTCTGGAGTGACATGCCATCATAACCTTGATCATACTATTGTAAGCATATGTAATGAATGCAGCGATCAAAATAATGTAAATGACATGAGTAAACAAATGAATCATATAGCAAAGACTTTTCATGAATAGTACTTCAAGATAAGCATCAATAAGTCTTGCATAAGAGTTAACTCATAAAGCAATAATTCAAAGTAAAGGAATTGAAGCAACACAAAGGAAGATGAAGTTTCAGCGGTTGCTTTCAACTTATAACATGTATATCTCATAGATAATTGTCAATGCAAAGTAATATAACAAGTGCAATATGCAAGTATGTAGGAATCAATGCACAGTTCACACAAGTGTTTGCTTCTTGAGGTGGAGAGAGATAGGTGAACTGACTCAACAATAAAAGTAAAAGAAAGGTCCTTCAAAGAGGAAAGCTTCGATTGCTATATTTGTGCTAGAGCTTCGATTTTGAAAACAAGAAACAATTTTGTCAACGGTAGTAATAAAGCATATGTGTTATGTAAATTATATCTTACAAGTTGCAAGCCTCATGCATAGTATACTAATAGTGCCCGCACCTTGTCCTAATTAGCTTGGATTACCGGGATTATCGCAATGCACATGTTTTAACCAAGTGTCACAAAGGGGTACCTCTATGCCGCCTATACAAAGGTCTAAGGAGAAAGCTCGCATTGGATTTCTCGCTATTGATTATTCTCAACTTAGACATCCATACCGGGACAACATAGACAACAGATAATGGACTCCTCTTAAATGCATAAGCATGTAGCAACAATTAATTTTCTCATATGAGATTGAGGATATATGTCCAAAACTGAAACTTCCACCATGATTCATGGCTTTAGTTAGCGGCCCAATGTTCTTCTCTAACAATATGCATGCTCTAACCATTAAATGAGTGGTAAATCTCCCTTACTTCAGACAAGACGGACATGCATAGCAACTCACATGATATTCAACAAAGAGTAGTTGATGGCGTCCCCAGGAACATGGTTATCGCACAACAAGCAACTTAATAAGAGATAAAGTGCATAAGTACATATTCAATACCACAATAGTTTTTAAGCTATTTGTCCCATGAGCTATATATTGTAAAGGTAAAGAATAGAAATTTAAAGGTAGCATTCAAGAAATTTACTTTGGAATGGCGGAGAAATACCATGTAGTAGGTAGGTATGGTGGACACAAATGGCATGGTGGTTGGCTCAAGGATTTTGGATGCATGAGAAGTATTCCCTCTCGATACAAGGTTTAGGCTAGCAAGGTTATTTGAAACAAACACAAGGATGAAGCAGTGCAGCAAAACTCACATAAAAGACATATTGTAAACATTATAAGACTCTACACTGTCTTCCTTGTTGTTCAAACTCAATACTAGAAATTATCTAGACTTTAGAGAGACCAAATATGCAAACCAAATTTTAGCATGCTCTATGTATTTCTTCATTAATAGGTGCAAAGTATATGATGCAAGAGCTTAAACATGAGCACAACAATTGCCAAGTATCACATTATCCAAGACATTTTAGCAATTACTACATGTATCATTTTCCAATTCCAACCATATAACAATTTAACGAAGAAGAAACTTCGCCATGAATACTATGAGTAAAGCCTAAGGACATATGTGTCCATATGCAAAAGCGGAGCGTGTCTCTCTCCCACACAATGAATGATAGGATCCATTTTATTCAAATAAAACAAAAACAAAAACAAACCGACGCTCCAAGCAAAGCACATAAGATGTGATGGAATAAAAATATAGTTTCAGGGAAGGAACCTGATAATGTTGTCGATGAAGAAGGGGATGCCTTGGGCATCCCCAAGCTTAGACGCTTGAGTCTTCTTGATATATGCAGGGGTGAACCACCGGGGCATCCCCAAGCTTAGAGCTTTCACTCTCCTTGATCATGTTGTATCATCTCCCTCTCTTGATCCTTGAAAACTTCCTCCACACCAAACTCAAAACAACTCATTAGAGAGTTAGTGCACAATCAAAATATACATGTTCAGAGGTGACATAATCATTCTTAACACTTCTGGACATTGCACAAAGCTACTGAAAGTCAATGGAATCGAAAAATCCATCAAGCATAGCAAAACAGGCAATGCGAAATAAAAGGCAGAATCTGTCAAAACAGAACAGTTCGTAAAGACGAATTTTATTGAGGCACCAGACTTGCTCAAATGAAAATGCTCAAATTGAATGAAAGTTGCGTACATATCTGAGGATCACTCACGTAAATTGGCATAATTTTCTGAGTTACCTACAGAGAATTAGGCCCAGATTCGTGACAGCAAAGAAATCTGTTTCTGCGCAGTAATCCAAATCTAGTATGAACCTTACTATCAACGACTTTACTTGCCACAACAATGCACAAAACTAAGATAAGGAGAGGTTTCTACAGTAGTAAACAACTTCCAAGACTCAAATATAAAATAAAATTACTGTAGTAAAAACATGGGTTGTGTAACACCCCAAATTTCAATGAAAAAGAAAGTTAGAGAATTCCAGAAAAACAAATTTTCAAACCAACAAAAACTTTTCTTTTGCATATAGTACCATGCATAGGACTTGTGCATTTGAGTGATATGCCATGATGATTGTTATTACTTGTATTTGTGATGCTCTAAAACCCTAGAGTGATCATGTGAAGATCACCAACCAAATAAATCAAAGTGGAAGAAATTCCCATAATTGAAAAACCCTAAAAACCCTCACATATGCCCTATGGCATTTTTCAAAATTTTAACCCTAGACCTATTTGGTCTTCACCAGTAGTTGAATAATGTTGTGAAACACTTATTACAACTTTTGGAATCAAGGGTTCACCATTCAAATGAATTTCCAACACTTTTCCCACTCACATGTGATGATGACCAAATCTGCCAATTTCAGTCTGATCACCACTTTGAGCCCCTGCAATTCAATTTTCCCAAACCATTCTTTGCTAACTCCTTGCACCATTTCAAAGTCAACATCAAGGTGAACAACTTTGATGAAGACCACCCTGCCAAATTCATCTTTGATCACTAGCTATGCTCATCCAAAGTTGCAACTTTATAATAAGTTCAACAATCTTCACTTAGCCATTTTGGGCCATTTTTGAAATCCAATTTTTCCACCACCACCTCAACTCATCTCTGGTCAAATACAACTTATCTCAACACTCACATTTCACAAACATTCACCTTTTGCATTATTTCCATTTTTGATATTTTTGTATTTTCCAATTTTGAACCCTATTCACACACTATTGCAAATAGTGATCTACCTCACATTTTTCAAACCAAAGCTACACTACATTGTTCCCCTGCCCCCTCTAACCCTAAGGGAAGCATAGTGGAGCTAATGAGGAGGAGCTAGATTGCATGGCATGGCCATGCCGGCCATGGCTCACCATGCCGAGCCTCCCCCTCTCTCCATTGCTTGCCAACCTTGGCCCTCGCCACGAGCACGCCACCACACCGCCTAGCCTCGCCTAGCACAGCCCTGGTCGAGGAGGAGCTCGACAACGCCGAGACCAGCTCGCGTCCATGGCGCCCTGGACGCCGCGCACGTCGCGCGTGTGCACGCCGCGGGCACACACTGGCCACGCGCCGCGCCGTCACCACAAGCACGCCCTGGACTCGCTGACCAGCCATTGAGCATCGCCGCGTCGCCACGCAACCACCAGACATGCTCTCGACCCCGACCCGTGGCTGCCGTCGCCGGAGACGACAACGCGATCCCGCGACCAGCACGGCAGACACGGAAGCAATGCTTCGCCCACAGACGCCGCTCGACCGTGCCATCACCACCTACAGATTCGCCTGGACGAGGAGAACACCGTAGCACCCTCGCCTAGCTCGACCGCTCACCGTAGACGCCGCGCCATGGTCGACTTCTTCACGGCCAAGCCGCACCCTTGGCCATCTATAAATACCGCGTTCCCTGGACGAAGCTGAGCACACCACCACGTTCACCACCCTCCACTGCTTCTCCTCCACCCAACCACTCGCTCGATTCTTGCCGGAGTTGCTCCAATTTGAAGCCCGGAGCCCGCCGCACCGCACCTCGCCGCCGTCGATTGGAGCCGATCCAGGAGACGCCGCCGGTGCCAGGAGCTTCGCCGTCGTCCACATCGACATCACGCACACTGCCAGCCACCGCGGGAGCCCTGGTTAGCTCTCCCACCCCCTACCCGAGCCGCCGGCGAACCTCTCTCTCGCCGGCGAGACGATGCACCTCAGCCGTTAGATCCCTCTCTAATCCTACGCTCCACGTCGCCCCGTACCGCTTCGGCGTTTAAACGCCGCTGACATGCGGGACCCCCTGTCAGGCAGCCCACGCGGGCACAGACGCGTGGTGGGCTGGCCTTGGGCCTGTTTAAACCATTTCAGCCCGTTAGCTTTTCCCGCCGGCCTGTTTAATTCAAATTCGTTTTAAACATTTTCCAAACAATCCAATACTGCCCAAACTTTGAAATTCAACCTTTTCCAATTGGCTAAACCAAATTTAGTGAATTTGACATTGTTAGAAAGCCACTGAAATTCTCTATCCAATGCCACTGGCCTCTTGGTCAAATTCTTTGTAGAATTAATGTGACAAAAATAACAAGCCAGGGACTTTTCCCTATTCAAATAATTCTTAAAAATCAACCAAAATAGATATTAAGTTAATTCCAACTCTAATAGCTCACTTTTGACTTACACTAATTGTTTATGCAATAAAATGGTGTGGTCACTTTGCATGATCATGCCATGGTTTAATGAATGGATATTTTGACTAGTTTAACTAGTTGATATTATCCAAAACTATTAAAGTTAAATTGTGTGAAGTCTTACACTTCATTTAAACTTGTCTCACATGAATTCATGGGATGTTTGGACCCCTGGTTCCAAACTCTCTTATATGAATTTCTTGAGATTTAAATCAAATATAGTGTTATTTAAATGGCATGAGGTGTTCCACCTCATTTAAATCATTCTCCCAAATGATGATGATGATGAACATTTGATCTAGGTCAAGATGAGTTCATCCATGATTGTTGGAGAAATTAAATCTTAAGAAGATTTCAATGAGAGGAAATTATTTCTCAAGAACCCTATGGAAACTATCATTTACATATAGAATACAAATCCTATTTAAATCCCACAACCCATGCACCCTAGTTTATTTATGTGTGTGCATAGAGTAGTTTGTGTGTTTATTTGTGATGTGTGGAATAGCCATGGAATTAGTGAGTAATTATACTCGTATTCAAATTTAGACGGTAGCACCGGAGAGTACGCCGAAGAAGAAGGTTGCTACCAGGAGGAGGAAGAGGAACAGTTTGAGAACTACCAAGGCAAGCTAAATTACTATGCAAGCTTTTATTCTTGCCAAGTGCAAAGCCCCTTGGGGCAAGGCACCATGTCTTACCTTTTCTTATGTGAACCCATCCCAAGTTTTTACTTGTTTTCCAAATGATTTCCTTTTATAGTTAACTTTGGTCAAAACACAAGTTGGTTTTTAGAGTAGTGAGTTAGCCTTTTCCAAGCAAAGCAAGGTAGCACCTCTCATGAATTAGAGCTAGTGCTAATGAACTAACCTTAACTACTCTAGATGGGAACTTTGTGATTTTGAAAGGATTTTTAAACTTTGGAATGAAGATGCATTCCATTGAATGAGTTTTGAAGGTGAATATGACCCAGAGAAGATGGTGATTTTTGATAAAACATGATGTGGGTTTGAATGCGATACCTTTCCAATTCTCAAGTACCCCCACAATACCTGATTATGGGTAGGGCTTAACTGGAAGTTTATGCGTCTTAGTATGGGTTCCCTCTAAACAAGCGTCATCGGGGTTATGCCGAAAGCTGCCTCTACCACAAAAGAAACGATACGATATGATGCGAAAGGAGGTGAATGTCCGGCCCAAGCCTGTGCGATTCCTGTGTTGACAGTTGGTCTTCACTGGGAGGCCAAGCTCATGGGGAGAGGTGCTCATACTAGAATTCGTAAGTGAAAGGTTATGGTTGATGATCCGCGTACTGTGTTACGATTATTCGGGGAAATCCCGACGGATGAAATCAAATGTTGTGGCACAAGTGTGCAACCTCTGCAGAGTGTAAACCTATTCGAATAGCCGCGTCCACGGTTACGGACGGTTGGAAAGGCCATACCGTTTCCGATGTCATATCTTTGAAAATGATGTTGAAAGGTGATGGTGAATTGACTTGTGGTGAATTGAATTGAAATCACCACTTGAATGGTGGGAATGACACTAATGTTCCCCCTTGGGTTAGTTAGCACTTGAATAAGTTTTTCTCAAAACTTTGTGAACCAAAACTAGCTTTATGCAAATAAACTAGAGCTTAGCAAACCCTACTAGAATGTCTAGCACTTTTTCTTGAATTAGTTTGCGAGTACTCAACGTACTCACGGCTTTGTCCCTGGCTATTCAAATGGCCAGAGTATGAAGATGAACAAGGAGATGACCAGCAGGACGCCTACAACAACTAAGCGCTTTCCGACGTCAAGCGTTGGCCTGTGGACTAGAGAGTCCTTGTATCTTACGCTTCCGCTATGTTGAACTATGAACTTGTGTTTGTTCGTTGATCAATAGATCAACTATTCGTGTAATATGGATCATGTGATTCCAATTTGTAAGACTTATGGGTTGTAATGAATGATGATCGTGATACTTAACTATTATGCCTCGCAACAACAATATTCCTGGGATTGCGATGTATGACATAATAGGCATTCGGACTTAAAAATCCGGGTGTTGACAAGTTGGTATCAGAGCCATTGTTTGACCTTAGAAGACCTTAGTTAGAATGGGCGTTCTGAAAAATTTAACTTTGAAATCAAATGAAAGGACTTATTTGTGAAAATTTACTACACTCTTGCCTTCGAGACTTTGCCAAAATTTGATCATGTCTATCTTATTTAAATCAACTTAAAACTTTGCCACACTTTGCACTCTCTAACTTACTCATCCAATTCTCTTTCAGATGGAGCCGAATGAACCCCTCAACACCAAGTTCTATCAGCTTGGAAACGGAGGAAGCTTGATCTTCGAGCATGACCTCGACTCCCTGTCGGATCACCTTGGCCGCCCACACCCCGAGTTTCACGGGATTCAGGTGGACGACCAGCCGGGAGGAACTGCAGTGGATTATCACCGCCGACTTGAGGGGCAAGCTGGAGCCCCCACCTCGGAGAGGATCCTTTTCTCTTTCGGGAAAGCAAGCGGCTCGACGGGCTTGCACGTGCTCTTCAGGAAGCACTTGCTCGTCTGTGCGGACAGAATACCGAAGCCCTTCGTGAGGAACGCTTTGCGCATCTCGCACGGCGTAACTCTGACGGAAGACCCATGGATGTGCCACTCCACCCCCCAGTTGAGGCACCATGTGGATCACTTGGACTTCATGCTCTACCAGACTCAGAGGGACCTCGACCCTCTCGCGCTTACGCGAACCAGACCCATGCTCACATCATCGAGCAGGGTGAGGCGATCAAGATACTCAACAACGACCGCAGGAACCTTCGCCAGCAGCGTGCCAAGAAGGACGCTACGATTCGCCGCCTTCGCGACCGGATCGCGTCACTTGAGGCCACTGTCATGGCCCAGGAGGATCAGATTCGTCACATGGAGGAGGACGATGAAGGCATCGATATTCAGGGAGGAGACGCCTTTCTGAGCGATGACGATGACTTTGAGGAGGACGAGAACACCGAGGAGGAGGACTACGAGTTCCTGGAGGCCGGACAGGATGACTACGTCCCGATTGATATCGACGATGAGGAGTAGTTGCACTAGTTTCACTTATAGTAGGTGTGAGTTGTATCCCGTCCTTTGTATCGTAGCATGAGAATGGTTCTTAAAACCATTGGAGTATGTGTGTAGTTTGTACTATGTGTTGCATGAATGAATGAATGTTATGTTTGTCATGAAAAGATTACAAGTTTTCAAATGTTTTTCAAACTTAAATGAACCATAGAATATTCCCTCTTATCTCATGATCTTCTATACCTTCAGATGGCCCCTCCGAATCGCACCAACGACGCGATGATGCAGCTCTGCAAACCACGCTTGCAGACCGGGAAACCGAGAGAGCCGAGCGCCAAGCCAACATCATCGCCTTGCAGAACATCGCCCAAGGCCATGGAAATCATGACCACCCCGGATCCAAGCTCAAGAACTTCCAGAACACCAACCCTCCGGTGTTTAGCAAGACCGAGGAGCCCTCGACGCCGACGATTGGCTCCGGACTATGGAGAACAATCTGGAAGTAGCTGGAGTGGAAGCCAACGAGAAGGTGTTGTTCGCCACTCACTACCTCGCTGGACCAGCTCGCGCTTGGTGGACAAGTACCCGTGCCATGAACGGAGGTCAATTCATGACTTGGGAGGATTTCAAACTCAAGTTCAGCAAGTACCATGTACCCCGGGTCTTATCAAGAAGATGAGGGATGAGTTCCGTGAACTGAAACAAGGTCGCATGACGGTGGTTGAGTACCGCGACAAGTTTCTCACCTTGTCAAGGTATGCCCCTGATGAGACGGACACCGTTGAAAAGAGGAAGGAGAGATTCCTGAACGGGCTGCATGATGAGATGCGGTTGTCCTCGTCAACATCCCCTTCGCCGACCTCGAAGCCCTTGTTGACTCCGCCATCCAGATGGAGGGCAAGTTGAACCAAGCCAATGAGAACCGCAAGCGCCGCATGGCAAATCAGAGTGGATCAAGCCACCCCCAAAAGTTTCGCCCTAGCTCAAGCGGAGGTTTCAATCCGAGACATAACAAACCCCCGATACAGAACTCTCGCCCCGGTTATCAGAACCGAAGTGGAGGAAACTCCAAGCCAGGAGGCTACAACCCCAACTACAACAACAACAACTACAACCGCGCTCCACCTCGAGCCCCGAACACCAACAACACCAACACCAACACCAACCCCAGAACCGGGAGCAATGCCATTCCCGTTGCGAACAAGCAGGACAAGAGCACTATCACTTGTTATGAGTGTGGTGTAGTGGGGCACTACTCCAACGAGTGTCCCAAGCGTCTTGCCAAGCTCGCCGGCAACACCGCTGCTCCTGCTCAGCAGCAACGCCGTGTCTCCACCGGCAAGAAGTTCGCCCCCAACAACCCCAACAACCGCAACGGCCGCCTCTACCACATGAACGCCGAAGAAGCCCAGGAAGCCCCAGATGTGGTACTGGGTATGTTTTCTGTCAACCACACCCCTGCTAGAGTGTTGTTTGATTCCGGAGCATCGCATTCCTTTGTCACCGAAGATTTTGCATCAACAAGTAAAATTCAACCCCTCAGTTTGAAGCATGTTATGATAGTTCAAATCCCCGGATCAACCACCAAAGCCAGAAAATTTTGTAAAAATGTGCCAATCAAAATCCATGATGTTGATTTCTTTGCAAATCTCATCATACTTGGAACCAAAGGTTTGGAAGTTGTCCTAGGAATGGACTGGATGTCCAAACACAATGGATTGATAGAAGCGCCAAGAAAGCCATAACCATGACTAGCAGCACCGGAATCGTAGTTGAGCACGTCTCTGAAAAACTACCCAGAAAATTTACATGCAACCAAAGTGTATCCAAGCCTACTCTGGATCAAATCAGGGTCGTTTGTCGCTACCCTGATGTGTTTCCGGATGATCTACCCGGTATGCCCCCGGACCGGGATATCGAGTTTATCATCGAGTTAATCCCCGGAACTGGACCCATCGCCCAGAGAGCCTACAGCATGAACGCAGCCGAGCTTGTGGAGCTGAAGAAGCAAATAGATGACATGTTAGCCAAAGGTTTGATCAGACCAAGTGCATCCCCCTGGAGATCCCCCGTCTTGTTTGTCGACAAGAAGGATGGTGCAAATCGTTTATGCACCGAGCTATCGTAAGCTTAACGATGTCACCATCAAAAACAAATACCCCTTACCCAAGATCGAAGACTTGTTCGACCAACTCACCGGATCCCGAGTTTTCTCGAAAATTGATCTTAGAACTGGATACCACCAACTGAAAATCCGAGCCACCGATATTCCAAAACTGCCTTTACCACCAGATATGGGTTGTATGAGTACAACGTCATGTCATTTGGATGACCAATGCTCCCGCTTATTTCATGAATCTCATGAATAAGATCTTCATGAACTTCTTGGACAAATTTGTCGTTGTTTTCATCGACGACATTTTGGTCTACTCCAAGTCCGAAGAAGAACATGAACAGCATCTGGAGATTGTTCTAGAAACCACGAGACAGCACCGGTTGTACGCCAAGTTTAGCAAGTGTGAGTTTTGGCTGGAAGAAGTTGGATTCCTCGGACACATCTTGTCTGCAGGAGGAATTGCCGTAGATCCCGCCAAGATCAAAACTGTTATGGAATGGAAAGCTCCGACCACACAAACTGAGGTCCGTGCTTTTCTTGGATTAGCCGGATATTACCGCAGATTTGTAGAAGGTTTTTCGAGCATCGCTCGACCAATGACCCAACTGCTGAAAAAGGACAGAAAGTTTGAGTGGACCGACAAGTGTGAAGAGAGCTTTCAACAGCTCAAGAGTAGACTGACAACAGCCCCAATCCCGATCATGCCGATATCGCAAAGCCCTTTGACGTATATTGCGACGCCTCCAAGACTGGACTTGGATGCGTGCTTATGCAAGAAGGAAAGGTTGTATCCTACCTTTCTAGACAACTCAAGCAACATGAGCAGAACTACCCAACCCACGACCTCGAGCTTGCAGCCGTGGTCTTAGCCTTGAAAGTTTGGCGTCATTACCTCATGGGTAATCGATGCGAGATTTACTCCGACCACAAAAGCCTCAAATACATTTTCACCCAGAAGGAGTTAAACATGAGACAACGCCGATGGATCGAATTGATCAAGGATTACGACATGGAGATTCACTACCACCCCGGCAAGGCCAATGTGGTAGCGGATGCTTTGAGTCGACTGCCGTGCCAGTTGAACTCCATGCTCGCAACCGAACAGCCTAGTTTGCACCAAGAGTTTGAACAGTTCAGACTTGAACTTGTAAGTGAAGGATTCCTAGCCAGCATCGAACTGCAACCCACCTTGATTGGTCAGATCAAGGAAGCCCAGAAGGACAACGCTAGCATTGATGGAATCAAGAAACAGATAGCCGCAGGAAAAGCCCCCGGATTCACCATTGACGAAGCCGGAGTGCTTTGGTACAAAGAACGCCTCTGCGTACCATCGGACTCTGACCTGAAACAAGTCATCCTGCAAGAAGCCCATGACACCCTTTACTCAATCCACCCCGGAGGTACCAAGATGTACCAGGACCTGAAAGAACAATTTTGGTGGCACGGAATGAAGAGAGAAATCGGTAGCTATATCGCTAAGTGTGACATCTGCCAGCGAGTTAAGGCAGAACACCAGAGACCCGCCGGACTGTTGCAACCCCTTCAGATTCCAGAATGGAAATGGGACTCCGTAGGAATGGACTTTATCACCGGACTGCCCAAATCCAGCAAAGGCAATGATTCCATATGGGTAGTGGTCGATAGATTGACCAAAGTCGCCCATTTCATCGCCGTCAAAACCACCTATCAAGGCCCCAAGTTAGCTGAACTCTACATCTCCAGAATAGTCGCTTTGCATGGAACCCCCAAATCGATAGTGTCAGATAGAGGATCACAGTTCACCTCAAGGTTCGCGAGAAAGTGCATGAAGGACTAGGCACTCGCCTAAATTTCAGCACCGCCTATCACCCTCGGACCGACGGACAGATCGAGAGAGTAAACCAGATCTTGGAAGACATGCTTAGAGCATGCGTGCGGAATACGGCTCCAAGTGGGAAGACTGCCTACCTTACGCAGAATTCTCATACAACAATAGTTATCAAGCCAGCCTACAGAGGGCCCCCTTTGAAGCCTTGTACGGAAGGAAGTGCCGTACCCCCCTGAACTGGTCAGAAGTCGGAGAGAGTCAAGTTTTCGGCCCAGACGTTCTTCGTGAAGCCGAAGAGAAGGTTCACAAGATCCGTGAGTACCTCAAGACTGCGCAATCCAGACAGAAGAGCTACGCCGACAAGAGACGTCGGGAGATGACCTTTGAGATCGGAGATTTTGTGTATCTCAAAGTATCCCCCTTGAAAGGGATGCAAAGGTTTCAGCTGAAAGGAAAGCTTGCACCTCGCTACGTGGGACCTTTCCAAGTCCTCAGCCGCCGAGGTGAAGTATCTTATCAACTGGAGTTGCTCGAAGAAATGTCGGCTGTGCACGACGTTTTTCACATCTCACTTCTCCGGAAATGTCTTGAAGTCCCTGAGAAGACCGAAGTGTTCAAGAACATCGATCACCGATCGGTGGATATCAACAAGGATCTGACTTACCGCGAAGTGCCGATTCGCATCCTCGAAGAAGCATACAGAACCACCCGCACCCGAAGCATCAAGTTTCTAAAGATCCAATGGAGCAATCATACCAAGGATGAAGCCACTTGGGAACGCGAAGACTTCATGAAGAAGGAGTACCCAGATCTCTTTAGTACCTAACTTTCTTTTTGATCTCGGGACGAGATCTTTTGTAAGGGGGAAGGGTTTGTAACACCCCAAATTTCAATGAAAAAGAAAGTTAGAGAATTCCAGAAAAACAAATTTTCAAACCAACAAAAACTTTTCTTTTGCATATAGTACCATGCATAGGACTTGTGCATTTGAGTGATATGCCATGATGATTGTTATTACTTGTATTTGTGATGCTCTAAAACCCTAGAGTGATCATGTGAAGATCACCAACCAAATAAATCAAAGTGGAAGAAATTCCCATAATTGAAAAACCCTAAAAACCCTCACATATGCCCTATGGCATTTTTCAAAATTTTAACCCTAGACCTATTTGGTCTTCACCAGTAGTTGAATAATGTTGTGAAACACTTATTACAACTTTTGGAATCAAGGGTTCACCATTCAAATGAATTTCCAACACTTTTCCCACTCACATGTGATGATGACCAAATCTGCCAATTTCAGTCTGATCACCACTTTGAGCCCCTGCAATTCAATTTTCCCAAACCATTCTTTGCTAACTCCTTGCACCATTTCAAAGTCAACATCAAGGTGAACAACTTTGATGAAGACCACCCTGCCAAATTCATCTTTGATCACTAGCTATGCTCATCCAAAGTTGCAACTTTATAATAAGTTCAACAATCTTCACTTAGCCATTTTGGGCCATTTTTGAAATCCAATTTTTCCACCACCACCTCAACTCATCTCTGGTCAAATACAACTTATCTCAACACTCACATTTCACAAACATTCACCTTTTGCATTATTTCCATTTTTGATATTTTTGTATTTTCCAATTTTGAACCCTATTCACACACTATTGCAAATAGTGATCTACCTCACATTTTTCAAACCAAAGCTACACTACATTGTTCCCCTGCCCCTCTAACCCTAAGGAAGCATAGTGGAGCTAATGAGGAGGAGCTAGATTGCATGGCATGGCCATGCCGGCCATGGCTCACCATGCCGAGCCTCCCCTCTCTCCATTGCTTGCCAACCTTGGCCCCCTCGCCACAGACACGCCACCACACTGCCTAGCCTCGCCTAGCACAGCCCTGGTCGAGGAGGAGCTCGACAACGCCGAGACCAGCTCGCGTCCATGGCGCCCTGGACGCCGCGCACGTCGCGCGTGTGCACGCCGCGGGCACACACTGGCCACGCGCCGCGCCGTCACCACAAGCACGCCCTGGACTCGCTGACCAGCCATTGAGCATCGCCGCGTCGCCACGCAACCACCAGACATGCTCTCGACCCCGACCCGTGGCCGCCGTCGCCGGAGACGACAACGCGATCCCGCGACCAGCACGGCAGACACGGAAGCAATGCTTCGCCCACAGACGCCGCTCGACCGTGCCATCACCACCTACAGATTCGCCTGGACGAGGAGAACACCGTAGCACCCTCGCCTAGCTCGACCGCTCACCGTAGACGCCGCGCCATGGTCGACTTCTTCACGGCCAAGCCGCACCCTTGGCCATCTATAAATACCGCGTTCCCTGGACGAAGCTGAGCACACCACCACGTTCACCACCCTCCACTGCTTCTCCTCCACCCAACCACTCGCTCGATTCTTGCCGGAGTTGCTCCAATTTGAAGCCCGGAGCCCGCCAGTACCGCACCTCGCCGCCGTCGATTGGAGCCGATCCAGGAGACGCCGCCGGTGCCAGGAGCTTCGCCGTCGTCCACATCGACATCACGCACACTGCCAGCCACCGCGGGAGCCCTGGTTAGCTCTCCCACCCCCTACCCGAGCCGCCGGCGAACCTCTCTCTCGCCGGCGAGACGATGCACCTCGGCCGGTAGAGCCCTCTCTAATCCTACGCTCCACGTCGCCCGTACCGCTTCGGCGTTTAAACGCCGCTGACATGCGGGACCCCTGTCAGGCAGCCCACGCGGGCACAGACGCGTGGTGGGCTGGCCTTGGGCCTGTTTAAACCATTTCAGCCCGTTAGCTTTTCCCGCCGGCCTGTTTAATTCAAATTCGTTTTAAACATTTTCCAAACAATCCAATACTGCCCAAACTTTGAAATTCAACCTTTTCCAATTGGCTAAACCAAATTTAGTGAATTTGACATTGTTAGAAAGCCACTGAAATTCTCTATCCAATGCCACTGGCCTCTTGGTCAAATTCTTTGTAGAATTAATGTGACAAAAATAACAAGCCAGGGACTTTTCCCTATTCAAATAATTCTTAAAAATCAACCAAAATAGATATTAAGTTAATTCCAACTCTAATAGCTCACTTTTGACTTACACTAATTGTTTATGCAATAAAATGGTGTGGTCACTTTGCATGATCATGCCATGGTTTAATGAATGGATATTTTGACTAGTTTAACTAGTTGATATTATCCAAAACTATTAAAGTTAAATTGTGTGAAGTCTTACACTTCATTTAAACTTGTCTCACATGAATTCATGGGATGTTTGGACCCCTGGTTCCAAACTCTCTTATATGAATTTCTTGAGATTTAAATCAAATATAGTGTTATTTAAATGGCATGAGGTGTTCCACCTCATTTAAATCATTCTCCCAAATGATGATGATGATGAACATTTGATCTAGGTCAAGATGAGTTCATCCATGATTGTTGGAGAAATTAAATCTTAAGAAGATTTCAATGAGAGGAAATTATTTCTCAAGAACCCTATGGAAACTATCATTTACATATAGAATACAAATCCTATTTAAATCCCACAACCCATGCACCCTAGTTTATTTATGTGTGTGCATAGAGTAGTTTGTGTGTTTATTTGTGATGTGTGGAATAGCCATGGAATTAGTGAGTAATTATACTCGTATTCAAATTTAGACGGTAGCACCGGAGAGTACGCCGAAGAAGAAGGTTGCTACCAGGAGGAGGAAGAGGAACAGTTTGAGAACTACCAAGGCAAGCTAAATTACTATGCAAGCTTTTATTCTTGCCAAGTGCAAAGCCCCTTGGGGCAAGGCACCATGTCTTACCTTTTCTTATGTGAACCCATCCCAAGTTTTTACTTGTTTTCCAAATGATTTCCTTTTATAGTTAACTTTGGTCAAAACACAAGTTGGTTTTTAGAGTAGTGAGTTAGCCTTTTCCAAGCAAAGCAAGGTAGCACCTCTCATGAATTAGAGCTAGTGCTAATGAACTAACCTTAACTACTCTAGATGGGAACTTTGTGATTTTGAAAGGATTTTTAAACTTTGGAATGAAGATGCATTCCATTGAATGAGTTTTGAAGGTGAATATGACCCAGAGAAGATGGTGATTTTTGATAAAACATGATGTGGGTTTGAATGCGATACCTTTCCAATTCTCAAGTACCCCCACAATACCTGATTATGGGTAGGGCTTAACTGGAAGTTTATGCGTCTTAGTATGGGTTCCCTCTAAACAAGCGTCATCGGGGTTATGCCGAAAGCTGCCTCTACCACAAAAGAAACGATACGATATGATGCGAAAGGAGGTGAATGTCCGGCCCAAGCCTGTGCGGTTCCCGGGTTGACGGTTGGTCTTCACCGGGAGGCCAAGCTCATGGGGAGAGGTGCTCATACTAGAATTCGTAAGTGAAAGGTTATGGTTGATGATCCGCGTACTGTGTTACGATTATTCGGGGAAATCCCGACGGATGAAATCAAATGTTGTGGCACAAGTGTGTAACCTCTGCAGAGTGTAAACCTATTCGAATAGCCGCGTCCACGGTTACGGACGGTTGGAAAGGCCATACAGTTTCCGATGTCATATCTTTGAAAATGATGTTGAAAGGTGATGGTGAATTGACTTGTGGTGAATTGAATTGAAATCACCACTTGAATGGTGGGAATGACACTAATGTTCCCCCTTGGGTTAGTTAGCACTTGAATAAGTTTTTCTCAAAACTTTGTGAACCAAAACTAGCTTTATGCAAATAAACTAGAGCTTAGCAAACCCTACTAGAATGTCTACCACTTTTTCTTGAATTAGTTTGCGAGTACTCAACGTACTCACGGCTTTGTCCCTGGCTATTCAAATGGCCAGAGTATGAAGATGAACAAGGAGATGACCAGCAGGACGCCTACAACAACTAAGCGCTTTCCGACGTCAAGCGTTGGCCTGTGGACTAGAGAGTCCTTGTATCTTACGCTTCCGCTATGTTGAACTATGAACTTGTGTTTGTTCGTTGATCAATAGATCAACTATTCGTGTAATATGGATCATGTGATTCCAATTTGTAAGACTTATGGGTTGTAATGAATGATGACTGTGATACTTAACTATTATGCCTCGCAACAACAATATTCCTGGGATTGCGATGTATGACATAATAGGCATTCGGACTTAAAAATCCGGGTGTTGACAGGTTGTCTCCCATAAGCGCTTTTCTTTAACGCCTTTCAGCTAGGCGCAGAAAGTGTATATCAAGTATTATCGAGAGGCGAAGTATCATAATTTTCACAATTTCTCCCATTGGATGTCTTAGATTCTCCCTTATCTATAGTGGTTTTAAGAGCTTTATCTATTTTAGGCCTATAATAGCTTTTTGGTTTAGGCCCCTTAGAGACATAGATGAACTTTTGCTCCTTACCCACATAAGCTTTCTCTCTAAACTTTATAGATGAAAAGGTTGAACCCAATGTTTCCATAGCTTCTTCAAGTTCACTAATCCTTTGGGTTTGATTATCATGAATAGCACGAGTTTCTAAGATGGCAATTCTCTCATTAATTCCACCTAGAGATTTATCAAGTTTATCAGTGCTATCAAGTAATGCTCCCAAATTAGTCTCAATACTTGGAAGATTTTGCTCTATGGTCTCCAACTTTTTCATGACATCTTCAAGAGAGATTTCAATTTTAACTTCATTAACAGGTGGTATTCCAAATAGACTCTCAATAATGCAACTAGCTTCTAAAGCAGGGGTACTTAGAAAGTTACCTCCCGCGAGACGATCTAGAACATACCTATTCCAGCTAGAGATACCAACATAAAAATTCCTGAGTAGGATAGTGGTGGAGTGTTTCTTAGTGCACCTATTATGGGCATCACTGATTCTATACCAAGCATCTTTTAAACATTCTCCCCCTTGTTGCTGAAACGAACGAACTTCAACTTCAGGATTACTCATTAGCAATAGTAAATAAAACAAACTAGATAAAGTAAATGCAAGTAACTATTTTTTTGTGTGTTTTTGGTATAGAGTGCAAACAAGACAGTAAATAAAGTAAAACTAGTAACTAATTTTTTTGTGTTTTGTTTTAGTGCAGCAAACAAGGTAGTAAATAAAATAAAGCAAGACAAAAACAAAGTAAAGAGATTGCGATGTGGAGACTCCCCTTGCAGCGTGTCTTGATCTCCCCGGCAACGGCGCCAGAAAAAGAGCTTGATACGCGTACAACACGCGTCCGTTGGGAACCCCAAGAGGAAGGTGTGATGCGTACAGCGGCAAGTTTTCCCTCAGTATGAAACCAAGGTTTATCGAACCAGTAGGAGCCAAGAAGCACGTTGAAGGTTGATGGCGGCGAGATGTAGTGCGGCGCAACACCAGGGATTCCGGCGCCAACGTGGAACCTGCACAACACAACCAAAGTACTTTGCCCCAACGAAACAGTGAGGTTGTCAATCTCACCGGCTTGCTGTAACAAAGGATTAGATGTATAGTGTGGATGATGATTGTTTGCAGAGAACAGTAGAACAATTGCAGTAGATTGTATTTCAGATGTAAAGAATGGACCGGGGTCCACAGTTCACTAGAGGTGTCTCTCCCATAAGATAAATAGCATGTTGGGTGAACAAATTACAGTTGGGCAATTGAAAAATAGAGAGGGCATGACCATGCACATACATGATATGATGAGTATTGTGAGATTTAATTGGGCATTACAACAAAGTACATAGACCGCTATCCAGCATGCATCTATGCCTAAAAAGTCCACCTTCAGGTTATCATCCGAACCCCTTCCAGTATTAAGTTGAAAACAACAGACAATTGCATTAAGTATGGTGCGTAATGTAATTAATAACTACATCCTCGGACATAGCATCAATGTTTTATCCCTAGTGGCAACAGTACATCCATAACCTTAGAGGTTTCTGTCACTCCCCCAGATTCACGGAGACATGAACCCACTATCGAGCATAAATACCCCCTCTTGGAGTTACTAGCAAAAACTTGACCAGAGCCTCTACTAATAACGGAGAGCATGCAAGATCATAAACAACACATAGATATAAATTGATAATCAACATAACATAGTATTCTCTATTCATCGGATCCCAACAAACACAACATATAGCATTACAGATAGATGATCTTGATCATGTTCGGCAGCTCACAAGATCCGACAATGAAGCACATAAGGAGAAGACAACCATCTAGCTACTGCTATGGACCCATAGTCCAGGGGTAGACTACTCACTCATCACTCCGGAGGCGACCATGGCGGCGTAGAGTCCTCCGGGAGATGAATCCCCTCTCCGGCAGGGTGCCGGAGGCGATCTCCTGAATCCCCCGAGATGGGATTGGCGGCGGCGGCGTCTCTGGAAGGTTTTCCGTATCGTGGCTCTCGGTACTGGGGGTTTCGCGACGAAGGCTATTTGTAGGCGGAAGGGCAGATCAAGGGGCGTCACGAGGGGCCCACACACTAGGTCGGCGCGGCCAGGGCTTGGGCCGCGCCGCCCTAGCGTGGCGCCGCCTCGTGGCCCCACTTCGTTAGCTCTCCGGTCTTCTGGAAGCTTCGTGTGAAAATAGGCCCCTGGGCGTTGATTTCGTCCAATTCCGAGAATATTTCCTTACTAGGATTTCTGAAACCAAAAACAGCAGAAAACAAAGAATCGGCTCTTCGGCATCTCGTTAATAGGTTAGTTCCAGAAAATGCATAAATATGACATAAAGTATGCATAAAACATGTAGATATCATCAATAATGTGGCATGGAACATAAGAAATTATCGATACGTCGGAGACGTATCACTCGGCTCGCAGCAGCGCCACCATCCTTGTCGTCATCGTAGTTGCTGGTGAGATAGGTTGACGAGCAGCATCATCCCTAGGCGCACACGTAGGAAGGTAGGAACCGGCGGCGGCCGCGCGCCCACACAAGAACCGATGGCGGAGGAAGGTAGGAACCAACGGCGCTGTCGTTGGACAAGATGGCGGCTCCGAGTGGAGGTCACCGTTGTTCCGCTACAGAAAATCGTCGTCGCCATCGTGTCCCACGTGCGTGGATAGCCGTATGTGATATGGGGAGCAGCTGGCCCTTCCGATGAGGTAGGGCAGCAGAATGGCGGCGGCGCGTCGACCGAAGAGGAATGGCTACTGCGCTTGGCGGCAGCGCGATGGTGGCATAGTTGTGCGGCTCAATCGATTTGGGAGAGAAGATAAGGGATCAGTAGAGAACATAGGTGGGGCCATACATGCACGTGGCGCGTGAATGAGATGGATGACAGTATGATGATGAGGCGCGCCTCATCCCCGGGTGATCCTCAAGCTTTTCCTATTAAATATCACTTGGTTATCGTCAGGGATGGCACCCATAGTGTATGGGTGGATCCGCGCCATATATGTACCCGTCGATCTCGACCTTACACGTCACCCGTACCCATACCTATCAGCGGGTACAATGTTTTTCCATGTCCAACACCCGACAGGGTGAATGGGTACCCGTGGGTGAAAATACCCGCTTACAACACATCAAATTGATAAAAGTAGTCATAAATAAAAACATGTTACCATAATTCATAAAAACAACACATTACAAAAAGACATAATTACGAACAAGCGCACATTATAAACAACAACATTCTCATAAACATCAACACTTGCTCATAAATAGCAAAACATCAGGATGTGATCACTTAAAGGTACCGCGGAAGTTGAATGACACTAGGTGAAGCGATCCTAAATAGGAGCCTAATCCTCACTAACCGATCAACAATTATGGGACCGGGAAGCATGAGGTTCAGACTTGAATGTGTGATTAGGAAAAAATTAAGTATGTTCGAATATTACAATGGTCAACTTATAAAATATTGGAAGGGTGAATGAGTACGCGGGTATAGGTTCTATGATCCCATACGCATACCCTTTAGGTAGGCTTGTTAGCCTATCCAAAACGTTTTATAATATAGAACATAGTTTCAGACAAAAGTGCGTACAACGGTACAAGAAGATTAACTGGACGAAAATTTGCATGATCAATAACATAGCAGTGTACACATCTAAAACTTCCTTTTCCCTAATCATAAACCCTCCCTTCTTTCTAGATTTTCTCTCGCTCTTCTAGCACCCATCGGTTGTTCACCTTGCACTGGCTTTGCAGTCTTTGTACCCGTACCCCTCGTACTTCACACCCTCCACCATGGGGCACTCGCAAACCCTTCCCCTGTACGTGTCCTAACATAATGCTGATGTATTAGAGATGTAAGTGGGTTAACATTACCAGAATAAATTTTGTGCACATATATCCGAATCTTAAAGAAAAATGCTTTGATGAAAATGGTTAATGCTGCAATATTGAGAACTGGTGTTCAATCGAACACAATGGTTCGGGATGCAGGTGTTGTGGAGGAAAACTGTTTACACCCTTGCACAATGGGGCATCTACTGAAGGAGGAAGAAAAAGGAAAGCTCATGATGATGGTGAACAAGCTAGATATCTTGGCTCAAATGACACCTCTGTTATCCTGACCGGAACCTAGCCAACTCCTGGGAAAAGGGCGAGAACGGCTCTGGAAGTATGCACTATGGGCATGTTTGGTTTAGAGCCAATGCTAGCCTTACAAAAGTTGGCAAGCCCGCAACCATAGGCTGTCGGTTTGATGCCAAAATATTGGCTAGCCCAGCTCAACAGCTCACATGCATTTCATTTTTTTGCCAATGATTTGGCGTGGCGTGGGCGGCTGATGGCTCCGCCAAAAAATTGGCAGCCAAAAGTTGGCAGGGCTAGTTGGGACAAAAACCAAACGTATCCTATGAACCACGAGAGGGAATCTGGATATCCCAGCAATGCTCGCGACAATATTGTATCGAGACAGTCGGTGTCAATGTGTCATGGTTTGTCTGAATGTTATTCAGAAAAAAGAGAGAAAATGGATGGATACCTTGCAGGCGGTGATGTTGGTCTTATCGTCGCGCCAGCAGCCGCCGTTGTTGTCCAGGCACTCGTCCGTTTCCATGTCTGCAAGTAACCATAGAGATTGTGAACTTAAGATCTAGCACTGGCCATAAGTCAGATGTGACTTGGCCAAACACAAAAGTGAGGGTATGAACCTTGTGTCAAGCAGACACGGGGCTCAGTGGTCTCCTTGAATCCAGCGCAAATCGCCTTCAGAACGGCGGTGCTCTCCAGTTTCCCTGCACAAAAGTGCGATTTGTTTCAGACAAAAGTAGGGATGGTTACGAGGAAGCAATGATCAGCAACATCCGCTTCATTTCTGAAATCAGCTGTTTGATCGAGAGGTTCAGTGCCATATCTCGTGATGAAACCCGTATCCAACCTACCGCGATACTGCACGTTGTTGATCACGAGCGTCGGCGAGACGGTGACGTTCCCTCGATTCCCCTGCCCAACCTGCACCATCTGCTCCGTCTCGAGCACCTCGTTGTCGGCGTCGGCCTCGGGGTCCCCCATGCACTCCGCCATCATCTCCGCCGGCAGGCCCAGCGACGCCACCACCTCCTCGGCGCATCCCCGTGAATACTTCTTCTCCCGCATGGAGCACCGGACGCGGTAGTCGGTGACCAAGTCCCACCACACCGACGACGCGTTCCGGGCGTTGGCCACGCGGTGCACGCACAGCTGCCGGAGGTTCTCCACCACCACGTCCTTGCCCTCGTACCCGCGCCCCAGGTCACCCTCCGGGTCCGGCGCGCAGTACCGGCCATGGTTGATGCACTCCGACGCGCACTGCCGCGTGCCGGCGAAACGGGCCGGGCAGAACCGGATGATGTAGTGCGGGGTGAAGAGCGCGTCGCCGGCCTTCTCCAGCAGCTGCGCATGGCCACGGAACGCCGATACGAACGCCGCCTGCTCGTCGCACCGGGGGCCGCACTCGTCGTTGATGTTGCTCCAGAACTCGTATTCCACCCGGGCGTCCGGGTGCGGCATCGACTCGCGCCAATCCAGCTGGACCACCACCTCCTCTTCGCCGGACTTGGAGGCCGCTATGCGGAGGGCGTCGCCAAAGGACTTGGTCACAAGCGCCGAGGGGGCGGTGATGTTGGCCAGGAAGGTCAGTGTCTCCCCCTCGCCCTCGGGGTTGTCCATCGTCAGCAGCGGCTCCTCAAAGTTGTCGGCCACCAGCACCGCCGCAGCGCCGGCCTGCTGCGCGTTCCATGTCTTGACCGCGAAGTAGCACTCCCCGCGGTCCACGAGGAGGACCACGGGGCGGCCGGACCGGGACTTGAACGGCGCCGTCGTGTCGAACGGCCTGCACCCCGTCGCCAGCTTCGCGTCGGCCGGGTACAGAACCACGCCGGTCAGCGTGCCACCGTAATTCGGGACGCCGTAGTTGGCGATCGCCGCCTCGTGGTGGGCCCTCATGGACAGTGGCGACATCACCCAGATGCTGTTCTTCACAACGACCAACTGGGCAGGCGCCACGCTCGCCGTGGCCACGATAACAAGACACAGCGCGGCCGCCAGCCTCCTTCCGTCTCCTTCCATCGTCAACCCCGGCATGTGTCTCTAGCTCGGTCCCTGGATCCGCGTTCATGGAATTTTTACTAGTAGCTGGTTAAAACGGGAGACGTACCGTACCGGAGAAGACAGTAGAAGTTACCAAGAAGTCCAACTAACCTTTAACTATTGCCTATGGTAAAATTTCCTACTACATCTGTCCACAGAATAATATCAAATATCGCAAATTTGTCTAAGTTTGGATATATCTAGACACTAAAATATAGATACATCCGAATCTTCGGCATCATTTTATAGACGGAGTGTGTACATAGGTTGTTGGATTCATACAAACATATCTTATAGGAAGTAATCCTATAGAAATTTTGTACTTCATCTGACGCACCAAAAGTGCCTCAACTTTATCAAAATTTGGATGTATCTATCGACTAAATAGTGTCTACATACATGTAAGTTTTGACGAAGTTGAGACATTTTTGGTGAGACGGAGGGAGTAGTATATATTCTATAGAAAAAGAACGTTAAGTCATACCTTATATAAAATTCCTTTGATATGGTACAATCAAATACACTTCAAATTTTTTTAGAATTCAAGTAGACATGATATTTTAATCCTATGTTTTTTCCAATCCAATAAATGAAAGGAGAGCTAACTATTAACTTGGCCAGATAACCCCTAACTATGAAATACCGGTTAATTGACTCCATCAAGCCTGTTATGGTTGTTTTGACATCTGGTTTTGTCCATGTGGACAGTGGTGGTTATTACTGGACCTGGCCCGGTCCAATCCCTCGCACCACACCGAGACACTCCTCCCCGCTTCGCTACTCTCTCGAACCGAGTTGCTCCTCTTCGCTCCTCTCCCATCGACGAGGTCCGGTGATTGGCGGTAGTTCTTGACGATTCTAGGTGGCATGGTCTAGTCGAGTTCACACACCGCGCCACTCCGCTCCTCTCTCCGGTTCTCCGCCCATCTGCTCCTCTCTCCCATCGACAAAGTAGTTTTTATCCATGTTACCTACCCTTTCTTTTTGTTAATCTCTTCCTTGTAGTATTGTAGCTGAGATTTAAGGATAGGGATAGTTATTAAGTTAGAGCCACAAATAAATCATTATGAGTTATGATGCATATGCAAGAAATGGTATGTGATATGTAAAGAAGCACGTGTTATGATTCCTTTGTCGTGCCTTTTTGATTCCATCTTGATATGTTTTGTAGTCAAAGCAAATTGACGCTCGCACAACAACCATTGTGGTGACCATGTACACCCGTGCATGTTGTAGTGGCAATTTATTGGCATAACACTAGTGGAACACCGTTCCACAAATATTACACGCAATAGAGTGGCACAATGGAAACATCACCGGTTCAAAAAATTCTTTATCTATATCCACATCATAAAGAATACAAAAAATTAAGAAGAAGAAGAAAACCCTAGACTAAATCTTGATCATCATCTTCTTCTTCTTAAGCTTGTAATTTGCAAAGCAAACAAAAACAAAAATAATATAAATGTCAAATGGAAGGGGTTAAAATAAAGAAATATGCACCGGAGATATTTCAAATCCAAGCTCATCCACAAGAGGATGCATCATTAGATATTTTCACCAGCCAAGCAAGCAGACAACACACACATAGTGGCATGGCATTGATGTCTACCAAAGGCAACACCGGGTGATGTGGGTACACCTAAATGGGTCCATCTTATTTGTATACCTGGCGTGGCTTAAGCAAAGGCCCATGAGGATCCCATCGTCAAGATGAAGTTGGACCGCACGAGGAATTTAAAGGCATGTGGACTCAACGTGAGTAATAAGGTCTAAGCTCAAAAACGAAAGTTCTAATCGTTGTGTCCAGGCCGACTACTGAGGAAGAATATAGAGCTATTGGTCAAGGACTAAGTGAGATGTTGTGGACAAGGAATTTACTTGAAGAATTCAAGATATTGAAGACTAGTCGTGTGAATGTGTGGTGTGATAACAAATCAGCAATCAACATAACAAACAATCCAGTGCAGCATGATATAACCGAACATGTGGAGATAGACATGTTTTGCATCAAAGAAAAACTAGACGTTGAGATTATCAAGATAGAGCATGTGAGTTCAAGACAACAAATTGCAGACTGTTTAGCTAAAGGATTGGACTAAGGAATGCATCCTAGCATGTGTCAAGATGAGAATAATAGATATCTATCACCCCACTTGATAGGGAGTGTTTTATGTGAGACCTGTATGGCCCTGGCCCATATAAGCCATGTATATAAGGCAAGTATGTGTGACCTAAAGAAAGTAATGGAGAGAGAGATCACAAGTTTCTCCCTCTGTAGCCGCCAGAACACACAAGAGCAGGTTTGCCTCCCTGATCAACAGAATTATGCACTGAAAATATTTCAAATCCGAGCTCATCCACAAGAGGATGCATAGTAGATATTTGCACCAACCAAGCAAGCAGACAACACACACATAGTTGCATGGCATTGATGTCGACCAAAGCCAACACCAAGGCATCATATAAAGGCCCCATTACTTGCAACACACAATTGCACAACACATCTTTTCACATTCCATCGACCAAAGCACCAAGTCAGCCAAGAACAACAACAATCAACAATCATCAACAAGAACACCAAACTATCACCAGGAAAAATCCCAAAAGTAGTAGACTCATACGCACACCAAAGTTTGAGAAGCAGCTAGGAGAAGCAAGCCTACCACAAGAAGGTGGGAAACCAACATCCAGAAGAGCACACCAAGGCCAATCAAGCAAGATCTAGGAGCTGAAGTGAGGTATAACCCGCTATCATGGAACATATCTTATGGGACCTGATTAAAAAAACTTTAAAGCATGTATACAAATGAGATACAACATCAATAAAAGTTTGTTCGGTTGTTTTTAACATCATTTGGTAATAAACCAAATCATGTTGGCAACCAAAATAGCAAATATATAGTTAAATCACTAAGTCTCTGCATATTCTCTGCACCACTCGCTCATACTAGTAACGTTTATCTTGTTGCCTCACCGCTAATCGTCATCAATAAAACCCACCCGGCAATACTCGCATGGTCACTTTAGGTGGGTTTGGTTGATCACCAACATGTTTCCCTTGCTCGTGGAAAAAGTTTTCTCTGCATCGCACACTTCTTAAAGAAACCCACAGAATGTACGAGGCACAGTCAATTCGGATGTTTCTCTCGGGAGGGAGATGAAGGAGATATGCCCTAGAGACAATAATAAAGTGGTTATTATTTATATCTTTATGTTTATGATAAATGTTTATATATCATGCTATAATTGTATTAACCGAAACATTAGTACATGTGTGATATGTAGACAAACAAGAAGTCCCTAGTATGCCTCTTAAACTAGCTTGTTGATTAATGGATGATTAGTTTCATAATCATGAACATTGGATGTTATTAATAACAAGGTTATATCATTATATGAATGATGTAATGGACACACCCAATTAAGCGTAGCATAAGATCTCGTCATTAAGTTATTTGCTATAAGCTTTCGATACATAGTTACCTAGTCCTTATGACCATGAGATCATGTAAATCACTTATACCGGAAAGGTACTTTGATTACACCAAACACCACTGCGTAAATGGGTGGCTATAAAGGTGGGATTAAGTATCCGGAAAATATGAGTTGAAGCATATGGATCAACAGTGGGATTTGTCCATCCCGATGACGGATAGATATACTCTGGGCCCTCTCGGTGGAATGTCGTCTAATGTCTTGCAAGCATATGAATGAGTTCATAAGAGACCACATACCACGGTACGAGTAAAGAGTACTTGTCAGGAGACGAGGTTGAACAAGGTATAGAGTGATACCAAAGATCAAACCTCGGACAAGTAAAATATCGCGAGACAAAGGGAATTGGTAATGTATGTGAATGGTTCATTCGATCACTAAAGTCATCGTTGAATATGTGGGAGCCATTATGGATCTCCAGATCCCGCTATTGGTTATTGGTCGGAGTGAGTACTCAACCATGTCCGCATAGTTCACGAACCGTAGGGTGACACACTTAAAGTTGGATGTTGAAATGGTAGTACTTGAATATGGAATGAAGTTCGAATATTTGTTCGGAGTCCCGGATGAGATCCCGGACATCACGAGGAGTTCCGGAATGGTCCGGAGAATAAGATTCATATATAGGATGTCATTTTATGTGAATTAAAATGTCGCGGAAGGTTCTATGGAAGGTTCTAGAAGGTTCTAGAAAAGTCCGGAAGAAACCACCAAGGAAGGTGGAGTCCACATGGGACTCCACCTCCATGGCCGGCCAGCCCTAGGTGGGGAGGAGTCCCAAGTGGACTCCCCCTTAGGGGGCCGGCCACCCCCCCACATGGGAGGTGGAAATCCCACTTTTGGTGGGAGTCCTAGTTGGGCAAGGTTTCCCTCTCTTATGGAAGGTTTTGGGTTCGGGTCTTATTCGAAGACTTGGACACCAACACTTGGGGATCCACCTATATAATGAGGGGCCAAGGGAGGGGGCCGGCCACCCCCAAGACCACAAGCTGGCCGCCCCCCTTGAGTGGCCGGCCACCCCCTCCCAAACCCTAGCCGCCCCCTTCTCCTCCATATCTCCCGCGTAGCTTAGCGAAGCTCCGCCGGACTTCTTCACCGCCACCGACACCACGCCGTCGTGCTGTCGGATTCAAGAGGAGCTACTACTTCCGCTGCCCGCTGGAACGGGGAGGTGGACGTTGTCTTCATCAACAACCGAACGTGTGACCGAGTACGGAGGTGCTGCCCGTTCGTGGCGCCGGAACCGATCGTGATCAAGATCTTCTACGCGCTTTTGCAAGCGGCAAGTGATCATCTACCGCAGCAACAAGAGCCTCATCTTGTAGGCTTTGGAATCTCTTCAAGGGTGAGACTCGATACCCCCTCGTTGCTACCGTCTTCTAGATTGCATCTTGGCTTGGATTGCGTGTTCGCCGTAGGAAATTTTTTTGTTTTCTATGCAACGTTATCCTACAGTGGTATCAGAGCCGTGTCTATGCATAGATGGTTGCACGAGTAGAACACAATGGTTTTGTGGGCGTTGATGCTCTTGTTATCTTTAGTTTGAGTACTTTGCATCTTTGTGGCATAGTGGGATGAAGCGGCTCGGACTAACTTTACATGACCGCGTTCATGAGACTTGTTCCTCGTTCGACATGCAACTTGTATTGCATAAGAGGCTTTGCGGGTGTCTGTCTCTCCTACTATAGTGAAGATTCAACTTACTCTTCTATTGAAAACATTAGTATCACCGTTGTGGTTCATGTTCGTAGGTAGATTAGATCTCTCTCGAAAACCCTAAACCACGTAAAATATGCAAACCAAATTAGAGACGTCTAACTTGTTTTTGCAGGGTTTGGTGATGTGATATGGCCATAATATGATGATGAATATGTATGAGATGATCATTATTGTATTGTGGCAACCGGCAGGAGCCTTATGGTTGTCTTTAATTTTCATGTTGAGTAGTATTTCAAAGTAGTTGTAATAGTTGATACATGAGGTGAACAACCATGAAGACGGCGCCATGAACCTTGACGCTACGCCTCGACGATGATGGAGATCATGCTCGTTGATGATGGAGATCATGTCCGTGCTTTGGAGATGAAGATCGAAGGCGCAAAGACAAAAGGGCCATATCATATCACATATGAACTGCATGTGATGTTAATCCTTTTATGCATCTTATTTTGCTTAGATCGCGACGGTAGCATTATAAGATGATCCCTCACATTAATATCAAGATAATAAAGTGTTCTTCCCTCGTATGCACCGTTGTAACAGTTCGTCGTTCAAGCATCTCGTGATGATCGGATGTTATAGATTCAACGATTCACATACAACGGGTGTAAGCCATGTTGCACACGCGAATACTTGGGTTTGCTTGACGAGCCTAGCATGTACAGACATGGCCTCGGGACAACGGAAACCGAAAGGTTGAACACGAGTCATATGGATGATATGATCAACATGTTGATGTTCACCATTGAAGCTACATCATCTCACGTGATGATCGGTTTTTGGTGTAGTGAATTTGGATCGTGTACCACTTAACAACTATGAGGGATGTTGTATTAAGTGGGAGTTCATTAGTAATTAGATTAAAACATGAACTAATTATCATAAACATAGTCTGAGTAGTATTTTGAATTAATTTTGTAGTATTGGCATCCGTTTTCTACCATGCGCTAGTCTTGTAATTGAGATAGAAATACTGTTAAAATCTGACAAGAAACTTTACGGATTGGTACCGTATTGTTAAAGAATCAAGAATTGATTAAGTCCTATTGCAAACTTTTAGTAAACCTCACATTGTTGATTCAAAGAGCTATGGTTTCAATTAGTACCTAAAGTTATCTTGTCTCCGTGAAACTTGAAGTTCAAATCTGTTTGAAAAGTAAGGAGCTGAAAATTTAGTTTTCAGAAATAATCAAGGTATGAGATATATGTGATATCTAAGACCTTATTGCAAGATGATAGAATAAAGTTTGGTGAGACTACATAAACTCATAAGTTTTATGGGAATGTACGAAGGTTGAAGACGCAAGGCGTCACAATCCTCCAACTATTGGGGCACTAACGATATTCGCATATCTATGAAGTGACCATCCTTAAATATGCACCGTTACTAAGACTCGTCGTTTTGAAGCATCACGTGATGATCGGGTGTGATAGATTCTACGTGTGCATAAAACGGGTGCAAGCTAGATTTGCACATGCAAATACCAAGGTTAAAACTTTACGAGCCTAGCATGTACAGACATGGTCTCGGAAAGTCGTCATGATATGATGGATAAAATTATGAGTGAAACTGTTCATCATATTACAAAGTTACTAATAGTGAAATCTGGAACACTTGTCATATGATGATCAACTTCAAAGTAAGAACCTCAAGGTTATTGGTATTTGACCAACAAACCTAGAAGTTAATGATGTTGATGTGTTTTTCTGAATAATGAGGAAAGCTAAAAGAGAAACTACAAAAGATTATTGGCAGAAAGAAAGAAAAGACTAGAATGTCTAGCTCAGGTGTATATAAATGATATACATGTTATGGTTGTATTCCTAGTTAGGTCTCACAATGAAATTCTTGGGTATTTGTACCATATTGGTTGGTATGAAGTGTCATACAAAACAACGCAATACAAGAATACAATGGCCTAAGTGACTGACAAGGAATATGAATAGGAATGCACGTCAGGAACAAAAATAAAGTGTTATTATGTTCGTCATTGGCATTCTATCTAGCCCTTAGAATTTATAATAAAGAGCTTAATAAATTGTTATTTTGCTCTGGTCAAATAAAAACAATGAGTTGTTTAAATTATGACATTACTCCATGTACGATGGATAAGTTATTATAAATCTTAATGGTGAGACACACATACATAACACTGACGCTAAAATGCCATAAGGCAAATGATTTGAATTCCACTTATTTGTGGAACCGCCATTTAGGTCATGTTAGAAAGGAACACATGAAGGAACTCCATGCAAATGGATTTCTGGAGTCATTTGATTTTTTGAATCATTTGGTGCTTGCAAATCTTTTCTAAAGAGAATGATTAAAATACCGTTCATAGGCCAAGAGTTGAATGGGCAACTAACTTAGTGAAAAATACATGATGATGTATATGGTTCACTGGGCATAGTTGTGTGCGGAAGATTCTTCTACTTCATGAAAACTTTCAAACAATGAATTGAGTATATATGTGCATATATTCAATAAGGAAAAGTTTGAAACATTTGAATAGGATTCAAATAAATTTCAGCATGAAGTGGAAATCATCGTAATAGAAAAATCAAATATCTATGATTGGATCATGGTGGAAATATTTGAATTACGAGTTTTAGCGAACATCTAAGAAAGTTATGAAATTGTTCTACAACTCACATTTCTTGGAGTATCATAATGATGATATAGTATCCGAGATATGTATCCAAACCTTGTTGGATTAATGATGAGATAAAATATTATGACGCCATTATATTTTTGTGAATTATGCTTTAGTGACTACCGCTTTTACACTGAATAGAGCATCATCATGATCCGTTGAAATGACACCATACGAGTTATGGCATGGGTATAAACCTTAATAGTCCTTTCTTTAAATTTTGGTCTAAGAGTTTTCAACCAAAATCGGATGAATGTCTTTGTTGGTTATCCCAGAGATTTAATTGGGAATTCTTCCCACGAGACAAAGACAAAAGTGTTTGTCAATGTTTCTTATTTCCAAGAAATTGTTTCTAGTGAAGTTTTTGAGTGGGAGGACAATATAATTTGATAAGGTTTATGACCACGAGCATAATGATCGAGTAGCGCAGCATCGGAATTGGTTTCGGAAGCGGCTACGACGATCATGGCTCCCATGACTACAAAGTGTTTTAGCCATGGAGATCGAAGTACATATTGAACCTTGTAGGTATGGTTTACTTTGTGATCAAATAAAAGATTTGTGGACAAAGGATTGATTTTGAACAATAATAAACCAACTACAAACAAAGAAGTTATGATGGGCCCTGACTCCGTTAAAATGGCTATACGCCATGAAATCCAAGATAGATGAATACTTTTTGAAAGTAAATGGATCTATGAAATTGATGGACTTGGATGAAATATCCTTGAAGAAGCTCAACTTGTCGAAAAGTTGTTTACGACAAAGTTCAAAGAGCTGACTACGATAAGATTAAATCTTCCGTAGCAATGCTTATAGTCTATGTGGATTATTCTAGTAATCACTACATATTTCTTTTATGAGATATGTTAGTAGAGTGGCAAAATACACTACTTAACAGAAGTGTGTATTAAAGGTGTATACAAGATACAACCAAGAGTTTTGCTGGTCCGTGGAATACTAGATAGGTATACGAACTTCAATTGGATGAAGTAAGTATCGCGGAGTTAGAATCTTCACCAGATGAAATAGTCAAAGAGTTTTTGATTTCATCAGAAACGATGAAGAGGCTTGCATTTGCAAGAAATTAAGTGGGAGCGCTAAGACATATTTATAATACTTTATGTAGATGACATATAGTTGGTTATAAATGATGTAATTATATACTTGATTAAAAGGTTTCATTGAAAATTAAACTTCAATGAAAGGATATGGACTGAAACAAATTTAGTGTCAAGATCTATGAAGATAGATTGAAACACAAAATAAGTTTAAGTCAAAGTACATAGAATGGATATTGAAATAGTTCAATATAGAAATATTAAGAAGATGTTCTTGTCATGTGAAGTTTTAACAAGACTTGAGTGTATATGACACTCAATGAGTAAAAACACATGAGTGACTTTAGATCACGAATAATATGTACACAATCAGATATCTTGTGCTCTAAAATGTTATGAGCATATACCAGAATGATTCATGAGATGATCATTGAAAAACAGTAAGAATATTCTTGAAGTACTTAAGAAGAACCAAGAATATATATATATATATAGTTTTGTATGGAGAAATGACAAACAAATCGCTGTAAGATGTTGCACCGATATTTGTTTTGTCACATATGAAAATAAAATTTCAATCTCAAATTAGACTAAGTGTTGTTTTAAAAGGTAGCACAATGAGCTAGAAGTTGTCTATGCTAGATTTAGAATAGTTCTAAATATTGTGACGGATTCTACAAAAGAAGGCAGAGTATGTCATTGTTTTGACAATGACAAAGGATGTTAAGTCAAGAGGTTCTTTGAGAACTTGGTGTAGTTCCGACAGAGTCAGAATTTTGAAGCTATATTGTGTGTGACAATATAAGTGACATATTTCAGACAGCGGAATTAAGGTTCCACCAGAAGATCAAACATATATAATGCCAACTCGTTTGGAAATGAGTGATGCGTTGAGACGCAAATGAATTACAAAATACATACGTTTCTGAGCGTGTCAGATCCGATGACTAAAAATCTCTCCCGTGAGCAATACATGATAAAGCACCAGAAGGCCAAGGTGTTATATCTTTACAAATGTAAACTAGATTATTGACTCTAGTGCAAGTGGCAGACTGAAGGAGATATGCCCTAGAGACAATAATAAAGTGGTTATTATTTATATCTTTATGTTTATGATAAATGTTTATATATCATGCTATAATTGTATTAACCGAAACATTAGTACATGTGTGATATGTAGACAAACAAGAAGTCCCTAGTATGCCTCTTAAACTAGCTTGTTGATTAATGGATGATTAGTTTCATAATCATGAACATTGGATGTTATTAATAACAAGGTTATATCATTATATGAATGATGTAATGGACACACCCAATTAAGCGTAGCATAAGATCTCGTCATTAAGTTATTTGCTATAAGCTTTCGATACATAGTTACCTAGTCCTTATGACCATGAGATCATGTAAATCACTTATACCGGAAAGGTACTTTGATTACACCAAACACCACTGCGTAAATGGGTGGCTATAAAGGTGGGATTAAGTATCCGGAAAATATGAGTTGAAGCATATGGATCAACAGTGGGATTTGTCCATCCCGATGACGGATAGATATACTCTGGGCCCTCTCGGTGGAATGTCGTCTAATGTCTTGCAAGCATATGAATGAGTTCATAAGAGACCACATACCACGGTACGAGTAAAGAGTACTTGTCAGGAGACGAGGTTGAACAAGGTATAGAGTGATACCAAAGATCAAACCTCGGACAAGTAAAATATCACGAGACAAAGGGAATTGGTAATGTATGTGAATGGTTCATTCGATCACTAAAGTCATCGTTGAATATGTGGGAGCCATTATGGATCTCCAGATCCCACTATTGGTTATTGGTCGGAGTGAGTACTCAACCATGTCCGCATAGTTCACGAACCGTAGGGTGACACACTTAAAGTTGGATGTTGAAATGGTAGTACTTGAATATGGAATGAAGTTCGAATATTTGTTCGGAGTCCCGGATGAGATCCCGGACATCACGAGGAGTTCCGGAATGGTCCGGAGAATAAGATTCATATATAGGATGTCATTTTATGTGAATTAAAATGTCGCGGAAGGTTTTATGGAAGGTTCTAGAAGGTTCTAGAAAAGTCCGGAAGAAACCACCAAGGAAGGTGGAGTCCAATGTGGACTCCACCTCCATGGCCGGCCAGCCCTAGGTGGGGAGGAGTCCCAAGTGGACTCCCCCTTAGGGGGCCGGCCACCCCCCCACATGGGAGGTGGAAATCCCACTTTTGGTGGGAGTCCTAGTTGGGCAAGGTTTCCCTCTCTTATGGAAGGTTTTGGGTTCGGGTCTTATTCGAAGACTTGGACACCAACACTTGGGGATCCACCTATATAATGAGGGGCCAAGGGAGGGGGCCGGCCACCCCCAAGACCACAAGCTGGCCGCCCCCCTTGAGTGGCCGGCCACCCCCTCCCAAACCCTAGCCGCCCCCTTCTCCTCCATATCTCCCGCGTAGCTTAGCGAAGCTCCGCCGGACTTCTTCACCGCCACCGACACCACGCCGTCGTGCTGTCGGATTCAAGAGGAGCTACTACTTCCGCTGCCCGCTGGAACGGGGAGGTGGACGTCGTCTTCATCAACAACCGAACGTGTGACCGAGTACGGAGGTGCTGCCCGTTCGTGGCGCCGGAACCGATCGTGATCAAGATCTTCTACGCGCTTTTGCAAGCGGCAAGTGATCGTCTACCGCAGCAACAAGAGCCTCATCTTGTAGGCTTTGGAATCTCTTCAAGGGTGAGACTCGATACCCCCTCGTTGCTACCGTCTTCTAGATTGCATCTTGGCTTGGATTGCGTGTTCGCCGTAGGAAAATTTTTTGTTTTCTATGCAACGTTATCCTACAGGAGACATGGCGGGAGCTCACGCCCGTGTGTGAAAAGCTTTTTCAGTGACGACCAGGTAAGCGGCGCCATCTTCTCCGCGGGGTCTTCTTCCTCCACGTCTTCCTCGTCCGATGGCCAAAGCGTTGTGGTTAACATCGAACCCTATGTATGGTAGATTAGATCTGTTAGAAGTTTAGTTCTGCTAGATTAGATGTTAAAGGAATATATCAGATTCACACGAGCCCATGTTCAGTTAGGTAACACACTTGTAAACCGTGTGGTGCAGACCAAAATAAAAATCCAGAGTCACTCTCATGTGTTGTCAGATTGTGCTTGAAGCGAAACAACACTAAGTTGACTTGGTTTTCTCTAACATCATGCACGGTTCCAGACTGGAAGAATATTATCCACACTGGCAGAGACACCGAATTTCTCAAATATCATTTGATTATCATGGGCTAGCTAGTACTTGTATGATCGCCGAGTAAAAGCATGTGACCTGATGACTGAAACAAACATGCGCGAGTTGTTCTTGGCACGTCTGATCCAACCTACACGGCCAGTTGCGATCATCATTGTGCTCACCCGCTGACTGACCCCAACCGGAGCTTCTTGGTTACACCCTTCCAATGTCAGTGTCACAACTCTCGTTGGATCACAAAAAAGATTGAAAAATGGAATTGGTCAGAGCATAATTAGCACGTCACGGTGTGTTGCTACGCAAAGCAAGCAATGTCACACCTCTCGTATGGTTTTGTTCTGTCAAAGGAAAAAAAAAACTTGTGGGCAAGACCTGCAGCTGGTCAATCTGAAATCGCAAATCTGTAAACATCATCCTGTACAGCGACACCGCGAGGAAAAAATCAACATTTGAACAATTTGCAGTCTACGCCCAAATTTCCCCTAGAAATGTTCTTATTCCCGTCACAGAAAAGGACGTCTGAATAATTAAGCCATTAAAAAATCAGAGTTTCGTTAGTCTCCTCCTCCCTGTCCAACTTACATGTCGTCTCCACTACGTTCCCCGTTTTAACCACCCTACTGCGAAAAATTCCAAGAACGCGCAGCAAGGGACCGAGCCAGAGAGACATCTCGAGAATGGCGATGCAAGGAAGGAGGCTCGCGGCCGTGTTGTTGCTCGTCGTGGCCACGGCGAGCGTGGCGTCGGCCCGGTTCATCGTGGAGAAGAACAGCGTGAAGGTGGTGTCGCCGCACTCGCTCCGGGGCCGCCACGAGGCCGCGATCGCCAACTACGGCGTCCCGGACTACGGCGGCACGCTGACCGGCGTGGTGCTGTACCCGGCCGACGCGAAGCTGGCGAACGGGTGCAAGCCGTTCGACGCGGCGGCGCCGTTCAAGTCGCGGTCCGGCCGCCCCGTGGTGCTCCTGGTGGACCGCGGCGGCTGCTTCTTCGCGCTCAAGACGTGGAACGCGCAGCAGGCGGGCGCGGCGGCGGTGCTGGTGGCGGACAGCGTGGAGGAGCCGCTGCTGACGATGGACACCCCCGAGGAGGAGACCCCCGACATGGCCTTCCTCGCCAACATCACCGCCCCCTCGGCGCTCATCACGAAGACCTTCGGCGACGCCCTCCGCGCCGCCGCCTCCAAGTCCGGCGGCGACGAGGAGGTGGTGGTGCGGCTCGACTGGCGCGAGTCGATGCCGAACCCGGACGAGCGGGTGGAGTACGAGTTCTGGACCAACAGCAACGACGAGTGCGGGCCGCGGTGCGACGAGCAGGCGGCGTTCGTGTCGGCGTTCCGCGGCCACGCGCAGCTGCTGGAGAAGGCCGGCGACGCGCTCTTCACCCCGCACTACATCACCTGGTTCTGCCCGTCCCAGTTCGCCGGCACGCGGCAGTGCGCGTCGCAGTGCATCAACCACGGCCGGTACTGCGCGCCGGACCCGGAGGGCGACCTGGGGGCCGGGTACGAGGGGCGGGACGTGGTGTTGGAGAACCTCCGGCAGCTGTGCGTGCACCGCGTGGCCAACGCCCGGAACTCGTCGTGGGTGTGGTGGGACTTCGTCACCGACTACCGCGTCCGGTGCTCCATGAAGGAGAGGAAGTACTCGCGGGAGTGCGCCGACGAGGTGGTGGCGTCGCTGGGCCTGCCGGCGGAGATGATCGCCGAGTGCATGGGCGACCCCGAGGCCGACGTCGACAACGACGTGCTCAAGACGGAGCAGATCGTGCAGGTCGGGCAGGGGAACCGAGGGGACGTCACCATCTTGCCCACGCTCGTCATCAATAACGTGCAGTACCGCGGTAGGAATTCCATACGAGTTTCTTGCAAAATTCTATCTCCAGACATGGTACTGAACTTGTGGATCAAACAGCTCATTTCAGAACTCAAGCAGATGTTGCTCATCATTGCTTTCTCCTAGTAATTTCAAAAACAGTCTCTGCTTCTGTCTGAAACTAATCGTGTTCTTTGTGCACAGGGAAACTGGAGAGCACGGCCGTTCTGAAGGCGATCTGCGCCGGATACAAGGAGACCACCGAGCCCCGTGTCTGCTTGACGCAAGGTCTGCAACCTCACACTCGAGGAAGCCATCCCTGATGGATTGCTTCAGTTCAATGCTAACCAGTGATCACAAACTCAAAACCTTTGCGATTACATCACAGACATGGAGACTGACGAGTGCCTGAACAACAACGGCGGCTGCTGGCGCGACGACAAGACCAACGTCACCGCCTGCAAGGACACGTACCGGGGGCGGACCTGCGAGTGCCCGGTGGTGGACGGCGTGCAGTACGAAGGGGACGGGTACAAGGAGTGCAAGGCCGTCGGGCCTGGGCGGTGCGCGGTGGACAACGGCGGGTGCTGGAAGGACACCAGGCACGGCAAGACCTTCTCCGCCTGCGCCGGCTCCGAATCGCTCAGCGGGTGCAAGTGCCCTCCGGGGTTCAGGGGCGACGGCATCACCTGCGAAGGTGCGTCCGCTCCTCCTTCGCTTCTCCTCCATCCTACTCCTTTGCATTCGCAGCTTCCCACTGACGGCGTTCATGGCGGTTGCAGACGTGGACGAGTGCGGCGAGAAGCTCTCCTGCTCCTGCCCGCACTGCTCCTGCCGGAACACCTGGGGCGGCCACCACTGCAGGTGCAAGGGCGACGACCTCGTCTACATCAGGGACCAGGACACCTGCGTGGCGAAGAACACGTCGTCGCTCGGGTGGACGGTGGTGGTGCTGGTGCTCGCGTGCCTCGTCGGCGCCGGAGCCGCCGGGTTCGCCTTCTACAAGTACAGGCTCAGGGTAAGGATCGGAGGCACAGGCAGCTCCTCCTCCTCCATCTCAAAATATAACTTCGTTGCAAACAATGACCCAAGCATGGGCGGACCTAGAAGTTTCTAGAAGCCCGGGCAAACATGCCTACCATGCCATTTTTTGAGACAAAATGCTATAGAACATCACATGATACTAGGCGTGCCGCCGCAGCCAAGCCCGGGCGACCGCCCGGGCTAGAGGGATGGTGGATCCGCCCATGGACCCAAACACTCAAACTTTCTTGGCTGACGATATATAAAATTTCTCGCAGTCGTACATGGATTCAGAGGTAGCGGCGATCATGTCGCAGTACATGCCTCTCGAGAGCCACAGCAGCGAGAACCGGCCGCTGAGGGAGGAGGCTCAGGAAGCATAGGCCGGTCTGGTTCCAGCAATTCACGCTAGCTATGAATTTTTCAAGATTTTCGACAGGTCGTGTACATGACAGAAACAGAATATAGCTTTACCTGACAGGCAGGAGCTCTTTCCATTTTTCTGCCTGGCACATTTGTAGAGAAAGGTGAGGGATAGGTCATAATATTTTGATACGATGCACCAAACACAGATGGCATAGTACATACTAGTCACGAGCCTGGCACATTTTGCTGTATAAAATTCTACACTGCATACAAGAATAGCTGCGGCTTGTAAAGGTGGATGATAGAACTGAACAAGTAGCTGTTTCTGATTTTGTGGCAACAATCTTTTAAATGGGCTTTGGAACCCAGTGTGATTCAGTTTGTATTGTACATAAGAGTTGCTGCATTGCCTTTTTTTTTTCTTGAGGACTTAAACACCAAGACAGGATAAAAGTGAAAAAAGCTTGGACAGACAAGAAAACAACAACAACAACAAAAAAAGGCTTTGCCTTGAACGAGTGATACTATCATACAAAGTGATCAAAAATTTGCTGCCTCGTGATAGCTCCACCAAACGGTATTACTCTACTATCCTTGAAAACTTGACAGAGCCTTCGTCCATCAGACTAGTTTGTTTCCTCTTCTTGGACATCCTCTGGAAACCGCTCTGTTCATCCACGAACTGAGCAGCGGTTCTTGCCCGCAACTCTTCAAGGGTCTCTCCCTCTTTTGCCCGCTCAATCACCTGAAGCGAACGCAAGAGAGTCAGTAATATGCAGTTGGTTCATGCATCATAGGGCGTTAGCTTGAAGGAGAAAGGTTTCATACCAGGTGTCTGCCATAAAGATGGGTGCTCGCAAGGGCTTGCAGGGCGTTCTGTGCCTCTTGCTTCGTGACGAATTCAACAAAAGCGAAACCCCTGTGACTTCCAAACTTCATAGGCAGCCTGAGGCTTTTGAGCTGAAATTATATTCATCAATGTAACTCATTAGACTTCAGGAAGAATATAATCATTAATCAAACAAATTGGCTCTTTCTTGGGTAAATCAAAGAGAACATAAAAATTAACAACTCCTCATATTATAAAATATATTCTTTTTGTGAGAGTTCAAATATTTTTGACCATGATATATTCTTGCATTTTCTACGAGACTGAATCCCCATCCATGGAGACTCCTTTGTTCTCATCTAGGTTTTTCAATAAATTTCAATAACAAAAGGAGGATATTCACCTGGCCAAATGGACTAAATAATTGCCTCAAATCCTTTTCAGTCGCTTCGAACGCTACATTTCGCACAAGAAGTTTTGTTGAACTCTTATCCTTTTCATTTTTCTTCGCACTCTGACCATCCTTTCTCCCATGGCACAGTTGCAAGATCAGAGCATGCCCATCCAAAACTGTCCCCTATTAACACAAAAATCATTTACTCATTTAGCATGCTGCCACATTAACATAATATACAGGAAAAAAGTACGAGAGGGAAAGATGACTCTGACAGGCAGGTCCAGCAGGAATACCTGTAGATCTTTGCACACACTTGTTGCAGTTTCAACTGAATCAAACTCAACGAAGCCAAATCCCATCGAAACATTCTTGCCTTTCTTAATATGTTTTTTCACCTAAACAATGACTCAAAAAAAGGATGGGTAAGAGTTAAGAGAGTGGGACATGCAATAATGCATTCGATATTCATAAGGATATCCATACCGTTGCACTTTTAAGACTCCCGGTTTTCAATTTTGTACTGAAATGCTGCTTTAAGGATTCATCTGTAGTCTTGAAATTCAAATTCTTGACAAATACAGACCGAGACTGCAATGAATAATGGTATATTACTAAGATTCGTAACAGTCCAAGTATAAGTGATGTAGCCAAAAGCAAACACAAAACTGTTCTGTCATAAACTGTATATAATAATAATTTGAAAGGCCAAGTTAGAGAAAGAGCAAACCTCCACCCTATCAGGATCAATCTCCTCAGCACTCACTCCTTCCACAGTTTGATCTACAATAGCTTTTGTAATAATCCTCTCACCAATGGTATTCATTTCCTCCTCTTCCACGTGTGTTGAGGTAGGAGATAAAATATTGTCAGGTGCCCATTCCAAATACAGTGGAGTATCCCTGTAGTACAAAAGAAAGACTATTATGAGATATAGACCATTGTAGATTCATGTAACAAGATAAGAGCATTTTTTGACAGAAATGTCAGAAGCCACCACTGGCAAATAAAACTAAAAAGCAGTAAAATGGAAAAAGGACTATAAGTCAGCAGGAAGTTGTAATCAGCAAAAAGTAATCCCCATGCTAATATCCAGTATACAAGTATCAGGTATGAGTCCAATAAATAAAAGGCAACACTTATTGCGTTGATGTTGATAATTGCAATCTATAGCAGTGGTGTAAAGTGGCACGAAAGTATTTTAATAGCAGAACAGCAGAAGCTGATATATTTTTTACCTTTCAGGAATATAAAAATAAAAGAAAACCTTCCTAATTGAAGTAAACAAGGCTGCGGCCTCAAGTCAAGGTGAGAACATCAGACATGAAAGATGAAACAACTGATGCATATATTTCACTGAATTACAAAAGGCAAATATGTCAACCCGTCATGTATTACTTCAACTAAATGCAATTATTACCTTAATTAACAACAGTAGTTTATACAGATCTCAATCAAGTGAAGTGATCAACACAGAGCGCAGAAGTTTATCTAAGAAATAGCAACGAATTAACTGTCACCACTACAGAAACTTACTTGTATCGTGTGTACAGCAATTTTTTGAAAGCGTGACGAGCTTCTGTTGCTTCAACAAAGACTACCTGAGACAACCAAAAGAAAATTTTAAGACAAACCAATGAAGTCAAGGGGCATTGTCTGTAGTGCAGGTAATGAAGCCCACTTGCAAACTCTGAGAGCAAACGATATACAGCCATGAATAGCTCCAAAAGGCAATATCACAACCAGCATGAGTGCATGACAATAAATAGAGGAACAACACAAGCAAAATGTAGAACATACCAAGGCAAATACTCTTGTTGGAGGGAGAATGATTTTATCCAAACTTCCATGTTTCTGAAACATCGCAGCGAGATCTTCTTCAGAAGAATTAAATGGCAAGTTTTTTACTAGTATTACATGGTTGCTTCTTTTCAACTTCTCGTTTCTTTTGGAAGTATTTTCTTCCAAGGCAGCAACATTAACTCCAGACCTAGCCAGATGCTTCTTGGTCTCCGCAATGACATGTGTCTCACCAAGAGCGATACGGACAGCAAGGTCATCCGCTTCCCTATGAAGTAACTCACTCTTACTTATACCATTCTTCCTTGCTATATTCTCAACAACCTAAGTACAAACACAATTGCTTCAATCAGTTTGCATACAAGATCCAATGGAAATTTTCAAAATTCAACAACATTAGCAACTTATAAAGGAATAGCAAAAAACATATTTGACAGCAATATCATGTGATTATTACAGTTTGTCTCAACAAAAACAAATAAACAGCATGTAGAGTGGCACAAATAAAGATCAGTAAATCAGTGTCAAGGCTAGAAGATAACCATACAGTATCTTGACGCATATAAAAGCTGTTCCATGCTCTGGTATCCCCACCAATTTCAGAAGCTTTCTTTTGTTCCAACTTTTGCTGCTTCAGATTCATTTTCTCGTCAACAGCAAAATGACTAGACCATGACAATTAAGAGTAAACGAATTAAACATTATTTGCATAGCAAAAACCCAAGAAATAAACAACACAAAATGGACTTAATTTCTTACTCAAACGGCTTATTATTTAGTGGTTTAGCAGCCTTTACGCGTAATAGTCGCCCCTGAAAACTGAAGTTGTCTAATTCACCTAGTGCCCTGCAAAGAACATATCAAGGTGTGACGCAACATGCAATAAGGAAACTAAATTTGTAGAGGAAATGATTAAAGGATCTCTTGTAAGCTGAGCTGTCAAAAAATAAGAATATCCTTCTGAATCAGACATGCTAAAGTTGTTAACCAAATACCTGACTGCTGAGTCTGGAAGGTTAAAAAGCACATAACCTCTGCCTGTTGAGAGCTTGGTGGTTTTATCGACAACAATATGTGCCTGCTCAACATCACCATACTGGCTGCATAGCTCAACCAGATCATCTTCACTGAAACCATAAGCAACAATATGCTTGTAAGAAAAGGCAAACAGTTATATCTTGAATATAATACATAAAGGTTGATCTGAAGTAGTAACAGGTAAGAACATACGTAGTTGCATATGAAAGATTGCAGATATATAAACGGCCAGTCTCCAGTGCCAGCTTCTTTTCATCAGTAGCTGAAGCGGCTTCAACATCTTCTGTTTCTTGATTGGCATGTTTTTCATCTTTTTGTTGGGTGTCAATATGTTCACCATCTTGGTTGTCAGGATCTTCCACCTCTTCCATGTCACTAACTTCCATGGGTGCTTCATTATCTACATTATTCTTCTGATTCAGATTACCCTTCTGATCCACCACCTGACCCCTTTCATTTGCATCAAGTAATTCATTAGATGGTTCTTCATCATCAGAGCTGCTACCCAACTGATCACCAGAATCTTCATCATCAGATTCGGAATCTGACCAATTTTTTCTAATTTTACTCTTCAAGAAGTCCACATCGCTCATATTTTTGTCTTTTTTACTTCCAGATTGTAGATTTTCCGAAGCACCTTTTGAGGGCAAATCATTTATTATTTTCTCCTCAAAATCATCTTCAGAAGATGAATCATTCTCAGAAGATGAATCGTTTTCAGAGACTGCAGCAGTACTCTTCAGAGGCTTCTTAGCTACTAGGGTGTTATCTTTGTCAGCAGTATCAAGGGTGCCTGTTGTGTCATTCGCCCACATCTTTGCTTTAGAACGGGGCTGCATTACTTGAAGAAACTCTTCGAACTTGGGATCATTAGCAAGACTTCCTTTAGAACCTCCCGCATCAACAGATGTTCCTTTGCCTTTGGAACTTTTCAGCGGTGTGTTAGCATCCACAGTGTCCTTCTTATCTTTACTGTTATATTCAGGCTTCTTCAAGGAATGACGGCTCCAAGGGCGAGGAGCATCAGGGTCACCAATCTTACGAGCAACCTGTCACACAACAGATTGTTTATGGGCATGTGCATTCCATCGCCTACAGCAATACACATCCAACAGATACAATCCCAAAGAGAGGAAAGAAAGGCTGAAGCCCGTTGAGAAAGTAAAGTATACCTCACATGTGATCTTAGAAGTGTCAATGTATGTATTGTTGAAATACTTGAGAGCCTCCGCTGCCTCTTCATTGGTTCTGAAACCAATAAATGCAAGATGCCTGCTCTTTCCATCCCTACAGAGAAGCAAAACCATTCAAGTCTTTGGACTTCAACTATAATTTCTCCAAACAGCTAGTTGCATATCGTCTGGTACAAATCAGGTCAATCTTGTATGTTTATTTTGGAGGAGTAAGGTATAATGAGGCCAGCACAGGTTTGAAAAATGCAGGAAAGGTTTGGATTCTCTCGTCCAAATGAAACTACTGTACCATTTTCTATAGCAACTGTTAATAAGTTCGTCCTTATGATTGTGCAGAAATATAATGTGTTCCGTAAGAAGGAACATAATATATAGTCGTCTGATTATCTATTCCCCTGGTCCTCTAACTCTAAGCAAACGCATATTACGGTTAAACTGGCACAGAAGCAGCAAGCAATGACCCCAATATCCAATGAGTAGGCGGCGCGCTTACTTGGTTCGGATGACCTTGGCGTCGGTCACCTCGCCCTTCCGAGAGAAAACCTCCCGCAGCCGCTTCTCGTCGGCGCCCTTGGGCAGGTTCTTCACGCACAGCCGCGACGACCTGCGCAGCATGAACCACACCAATTCAAACACCAAGAGGCGAAACAGCAGCGAGACGCGGTAGGGCAAGCAGTTCAGCGAATTGATAGCGCGAAGAGGCAGAGACTCACATGGCGTCCACCGGCGAGGGCGCCCGTGCTGCTGCGTCGGCGAGTCGGGGGCTGTTGTAGGGTTTAGGTGGTGAGGCGGCTGAGCGGTGGGTTTTGGCCTTCGGGGGCGGTGGCAATGGCGGCCGGCGGCGGCGGCAGGGAAAGGTTGTGCTGGGTCTGGGTCTGGCCTTTGCGTGGGCCTGGGCCTTTGGGCGCGGTTGGAGTCGGTTGAGTTATTCGGGCTACTAAGGAATTCGGTCTAGTTCTCAAAAAAAAAAAAAAAAAAAAAAAAAAAAAAAAAACTAAGGAATTCGGTCTACTAAAAAAAAACACAAAAATCGGTTTTCTAGAACTAGCCAATAAGTTAGTAGTAATAAAATTGTTAGTGAAACAATGATGATGAATAGACCCCGAATGCTATACTATGAAACACATCTTTACTATAGTTATTGGTAGTTTCTTAAAGACTAAGTATTACTATTACTAAAGATCATTATGCCATGATCCTACTATGAAATAGGATATGATATATATGTCACAAGATCTTCAAACGTCACTTTGTAACTGAGCAACAATATAGTTGATCTCCGTGCATACCGGATAATATGTCGTAGTGTCATTTCATGTGATCGTACGAATTGCTACTCCCACTATTATTCGGAATTGTTGAAAGGTTTTGAAAGGACCGAAAAAGTCCAAAATATTATGGAAGGTTCTGAAAATGTACGGTACGACCTAGGCAGTCTTAGGAAGTCCGTAAGGTTTAATAATAGGTATATCCACGCTATCTTGACGGGTAAGGAGTTTTTCCCTAAGACAAATTCAGATTTGGCAAAGGAGTCCCGTCCTAGTTCTAGTAGGTTTTGGTTGGCAGAAACTTATTCGAACTCTCGCAAACTTGGTGACAGGTTTATGGACGATCCAAGGGGCTTGTCCACCTATTTAAAGGGACCAAGAGGACACCCCAAAGAAACATCAAGTCGCAACCCCAAGTCCCCACAAGCCACAACACCTCCTCCGCCACCAAAACCCTAGCAGTCGACACGTCGTCGACTCTTGTGCCGACGTCGTCGTCCAATCGTCTCCATCACCTCCATGGAGTGTACCTAATAATATGTCCGACGTGCTCTAGGTTCTCTCTCTTGGATGCAGAAGCGTTGTCGGATCTCTACCGTCCATCTAGATCTATTCTAGCTTAGTCGGTGATCGTGCAAGCGTTGTTGGATCTCCATCATCACATTCCTTGCTTCGACGAAGTGCTTGATCACACTTCGACGTGGTGATGCTTCTCCCTTATGTATGGATACCGTGGACGTGTTGCACGTGTGACACTTTGATCGTCGAGCCGTTCGCGAACATCTCCACGCGACTAGACGAGTCTAGTTGTCGGGATCGACTCGATCTTCATCAACCTCGTCATTGACAACTTCCACTAGTTCGATCTACCAGGGTATGAGCCGTTACCTCCCTCTCGCATATGATCTTGGTTTTATGCGTAGCAATGTGATTGTTAGCTTCTCCTTGTTTGCATGTCCTTACTATATTTGAAGTGATGTACTTATTCTTCCGATAACCGTTATTACACTGCTAGAAAAGAGGTCTTCCATCCCAACCCATTAGTTCCCAAATAATTTTACCCAAGACTAATGGGGTCTTTAGTCCCGGTTCTGCTGGGGAATCGGGACTAATGCTCCGATGGCAGGCTGCGGCCGACACATGCCTCTTTAGTCCCGGTTGGGGACACCAACCGGGACTAAAGGTCTCTTTTTCGGGTTTTTTACTCCCCACGCACCTTTCACCCCCACCCCCCGTGGATCGCCTTTTTTTTCTTTGTAAAATATAAAAGAAAATGATAGAAAATTCAAAAAATAAAATGTTTTCAGATTCTTGTATGTTATGCAACCTACTATTCGGTGAAATTAAGAAATTCGAATTTTAACTTATTTTGCAAAAAAAAAAGTTTTAAAAATGGTAAAACCGCATTAACTTTTGCATACGATGTCGGAAAAAACGTATAATTAATCAAAATCATCGTGGGAAAAAGTTACATCCAAATTCACCGGGTTCACCCGATTAGCCAATTTTTAGATTCTCAAAATTCTAAATGAAAATACTGCATCCTGCATAAATATTACTATTACTTTTACCCAATTTTTAGAGTTTCAAATTTTAGGTTTTAAGTTTTGCAAAAAAAAAAAATTTAAAAAATTTAAAAATACAAATAAATAAGTTAATGTTTATTTATTTATTCAAGATTATTATTACAATATTACTTTTGCTTATTAAAATAATTATTTGAAATTTAAACAATAAATAAATGTGATGTCGACCAACATGTTAATAGGATTGATATGATACTAGTATCACATACATGCGCGTGAAACACTTGGATGCGGGACGGGATGGAACTTGAAAGTTAAGCGTGCTAGTGCTAGAGTAGTTGAAGGTTGGGTGACCGAGCGGGCAGTTTGATCACGAGTAAGTAATTTAACTAGAGATAATTGCAGTTAGAGACTAAACGATACAAATAACTGAAATAATAGAAATTCTGAAAAAATAGAAAAAAAAGGAGTGGAAAAATAAGAAAAAATAAAATAATTTTTTTTTCACATGGAGACATTTTTGCCCCGACGCACGCAACCCACGTGGATGGACCTTTAGTCCCGGTTCGTAAGTAACCGGGACTAAACGGGGTGGGCTTTAGTCTCGAATATTTAGTTCCAGTTGCACAACCGGGACTATAGCCCCCTTATGAACCGGGACTAAAGTACTAGTGTTAGTGAAATACCAGTGTTATCACCTTTTCCTAGTAGTATGTTATGTGGAGGTGGTGTTTTGGCACATAGGTGCATGTGAACCTATTATATAAAATGCAGGAAAAATAAAAATAAAAAATGTCAAAAAAAATTAAAAATAAAATTTCTCGTGTACATATGGACATTCTATATTCGCACACAAGTTTTTTTGGGGAAACGAACATTTTATGTGGTCTATATAAAAAATACAAAAAATGTCCTGTAAATAGTCATGTTTTGAATATTAAAATTTGTCTTTTTTTACACGGGACACAAAAAAATTTTTTTTTCCGAAAACTTGCGTATGAACATATACTGTCTATACGTACATGCGCAATTTTATTTCAGAATTTTTCGATATATAAAAATGTGTTTTCACATAGTGGGTTCATATGCACCCGTGAACCAAAATAAATATTCCTATATATCGTACCTTTCTAACAATCACTAGTAGTATGTATTTCGTGAAGTTCATATTTCCATCTGCCGGAGATTGGTAAAGCTTCATTGACGACCGTACCTCTGTAACAATGACTAGTAATATGTATCCCGTGATGTTCATATTTTCCATCTGTCGTAGGGGGCATGTCTTCAACAGTCACAATTCCTCAATTTCCGGTGTTCCTTGGTTCATTTTACATGTAATAATTTTCCATATTTGCCTTATTAATACAGTTCTGACCAGTGTATGCATAAATGCACTTGTTCATGGTTAGCTACAAAGTCTTCATACAATTATTAACATCAAGTGCAACATTTTTTTATCACGTACATGACATCGAAAACTATCACTTTTTTTAGAAGTTTGCAGCTCTTCAAGTTTAAAGGTCCGTGATCAATAATTGCTGACAATCCCTTTGAATCATGTTCCTTCATGATCTAGTCATGTTTCTCTTGTATAAAGGATGTGTGGTTTTAGTCAGTGGGGGATCTTGAAAGAAATTCATGGTCGGGCCACACTATTAGAAAACGCAAAAACATGTTCCAAACCATATGGCTTCGCTTGTCTCGTCTTTTATTTATTTTCAAGACAAAGTTAATTTTTGATTGAGTGGCCTTTCCCATGGATGTTGGGTGCCGTGATCTGCACAATTGATGAACACATTCACAATCGAGTAAACAACATATGCTATAAATTGCTAGCTAAGAAGATTACCGAGACGAATAGTTGAGTAGACAGAATAATTGAAGAATAGAAGGCCCGAAGGGGATCGATTCGGCCTGATTGCGGCATTGGCTGCGGACTGTTAGAGCTCTTGCCGGCTCGTCCCCGTGCTTGCGGTTGCGGACTACTAGAGCTCCTGCTGGCCCGTCCCCGTTCTTGCGGCTGCTGGATGCTAGAGCTCATTCCAGCCTCGTGCCCATGTCTGCATCAGCGGGCTTCGGCAGAGCGGCGGACCCATGACAACTCTTGGCTGACGGTGACGTTGTGGCGCTGCTATGCCTCCTCGCTCTACTGCTTTCCTCGACTCACCTCTCTATTTATGTCCAATGTGCTAACTCTAGCGAGCCGCCATCACGGCCATGGCTCCATGGAAATAGTTGAGAGGAAGAACAAGGGTTGAGAGGTAGTGTACATGGAAGGGTATTGTGTGCTGGGCGCCTAGGCCTCACATGCATAGGGGTTAATATTTTTTTGGCAAATAACAGGGCGGGCCGTGGCCCAGTTTTGCCCCAACGAAGCTCCATAGTTGTTTTAGTCATTGATGAAAGAGCATGGAGGCCATATGTTTGGTTTTAGTTATTGATGGGAGTCCATTTGAACTATGCATGCTTCTTTTGTAAGCGTCGTGTTTGTTTTGTTCACATTGTTAGTATTGAGGCTTTCACTATTTTTTTAGTAGCCACATAATTTTATAAATCTCACGGTTAAAAATATAGTTGTGTTTTTATGGCAACTTTATCCCATTTGAAGTCCTTGTTTACAGTTGTACTTACTTGAGCTAATTATATTTTTATTTTACTTTTCATCCAAACTTACAAGTTGGACTTACACTTCAAAATTATGTGGCAGCTAATGGAGGCACCTAATTTTTTTATATGAAAAAAAAGGAGGCAGCTTAACTTGCCGGACGGCTTGGGCTTGCACTAGCTGGTTGGGCCACTCCGATGAAACCGGCCTCTCCATGAGAATCTGGTGCGTAATAAATGTTAGCGTTAGATGATAGCGTTTGTTCTGGATGGTAGCTTCAACACAAACATGTCTTTTTTGGAAAGAATGGTCCATATAATAGCATGATGCAGCCTAGCTCTGCTCCTACACGCACGAACAGAGCGCGATATTATCACATTCGCGCGTGGCTCACGAGGCATGGCCAGTTGGCCACCCGCTCTGGACATTCTGGAAGGCAACGTCGTGAATGAAAAAGGTGTGGGCACTTCATCCACAGGAGTCGCGATTGGGCCAGATGCAGACTATTCAAAACAAAAAATATCTGCAACCCAGATATACTAATGTCCGACGAGAGGACCTATATATACTGAACTCTGAGTCTCTGGCTCGACCACGCAAGCAACAGTAAGCAACACTAGATATCCCTGATTTTGTAATGGCGGCCAGGCTAGTCATGAAGCTGCCGGCTCGTTCATCTCTCACGCGGCCGAGCGCTCGCGGCTCCTCCGGCCGCCGGCCATTCAGCCTACCGTGCGGGGTGCCACAGATGCGACCGAGCCAAACTAATTCCAGGCAGGCTCTGCCGAGAGGTACGCAGTTTGCCATCGATGCGTTTTCTAATTAATGGTTTCCACTGCTGATCCGTCTGATATATATGACACCCCACGTTTCAGGGTTAAACTTTGATTAATAATTTGATCAATCTAATATGTGTTGCATGTCACCAAAAGTATACCATTGGACTCATAAAGGATGCCTTACTACTTTTGATAAGCAATTACATCCAGCCTCTGCATAATCAGGATGCACACAGTCGTTTATGAGTCTTTTAAGTCAAAAAAACATGTCAAACTAAAAAAGAAACTAGGCGAAATACATATCGGAACGATGAAACATATAACGCCTAAGGTGTGGGAGGGGCTTCAATCCGTAGACTATGCTGCCACCCATGTAGGGAAAAAGTATCCCTCGCCGTAGCCTCCAACCGTGTACAGACCTCCGTAAATAGGTCTCGGTTCTCCATGCGCTGAAGAGGTAACCACAAACGGAGAATACCTGTACATCTGTAGATGACCTGCAACAAAGAGCAATTTTTATCATTAAAAATCTTGTCATTTCTACTCAGCCACAGCGCCCAGATAACTGCTAGCGCCCCCACCCTAAGAAGCAACTTGAACCTTGAATCTATACCATAAAGCCAATTGCCAAAGACATTGGCCATACTAGTCGGAGGATACAAGGTAGACGCTACTTGGATGACAGACCAAATAGATCTCGCGAACTGGCACTGGAAGAAGAGGTGTTTAATAGATTCATCATGATGACAAAAAACACATCGCTTACTTCCTTGCCGATTCCGCTTAACAAGATTGTCTTTGGTGAGGATGACACCTCGACGAAGATACCATCTAAATATTTTTATTTTTAATGGTATCTTCATCTTCCAAATTTTCTTATTATTATCAACTGGTAAATCAGAATGAAGTATGGCGTTGTATAAAGATCCATTGGACTCATATTTGAAAGATGTTTTCCATGATATGTTTTTGGTGTTATATAACTTATTTTTTATCGTTCTCAAATTGTTAGTCAAAGTTTTAGCTCGGAATACTTAGTGGCCATATATTTCTATATATCAAGTGAGTTAGTATCTGAAACCGCAATGAAATCTTGTACTACCTTCGTTCAGAAATAAATGATTCAATTTTTACCTAGATACATCAGCTGAATCTACACACTAAAATGTGTCTAGATACGGCTTACTTCTAAACGGATAGAGTATAGTTTTTTAAAACACCAATATTATCCGTAATATGATTGAAAAGTAACTAAAGTAATCTAAATATATCTTAGATTTATGAGGGGTCATTCTAAGATATTAATTAAGATTTCATTTGAATCAAGAATGTTTCAAAGTTATGTCATATCCATATGAAAAAAACTATACTCTTAAAGCACTCTAACGATGGATTCTAGACTTGTAGCTACCGGGGACACCAGAGAAGCACTTTTGCAAACTACGAGACTTTTGCTACTCCCTCGGGCACTAAATACTTATCACGGGTTAAATACTTTGCTAGAGGAGTACCTTAGACATAGTTTGACGTGTGGATCCTCATCTTTTGTACATATGCCAATGCTATACATAGTTCATGCTCTAAGATACTAACTTCAGGTTCTTTCCCAGTCGGCGTCAACCATGTGGGGTGCTACCGACATGACCAAGCAGAGCTCACCGGCATGCCATGGATAGAGGTAGATTATGTTGCATCCTCTTGTTTTGGTCTCATGGAATTTATGCAATTATGTTTGTTTTGCAACGCAAAAATTGTTAGCCATTGTTCTTCTTCAAGGCAAACCGACAACCCTCGTAGCCCTGTACTAGGTCTATCTACGGTGAGAGTGAATTCTAGCTTTTACCCAGTTTGCTATTTTTAACACTAAATATCTCATTTAGCAATATTTTGTCGAAATTATCCTTGATAGAAAAAGTTGTGCTATTTTTTTAGAGTGTGGATTTTGTACACCCAAGCATGGGTGTGGGTGTATTCTTTACCGTTGATCTGGACCTGGAGATTCGTGCAAAGCCTAACAGAGTGAAACATTATCCTCCATTTCTCTCGTTTTCCTGTCACCTCCGTCGCTCCTTTTCTGCCGGCTTTTTGCCAGACGACACGGCCTGCTTTGCTGCTCGCGTCGGGGGACAGGAGACGCGCTGGCTACCGGAAAGTAGTAGGGGGCCTGTCCTCCATCCCCAACCCCTCTCCCCCGTGTCCCCTGGTGCTGTAGCCGCCGGCGGCGCGCAGATAGCTCCCGCCGTGCGCCGTCCCCGTGCGCTGTCGCTGCCGTCGCCAGCGCACGTCCTCGCCGTCCGCCGTGCGCCGTCGCCGCCGTCGCCATCGAGCCGTCCACGCCGCCGATGTCGCCGCCGACGTCGCCATCGTAGTCTTCGCCGTGCACCGTCGCCGTTCGCCGCCGCCAGCGAGCCGTCCACACGCGCCGCCGACTCGCAGGTACAGTTAGCCACACGCGCCGCCGACTTGCAGGCCCGTCGCCGTGCGCCGTCGCTGTCTCCCCGTTTCATTGGATCTTCTTCTCCCCATGGGTACATCATATTGATTTTTCACCCGTTCTCTACTTTTCCCCTTGAATCGCTCTGCACAACCCGCGACAGATTCTCGCTCGCCCCGTTCACCCAGGCAGTGATCCTGCTGCCGGCCACCGCTATCTGCACCGCGCGGAAGATAGACACCGCGGTGAATTCTCGCAGTACCCTTTCTCCTGCTGATGGCGACTTGAGCAACTTGCAGGCAATGGATGCCGGTGCTAGTCCCGGAGGGAGATTTCCCCAAACAGCGTTGATGGCCGTGGCGCCCAAGAGTTGGGCACTAGCATCGATGACGCCGTCGCCCAAGAAGGGACCAGTGGCATCGACGATGATGGGTCCAAAATCCAGGCGTAAAAAGATGGAAGAGAGTCACAAACACTGGATCTCTCCTGTCAATGCTAAATGCCTTTGAGTTTAGCCAGATGGATGTTTTGGGTCTTAATATGAACCTATTACTCCCTCCGTTTGTAAAAGAGCTTCCCGGAAAAAAAAAGAGCAGTGGAACAGATAGGGATAGCCGCGACGCTCATGGTAGGCTCCCGCGACGCTCCGGGCGACGTGGCGGGCGGCGCCCCTTCGCCCCCGCCTGCTCCTCCGCCTCCGGCGGCCTGCAACCCTCCCAGCAACCATAGGGATAGCCACCCACACCCTCCCTCCTCCCCTCCACCCTTGACCGCCGGCGCTGAGTCGTGCGCCCCTCCGCCGCCGTGTGGAGCTGCTCGCCAGGGCTTCCTCTCCAGCTCGACGCCGCGGTCGCTCTCCCTCGACCCTCAAGCCCTCCCGCCGCCATTCTCCACCCCTGGCGAAGCCTTCCTGCAGCTCACCCTTCAGAATTTCTGCACCACGGTATGTTCCCCGGTGGCTCCTGGTTCGCCGTTATTTGTGCCGTCGCCGGTACACATCGCGGTGCGCCATGAACGCCGGCAGCCTGTCTCCTCCTCCTTAGTCTTTCAGATGCTGCAGTTTTGGTTGGGATCCAAGTTCGAACGGCTCTTTGTTTCTGAGGTTGGCTGTAACGTCTTCCGGCTCGTCGTCGCCTCCCCGCGCCTAGCTTCGTTCTTGGTCACGCTCGGTGGCCTTCGGCATGGCCAGCTTCTGGCGCTGTTCTCCTTACCGCTCGCTTCGGATGCCCTGGTCAACTGTGGGCCTCTTCCTGGGCCTCGGTCCACGCCTTCCTGCACCATGACGCACACCCTCGCCTTGGATGTTTCTGGGCCTCTCTGCCCACCTCGGGCCGCCCCCTCTCAGCCCTCTCTGCCTCGCCTGGTCAACTCGTGCTGCCCGTGCCCTAGTTCCCCTAGCTCCTCGGTCACGCGGCCGCCTCCTGCCAAGCGCTTGCGCCGCCCACCCACCTGCCTCTCCCTCCTCTCCCCTGGCATCCTCCCTGCACCCTTCGGTCCGCTGCCATGGCAAGTGCACCAGGCCCGTGAGCATTTCCTCTTTCTCGCCCCAAACCGCACAGCTCCTCCTCCAACCATCGACCTCCCCTCTGCTCCCCTTCCCGTTTTACTCTCGCCGTGCCCGCCCAGTCCGCCTTCCTCTTTCGGGAGCCTTGGAGCTCGCGCTGCCACGGATGGCGCCCCTGCCCCCTCCTACTCGCAGGTGGCGGCCTCCCCTTGTAAGCCCCTCCCCGCCCCATCCCAACCCACTCCACCGCCGCTCCGCCCCTTCACCCGCCGCTGTTTTCGCTGCCTCTCCCGCCACCACCTGGTCGCCGCCTGCCGGGATCCCCTGTGCTGCCGCCGCTGTCGACACTCCGGCCACAAAGAGCGGTCCTGTAAGTGCCCTCCTTTCTCCCGCTCCGCCCCAGCCTCCCCTTCCTCTCCGCCCTCCAGGACCCTCCCTCAATCCTCCTTCATCTCTTGTGCCAGATCCCTCATGGAGGCTGCCGGTGCTCCCATCAGCGGCATGGACTCGGACAGCAGGCGCCGCTGCACCCTCTGTTTTGCTGATGACCACGAGCGCCATACCTGCCGCCTGGTTCTGCCGGAGCCCGCTGCCGTGCCTCCTCCTGTTTTGGCCGGTGCTGTGGCTGCTGCGGAAGAAGTGGAAGATGAGGAAGAAGAAGACCCGGAAGAGCTCGTGTTTGAGGAGGATTTTGACGCTGTTGTTGAGCCTCCGGCTCAGCTCGGTGATGATTTCATCCCCATTCCTGCTGCTGCTGATGAAGCCAGCGAGGAGGAGGACCACTTCCTCCCCATCGTTGATGCCGCGGACTTTCTTCTTGCCCCTGAGCCGGGGCTCCATGAAGCTGCTTCGGATGAGGATGCCATCTCTGGCTCTGCTCTGGCTGACTCCGAAGACTTGGCGGTGCCGACCCGGCCCGACCACATAGACGTCTATATGCCTTTTGTCAACCTCCGCCACTTCGACCATATCGCCTATGCTTTCGCCACTCCACCCACCCAAAACCCTGACCCCCTCATCCTCCAAGCAGCGGAGCTTGGCTGCGGACCCGATCGTGTTTCTCTGTTCCCCTCCTCCGATGGTGCCCGTGTGGCTGTCTTTGCCTCTGATGCGGACAGGGAACACGCTGTTGGCAATGGGCCCTTCTTTGGCCGTGAAGTCTCGGTCTATTTCCGTCGCCATGATGAGACCGACCAAAGGTTCATCTTTGAGCATGAAGCTATGGCGGCCTTGTCCATCAGCCGTTTCCCCTTTGAGCAGTGGCAGAGGCAGCATATCACCCACTCAGCCGGCCCCTACGCCAACCCGCACGACATTGACCCCATCTGCCTCACGGGGGTGGATTTCCAAGCTGTCTTGGTCACGGTCAAGGCGGAGTCCATCACCGACATCCCTCTCAACCTGGCCGTCAAGAACTACTGCAGCATTGGCACTCTCAGTGAAGTCACCATCATTGAGTTTGAGGATCTGGCTGCCGGCTCAGGGCCTTCCTCCGGACCGGACCTTGAGCCTATTCCCGACGCCGCTTCCGATCTTGATGACGAAGAAGTGGTCGACCTTGAGGGCGGAAATGGCTACGCTGACGCCATGGAGATGCTGGGTATTCCGCCGCCCTTGGTGCCACAGGGGGAGCCGTCCAGCGCTGCCCCTGCTGCGGCCCTGGTTTCCCGCGCCCTGGCCAATGCCCCGCCGCTGCCCTCCGTCTCCGGCGCTCCTATCCTCTCCAAGCCTGCCTCTGTGCAGGTGCTGCTTCGGCTGGGCTTCTTTGATGTGCTTGTCACCGGCTCCTCCGGTGAGCAGCTCTCTCTCCGTCTTCCGCTGCGCAAAGCTGCATCCGACAATGGATCCAAGGGGATCATGGTGGCCAACTTCACCACTGCCTCCGTCGGGCTGCTCGACTCGGTGGCGCTGCTTGGGCCCCTGCGTCGCCCAGTCCTCTCCGTCGACGTCCTCGTCCGCGCTTCGACAGCCCCGCCTGGCGCCCACGTCTCTTTGGCTGTTGCCAACGACTTGGCCTTGGGCAGCCTTGCCCAGCTGCCACCTCAGCCTGCTGATGGGGCTGGCATGGCCGGCCTGGAGGTCGCTCACCTCTGCGAGGCTGGAAGCAAGGACGGGTCTCCGCCATCCACTCTCACTAGCCCTGCTGAGGCCGTCTCCGAGCCTCCCCTGCCTCCGGCCTCCCCGGTGCGCCATACTCCGGTGCAACTTCTGGCTGCCGAGGCTCCCTTTGTGGCTGGTGCGGTTTGGCGGGCTCCGCCGTCTCCCCCGCAGCCGCGACGCTGCTCCCGCCTGGCCAGCGCGCGCTATGTCTCCATTATAGACAAGGCCATGGCTAGGAGGCAAGAACTCGACCATGGGCCGACAACTGCTCCTAGCCGCCGCGGAGAGCTCTCTGCTGATGCCCTCCTGGCCGTCGCCCTCGAGGAAGGAGGCCCGCTGCCAAAGGATGATGTTGGGGCCCTGGCTGCTGCCTGCGACATCCAGCTCGCTGACCTTGAGCTTGCTGAATCCTCAGCTCCGGTGACTCCCATTGCTCCATGCTTGTGACAACCGTCGCTCCTGTGGCTCGCTACCCCTGCTACCTTATGTTTCTGGCTACCTGGCCCCTTGATGAGAAGGCTGTTCTCCATTCTACCACCCGGGTCTGGTTTATGTCTACTGTTTCCTGTTTTCCTTTGGGCTGCTCTATTCGCCCTTGTAACCGTCGCTGTGGTACTTTGTTGTCTATGTATGACCTCTATTCCTACTCGTCTACGTCCGGCTGTTTGAGCTTAATTTCTGCTGCTTATGCGTGTGTCCTGATGCTTGGTCCTCCTCGGCACCTCCTTGTTCTTGATGTTGATTAAAATTCTTATTGACTGTTGGAACGTGCGCGGCCTTGGGCAACGCCGCAAACGAGATGATGTTAGGGCTGCTATTGAGTCGGCTCTCCCATCTATTCTTTGCCTCCAAGAAACCAAGTTTCCTGACATTACCAAATTCATCGCCTCCTCTTTCCTACCCCAATCCCTCCGCTCCTTCGTTTTCAAGCCTTCGGAGGGCGCCTCCGGTGGTATTGCAACTGCTTGGGATGCTCGGAATTTAAAACTTCTGAGCCACTCCATCGACGACTTCTCCATCACTACAACTTTCTCTTGGCGGCCCGACGACCTTTCTTTTACTATCGTCAATGTCTACGGTCCCTGCCTGCACCACCAAAAAATCGACTTCCTCTCCTCTCTTGAAAACATTTTTGCTACCCTCTCTGGCCCAGTCGCTTTCGTTGGCGACTTCAACCTCATTCGCACCCCTCGGGATAAGTCCAACAACAATTTCAATGCCCCCGAATCCGCCCTTTTCAACGACTTCATTAACAATCTTGGGCTCTTGGAAATCCCTCTCCTCGATCGCCAGTTCACCTGGTCAAATATGCAAGATCCCCCCACCTTGGCCCGCCTCGACAGGGTTCTCGTCAATCCTGATTGGAGCCTGGGCCTGCCTGACTCAACCCTCACTTCCTCGGCCCGACCCACCTCCGATCATGTGCCCCTCCATCTTGCTGCCTCTTCGAAGGCTCCTAGAAGCAAAGTTTTTCGTATGGAAAACTCTTGGATGCTTCACCCGTCTTCCCCCCCCCCCCCTTGTTAGTGCAAACTGGCTTAGTGTGGGATCCACCCATTCTCACCTTTCCGCTGTGGGGCGCCTTTGTCTTAAGCTTAAACGTGTCCGGGCGGCTGCTAGAGCCTGGGCAAAAGATCGCAAGCTTCCTCCCGTCTACCTCAATAATTGTCGCGCCGTCATCTCTTTTCTTGATCGCTTAGAGGAAACTCGCCCCCTCTCCCTCCTTGAGTCCCGCCTTCGCCACCTGGCCAAGTCTAACCTCAGCCAAAAAAATGCTGACCGCGCCACCTATTGGCGCCAAAGGGCAAAAATCAAAAACTGTATCCTTGGGGATGAAAATTCCAGATACTTTCACCTCTGCGCCTCTGGCCGCCTGCAAAAGAACCAGATCAAGAACCTCGACAACCAGGACGGGGTTCCCGTCTTCTCCCACTCTGCAAAAGCCGGCATCCTCCATGATTTTTTCAAAAATCTTCTCGGCACCCCCGTCCATGCTGTCGATCGCCTGGACTGGGAAAACCTTGTTACCTCTACCTCCCTCGATTCCACCCAGGCTGCCTCCCTCGTTCGCCCCTTCTCCCTCGAAGAAATTCGCACTGCCCTTTTCTCTATGAATAATAACTCCAGCCCTGGCCCTGATGGTTTCGGTCCTGCCTTTTTCAAGAGAAACTGGGATCTTGTTAAAGACGCTCTCTATGACTCTTTGGCCAGGTTCTACGACCTCTCCTCTGACCTTCGCCCCATAAACAAGTCCTATATCGTCCTCCTCCCCAAAAAGGAAGGGGCAAACAGGCCGGACAATTTTCGGCCGATCTCCCTCCAAAATTGCTGCCTTAAGATTCACTCGAAGTGCTTGACCCTTCGCCTTAAGGATCTTATCCCTTTCCTCGTCCACCCGGACCAAACGGGGTTCATCTCCGGGAGGTCCATTGCTGAAAACTTTGTCTACGCCGCCGATCTGGTCCAAACTTGTCACAAGCGGGGTGCCCCTGCCGCGGTTTTCAAGCTCGATTTTCGTAAGGCCTTCGATTCTATCAGCTGGGACGCCCTCGACCGTATTATGATGGCCAAAGGTTTCCCTGAGCTCTGGCGGGCTTGGATTAAGAGCCTCAACCACTCTAGCCAAACGGTGGTTCTCCTTAATGGGGTTCCTGGGCGGTGGATCCAATGTCGGCGTGGCCTTCGGCAAGGTGATCCCCTGTCCCCCTTCCTGTTCAACATCATTGTTGACGTCCTCCAACAGATGCTTCTTAAAGCTTCCCGCGAGGGGCTTCTCCTCCACCCGTTGGTTGACGATCTCCCTTGCCCGGTTCTCCAATACGCTGATGATACCCTCATCATCATCAGAGCTATCCCTGATCATGTCGCCAATCTTAAAAACCTCCTTGATGACTTCTCGGCCGCTACTGGCCTCACTATCAACTTCCACAAAAGCACCTTTGTCCCAATTGGCACTCGTCCAGACGAAGCCCTTGCCATGGCTGAAAATTTTGGCTGCTCTGTCTCTTCCTTTCCCCAAGTTTACCTTGGTCTCCCCCTTTCCACCTATAAACTCCGCCCGGCAGATTTCGCCCCCATCATCCACAAAAGTGATATGCGCCTTTCTGGATGGCGCGGCCGTTGCCTTCCTATCGGTGGACGGCTGATCCTCGTTAATTCCGTCCTCACTGCCATGCTTGCCCATGCCATGGGCGCCGGCCTTCTCCCGGCTGGGGTCGTTGAGGCTATCGATAAGAGGCGCCGGGCTTTCCTCTGGACCGGGGAAGAGACCTGCAATGGGGGGAGCTGCAAAGTGGCTTGGGATGATGTCTGTGTCCCCAAAAAGCTTGGTGGCCTCGGTGTTCTCTCTCTCCGCTCCCAAAACTCCGCTCTCCTTAGCAAATTCCTCACCAAACTCCACTCTGACACTGATGCCCCCTGGGCTCGCTGGCTTCGCCGCTCCTACGGATGGAATGGATCCAGGGATCTTGGTGAAAGCCACCGCCTGGACACCCCCGTCTGGAAAGGTATCGTGGCTAGCCTTGCTTCTTTCCGTCTCATCTCCAGAGTTTGCATTGGCAGTGGCGCCTCCACGTCCTTCTGGTTTGACCTTTGGATTGGAGACTCCACGCTTCAAGATCGTTTCCCTAACCTTTTCTCCCACTCTAGCCGCGTTCATATCAGCGTGGCCACGGCTGTTGTCTCTGACTTCCGCGGTACTCTAGGGCCGCGCCTCTCGCAAGCTGCTGAGGCTGACCTCCGTGACCTATCCAACGAGCTTAGCTCGGTGGTTCTGCGCCATGACGCCCCGGATGTTCGCTCGTGCCGCCTCACTAACACTAAGCTGTCGAACAAAAGTTTCTATTCCAATTCTTTCAGGCATCTGCAGGCTGATGATCTGGCAGACAAGGTCTGGAGAACCGCTGCCCCCCTCAAGTGCAAGATTTTCTGTTGGCTGGCTCGGAAGAAACGCCTCCCCACCAACGAACGGCGCTTCAGGCACCAACTCAGCACCACCGCTGCGTGCCTCTCATGCGGCCAAGACGAGGACGTCGACCACCTGCTCCTTCTGTGCCCCCATGCCCAGGAGGTGTGGGGCTCCTTCTACCCCGACTTCGCTAGTAGAGGGCTCTCCCGGGCTTCGGACATCTGGACTTCACTGTGCCGGAACTTTGAGGAAGCCTCCACTACCACTGCCATTCTCTGGAACATCTGGAAAAGGCGGAACGCTCGTACCTTCAACGGCGTGAACGAGGACCTCCCCCTCGTTTTCAGGAGGTGCCTGGAAGATATTAGACTTTGGGCTCATCGATGTACTACCCCCTCCTCCTCCTCCGCTCTAAATAATTGGTGTAATGGATATGACCCCCCTTGAGGTCCCTCCCCTCTTTCTCTCCCCCCTCTCCCCTCCCCACCCCCTCTAATATGTTGTAATAACTCCTTTGTGGTCGGTTTTATAAAAGTGTTCAGGCTGGCGTAAGCCCGCCGTAGCCAGGGTCAAAAAAAAAAAAAAAGTTTAGCCAGATGGAAAATTAAGTACAGAGCCTACCATTTTCTTATATGACTGCCCTGGTTTAGGGAATCCTCTACTCTTTCAGCAATTCGTTCAATTCTTAGGAATGTCTTTTGTCAATGCTAATTTCTTCTTCTGTTACAGCCTAACGATGGACAGTACACCAGGGGATGCTGTTGTTTCAGCTTGCTGAGGTGACTTTGTGAAACAGAGAAGCTGTTAAATTTCAGTACATTTTTTCCTCCAAAACAATCAGGTCACTGATGATGATGGCGGTGCGCCGGATGTAGGGAAGAGCATGATCATCGGCATGATGATGGCGGTGCGCTGGATGTAGGGAAGAGCATGATCATCGGCGCTGAATTTGCACCCTTATGTGCCGCTCAAAGACGGCAACTCTCTCTGACCATGGGAACCAAACTGTCGACTATTGCAACGACGACCTACTAAGTCACCGGCGGGCGTTTTGTCGACACCGGAGTCCGGAACACAATGCAACGCTGGCTCTGCGCTCAACGCGTGAACTGAGTGGAAGCCGCGATTTGTACCGGGGGAGATGTTATCATTTGTTTCAGTCTTAGTTAGCGGCTAGCTATGTAGCAGTTAGCAGATAGTTTTGGGGTAGTCATGTGTGATATACTGTAAGCTGTTCCATGAACTGCTAGCTAGTTACGTGTGTGTGTCTCGTTATCAATGGATGCGATGTACTATGATGTTTTTGTCCAAGTATTACTGTCGCCTAAGCCATTCTACTATATGCTTTGAGAACTTCTGTCTGAAACATGATGTTACTGGTTAGGTGTGCTTAAGTGCTTTCCTTCTTCCACCACCAGTTAGATTCATGCTAATCAATCATGCCACAAAGTTCTGGATTGAAAATCATGAACCAATTTTTTTCAACTAATCTTAACAAAAACAGGAATACGTTTTAAGGTATATTGGCTCGACCATCAGATTCAATCTGAGTGAAAATATATAGGTGAAAGAAGTGCAGCCAAATCTCGTTGGCACCTAACACAGGGTCACAGGCGGAACGGCAGCGCTCGTATGGGGATGGCATCGACGACGAGCCTCCGCGTGCTTGGTGGCAGCATCCAGCAGAGCAGTTGGGGCTTCAAAATCAGCGCGTACATGTCTTCCTCCGCCGTCGCATCCGCCGCAACGCCGCCCCACCCGTATCCGCCGCTGCCGCATCCGCCCCCGCTGCATCCGCAGCCGCATCCACAGCCGCAACCGCCGCCGGTGCTGCATCGATGGCCAGCTGCTGTGCAGAGAAGATTGAGACATGGTGCAGCAATGGAGGCGTGCGCGAGGGAGGAGTGGATGAGAAGATGATGCGGGAGCAGGAGAGTTGAGGGATGATGCGCCTGTCGGGTGAGAGAGGAGACATCGCATCCGGGAATGCCGGTGCCAAAGCCATGTTGTGAGGCTTTCTGCCTCTGTTGATGGGACCCAAGACCTGTGCAAAATTGGAGGAAATTGGAAACAAACATTTCTCTCACCTACCATCTTATCCGAATCTCCAAGGATCCGATGGCTGTGGAAGCATCCACACCCATGCTTGGGTGTACAAATGTATTTCCCTATTTTTTACCCCTTTAATTTTTGGGAGCAATTTGGCAGGCAAATCCCGACTGTCATGGCACGCCATGCTGTTTTTTCGCCTAGTGCTATTATAATGCCGGATCATACCCACAAAAAAAGCCTGGAGAAAAAACAACTACATGACACGCCATGTCCATGTAACTTGGCACATTTGTTTTGCTAAATGGGGGTAATTAAGATAAAGAGTTGCTAAATAGCGCAATTGCCATGACTATCTGATCGATCTTGATAGTGTGTTTCAGTTGGGGTTAGTAAATGGCAAGGTTGAGAGGGAGCCAAGAGTGGCTAGAACAAAGCAGCAGCTACAACCACACGAACCAGAGACAAGGTACGAGAGGACAGTACATGGGCAACTTTCCATGGTTGATGTGCTCGAAAAGATTGGAATATCTCGACATTTTGCTAGCGAGACGAAGAGTATCCTGGATGAAATATACAGGTACTCATATACTAATCCATTTGTGAAGATCAATATATACTTCCCATCGAAAAATAATTAACTTGGATTGGTCTAGATTCACATGTATCGAGTCACTTATTATTGAAATGGAGTCATATTTTTTCTGATCTTAGCAATTATGTGTGTACCAGGGTTTTCTTAAAAAAATGTATGACCTGACATGAAATGGTTTGCAGTTGTTGGTCACGGCGAGACGAAAAGATCATGCAAGACCTGGAGGCATGTGCCATGGCATTTCGCATCCTACGAATGAACGGCTACGATGTCTCTTCTGGTAAACACTTGTACATCTTTCTAGGATTATAATAGAAATTGCACATTAAATTGTTTAATACATGATTCTTTATTTGGATGTATATAGTTTGTCACTCTGATTATCCACTTCAAAACGTGTGTAGATGGCATGTCTCACGTTGCTCAAGCCACTGTTGATTTGAATCTGAATGACACAAGGTCTTTATTCGAACTATACAAGGCTTCACAAGTCAGCATCTCTGAAGATGAGTTGATTCTGGATAATATAAGATTGTGGTCAAATCGCCTATTGAAGGAACGACTGAGCTCTAGTGCGGCACCAAGAACTACACTCCTTTCAGAGGTAAATACTTAATCCAAAATGAAACTACATGTATAACCTACAAATTTTGTTTCGTCTGGACTCGCGGGAACGAACACTCCATGGAAGAGGAGAATTAGGGGGAGGAAGAAGGGGAGAAAGCTGGCAACCTTAGGGAGATAAGGCGCGTGCTAACCGTCGGATCGATTCCCCCACAAGGATGAGCGTTCGCAAATCATCCCCTCTTTTCTCTCACACGGGTATGTCCCTTTCAACATGCTGGGCTGAGCCATGTAGCTATTCAGATCAGTGCACTACGGGCGCAGCTTGCCTTGCCATCAGCACAGGCTTGTGCCGACGGCATCTGTCGGCACAATAACACCTTGGCACAGATAAAGTTGCCGTCGGCACAGACTAGCCATCAGCACATCATCCTGTGCCGACGGCATAGAAATAACGACAGTTTGGTAATTCTGTCTCGATTTTTTTCAAAAAAATTTCATTTTTTTTCAATTTTTTATCCTAATTTTTTAATCTCTCACATGCACCATTCCAACACTAACTACACTTAATATTAGATCAAATTTCAATCGTGGTCAAACTTCCCGGTCAGTCATCCATCCTCACACTACTCCAGCCCTAGCATGATTAACTCTCTGTTCCATTTAGACTAGCTTCCACGAAAGAAATGACACCTTGTTGATAATAATACCATATCAATACTATTAATCCCCATTCCTTGATGTTGCACTTTTTTTTTTTTGAATTCCAAACAATTACCTACATAAACTACAAGAATAAGTATATTAATCTTGAATTCAAATGGACAATAAAATGATTTTCCCCTTTCTATTTAATATGAAATAATTAATATCTTTTAATCCATAAATCAAAATTTGACAAATAATATGTCTAAATCGATTAGAACAATGAGAGGAATCCAAATATGACATCTATATCATATTTTAAACCTAACAATGATTTTTCCAAAAAAATATGAGCATTAGATCATGTACTTGTAGTTCAAATCTGGCCGGCCTCTTACCGATTCGGCATGAATTTGTCTTTTTCATGAGAGGTGGACGGAAAGGGTTCAGATACGTCGGTTGGGAAATTGTCCATCTTAGTTGGTCTAGTATTTTTGAAAAATGTGTTGGTATCAATGTGAAACTTTAATTTGGTGGTTGCTTCACAAAACACCCCGTTTTCGGCACCTCAAAAATGGAAAATGCCTTTTTCGCGTTATGAAAAGGAAAACTTCCTCCTGCAACATCGTAAGATATCCCAAGATGCACATGTGTGCATAATATGGGCACATTATCACAAACTATACTGCAATTGTATCCATAACATTGGTCGTTTGACCTAAATGTCATGAAACCTCAAACGTGATAGTTCATTTTGTGAAGAAATTTCTGTGATGTTTGTAATTTTCTAACTTTAATATTTTTTCTTGTAACTATGACATATAATATAACACCACGTGAAGGTTTCACATGGTTTGGATTGTTTTTTTTAATTTATTATGCCCGTTTCAAACTATATTCAAAACGGTGGGCATGAAGATCCTTTGCCCGGGGCTTAGACTCGCTAAACTTGCACTGGATGTTTGATGAAATAGCATGTTGTGAACCAAAAAATGATTTTTATGAAAAATCTTGAGCATTATATCATGTATCTGTACTTCAAATTTGGTCGGCCTCCTACCGATTCGGCAGAAATTTGTCTTTTTCATGAGGGGTGGACGGAAAGGTTGCATATACACCAGTTTAGAAATTATCCATCTTAGTTGGTCTAGTATTTTTGAAAAATGTGTTGGTACCGATGTGGAACATTAATTTGGTGGTTGCTTCATCAAACATCCCGTTTTCTGCATCTCAAAAATGAAAAATGACCTTTTCGTGCAATGAAAAGGAAAACTTCCTCCTGCAACATCGTAAGACATTCCAAGATGCACATGTGTGCACAATATGGACACATTATCACAAACTATGCCGTGATTATATCCATAACATTGGTCGTTTGACCTAAATGTCATGAAACCTCGAACGTGTGTGAAGGAATTTTTGTGATGTTTGTAATTTTCCAACTTTAATATTTTTTCTTGCAATTATGACATATAATATGACACTAAGCGAAGGTTTCACATGGTTTTGATTTTTTTTTAATTTATCATGCCCATTTCAAACTATATTCAAAATGGTGAGCATGGAGATCCTTTGCCCGGGGCTGAGGCTCGCTAAACTTGCACTGTATTTCTAATGAAATAGCATGTTGTGAACCTAAAAATGATTTTTATGAAAAATCTTGAGCATTATATCATGTACCTGTAGTTCAAATCTGGTCGGCCTCCTACCGATTCAGCAGGATTTTGTCTTTTTCATGAGGGGTGGACGAAAAGGTTTCAGATACACTAGTTGAGAAATTTTGCATCTTAGTGTGTTTAGTATTTTTGAAAAATGTGTTGGTACCAATGTGAAACATTAATTTGGTGGTTGCTTCATAAAATATCTCGTTTTCGGCACCTCAAATATGGAAAATAACTTTTGCGTGCGATGAAAAGTAAAACTTCCTCCTGCAACATCGTAAGACATCCCAAGATGCACATGTGTGCACAATATGGACACATTATCACAAACTATGCTGCGATTCTATCCATAACATTGATCGTTTGACCTAAATGTCATGAAACCTCGAACGCGATAGCTCATTTTGTGAAGGAATTTTGTGATGTTTGTAATTTTCCAACTTTAATATTTTTCCTTACAACTATGACATATAATATGACACCACGCGAAGGTTTCACATGGTTTGGATCGTTTTTGAATTTATTATGCCTGTTTCAAACTATATTCAAAACGTCAGGCATGAAAATCCTTTTTCCGGGGTTGAGGCTCGCTAAACTTGCACTATATCTCTGATAAAATAGCATTTTGTGAACCTAAAAATGATTTTTACGAAAAATCTTGAGCATTATATCATGTACATGTAGTTCAAATCTGGTTGGCCTCCTACCGATTCGGCTGGAATTTGTCTTTTTCATGAGAGGTGGACGAAAAGGTTCTAGATACACCGGTTGAAAAATTGTCCTTCTTAGGTGGTCTGGTATTTTTGAAAAATATGTTGGTACCATTGTGAAACTTTAATTTAGTGGTTGCTTCACAAAACATCCCGTTTTCGGCACTTCAAAAATGGAAAATGACTTTTTCGTGCGATAAAAAGGAAAACTTCCTCCTACAACATCGTAAGACTTTCCAAGATGCACATGTGTGTATAATATGGGCATATTATCACAAACTATGCGACGATTCTAGCCATAACATTGGTTGTTCGGCGTGAAAGCCATAAAACATGGGACATGATAGCTCATTTTTGAGAATGTTTTTTGAGATATTTGCAACATTCCAAGTTTTATATTGTTTCAAGATAGAACTTATTTTTCTGAAATTTTTGATACATTATTTGTATTTTTATGAATTATAATAATTTAGTTATGATTTTTTGAAGATTAATGTGGTAAAATGGAAAATAGTTGTGCCGACAACAAAGCCATCGACACAGGGCTAAAATAAGCCGTCGGCACAGGCCTGACGATGTTACCTCGCCATCACGGTGGAGAGGCTATGCCGACGATTGAAACTATGCCGACGGTTGCCGTTAGCACATACCTTCCTGTGTCGACGGTTTTCCTATGCCGACGACTTGCCTGCTGGCCTGGCCAGAACGAGTCCTGTACCGACGGTACCGATATTTTACCATCGGCATAGCGGCGCGTTCCCGTAGTGGTGGAGGTCGCGTGGTGTTGGTAACGTGGGTAGAGCACACCATGCGCTGCTTTGACCTCTCTCCCAATCACAAGCTACTTTCTGTCTTGGGGTGAAAAAAACATATAATACCTAGAGTAACAAATTAAAAAAATAGTGCTTATAACAATAGTCATCAATGATGTCAACAAAAGCAACAAATCCAACAATAATATTTATTTTTTTCCAAATTATGTTTGCAGCAAAGCACTCATATATTTGAAACAGTACTCAACAATTGATAGTCCAACAAAAAAAAGTTAGGAGTATTCAACAATAGTCAACAACAATTTCAACATTAATAATTTCCTCTGCCAGAATATCTTTACAACAAATCATTGATATATTCACAACGATGGTCAACAACAAACTCAACATTTTTTGGGGGGTCTTTACAACAACAACCAACGACACTAGAAATTACGTGCGTGAAATCACATTGCAGAAGATTTCAGAGTCATTTCCAACAAATAGCAACATTGTTTCCAATATTATTTTAGCTATTTCAACCTTACAACAAACCCACATGAGAAATCTCCTTTTGCAACTTACCTCATGTTTGAAGCACAACTTGCAGCATATGTGATGCCATCAAGTGACAGATGGTGGAGACCAAGAGGAGGGGTTTCCCAACGGTTTCATGGAAAAAAAACCAAGAGGAGGGGTTGGGTAAACGATGACGCATGGCTCCTAAACCTCCACCAACAGCTCCCGGCGGAGGCGAGCCGACATGTAGCACCACGCCTCATGGGGTCCGCTTCGTAGCAACAAAGAGGGAAGAATGAGCTGAGTAGCGAGAAGGCTTGTAGAAAAAAATTCACAGAGAAACATCCATGGGCGGGCTAGCTTGTTGTCACCGCTGAATACTCTTGATTTCGTCACTCGTTTCATTCATGATCTTGGTGAAGCTAGTGCACCTGTGAAGGAGCAACGCCCCGTCAAACCAAAGCCTAGACAAGTAAAATGGATCCATCCTCCAGCTGGGGTGGTTAAAGTAATGTTGATGCAGCAGTTTCACGTTGGAAAGATCATGGCTCGGTGAGTGTGGTTTGCATGGACGCTGCTGGAAGTTTTTAGGAGCCTCAGCCAGGACGATTAAGGTGGTTTCCGATCCTGCTATTTTGGAGGCGATGGCTTGTGCGGAAGCATTGGTGTTGGCTGAAAAACTGACAGTTTCTTCGGATTGGTTGGAGGTTATCAATATGACCAAGACGAAGAATTTATGTCGCTATAGTGCTATTTTAGTAGAAATTGAGAATCTGTCTAGTAATCTGGAATTAGTTAGTTTCCAGCATGAGTATAGGGAGTCTAATCAGGATGCTCACCTGATTGCCAGAAATGCTATAGCTGTCCAGTTTGGACGTAGGGTTTGGTTTTTGGAAACGTCCGATTTTGTAACTTTGTTTGCACAAGTTAAATAAATCCCCATGTTTCCTCTATAAAAAAGAGACCATGAAAAAAAAAAAACGCCACCGCTCCTCGACCTGCTCGCTTCGGCTCACGGGCTGGACCCTGCTCCATGTGGCTGTGGCCCAGGGGATTCGAAGTGGGCGCCCAGTTCGCCGCCGCTGTGGCGGACACCGAGCACGCGCCCCTAGTGGACCGGCATCACAAGCAGGCACGGCGAGCTTTCCCCTCCTCCCCCATGGAGCGGTAGCACGAGCAGGTGTGTCGAGCTCGGGCGCGGTCTGCACCATGGCGCAAGGGTTTGGGGAAGGTCAGGATGGTGTGGAAGGTCGGAGACGGCGGGAGGGCGGCGGGGAGCGGACGGGAGCGGCGTTGCCGCGTTGTCGGTGGCAGGGGTGTTGCGTTTCCGGGAGGTAGGTGAATTAGAAATGTCAGAGGTACCAATTCTTGGTGGATATAGTATCTTAGAAATCACCCCTGATTCTCTAAAAAAATCAAGGACAAATGACCACCATATAGATTATCTGATAGAGTGCTCTTTTCCCACTGCATTTTCTATTTGAGCAGTTTTATTTTGAGATTTTAGAGTTCTAGGTGATCTGCCAGAGTTTCTCTTAGACAATATGTGATTGGACGGCAAAAGATCTGGCCAAAGCAGGAGAGGGAGCAGCGGAGATGTCGATGCGACAAAATGTCGTAGCAGCAAAAGCAGAGGAGGTGGCGCCAATCAGAAAATGAAGAAGGGGTCATGGAGTGGTCTAGGCGATAAAGCTACAACACGATTCATCACGTTGTAGCTCCATGTGCATGCTTAATTTGTCGATAGAATTAGTATTTCGCTTGAGATTAATCTACTCGTATGCTCAATACTACACATTCTTTTGTGTTCATAGGTAGAACATGCTCTTAATAACCCCTTCTACACCACATTGGATCGTCTAGAGCATAAGAGGACCATCAAGCGATTTGGTGTTATGGAGCATCAGAAGCTATACTCGTACGGTATCATTCCTCTTTTTTGTGTGACTAGTACAAATGCCCGTGCGTTGCCACGGGGCTCAAAACATCTTTGGTTAGCACAATATATAAAAGTAATGCGCGTGAAGATATCCAAGCTACTATATATCCGAGCTACTATATGAAAGCCGCCACGAGCAAGGCAAACTGACCCTCTAGGTTTCCCTAAGCTCTTCAGTTTAGATCATCTCGTGTTGACGTTTTTTTGGGACTGTTCACTGTCCAAAATTGAACTTTTTGTATTCTACTCGTGACCTCTTCATTTTCTTGGGACTGATAACTGTCCAAAATCAAATTCTTCGTATTCTACTCGTGACCTCTTTCTGCATAGACCAACCATCTATAAGAGTTATCACAAATAAGGGAATAGAATACTAATATTGTGCAATTTGGTCATACCTACCTGTATAAGAGTATCTCTAGCAGAGCCCGTAAAACAGGTCGAAACTGAAAAACTCCGGCGGAAATACGGGTTCGGGCCAAACTGAGCCAGAACTGAGCCCGAACTCGCGGCCTGGCCCGTATAACGAGTTCTGGTCCCCGAGAAACTGGGCGGCCGCCCCGTATTAAAAGGGGCCGCGGAGGGGAGTTTGGTTCTAAACCCTACTTCCCTCCGCCGCTTCCACTCCCGCCGCCGCCGCCTCACACATATTTCGGTGAGCAATCGAGCTATGTGCAGCCACCCCTCCACCCTCCTAAGCGGCGTGATGGCCTCCGGTGGTGGCTTAGTAGCCCGCGGCGCGAGATTGGGCGGTGGGGACTCGCCGTCACGTCCCCCCGTGTTCCGCACTGACGCGGAATGCCGGAAGTGGAAGAGGTCGGAGGGCGCGTGCAAGCGCAGCGCAGCGCCCGCCGGTGGACGAACCGGGGGCTCGCGCCCCAGGGAAGATGGCGAGGTTCGTCAACGCCGGCGAGGGGTCATGGTCTGGCGGCTCCAGTCGCGCACCACTACTCCAGTCTGAGGACGACGAGCTCGTCCCCGCGCGTTCGTCGACGATCTCGGCGGGCGACTACGTCCATGGCTCCGACGAGGAGGCCGTGCTCGCGTAGGTAGAGGCGATCTCTGAGGCGAAGGCCCGCGCTCGCTTCCGCCGGGAGGAGGCACACGTCATCCGCCAAGTGCGCGAGTATGAGGCGCGCCGCCGGGAGGAACGCGTACGTCGCGTCAAGCTCGAGATAGTCGAGCTTGAGGTCGAGGAGTGAAGCTCCTCGACGCCAGCGTCGACGCTGTCGGCCGCCTCGACGCTCCGCCACCTCCGCGCGCATAGGACATTAGGCCGCATTTTTGTTAAAATTAGTAGCGCCCACGGTCTACTAAGTAATTTAGGTTTAATTTACCGAACTATATAACTTTTGATGCTCAATCGGAGCATCAAATCCATCTATATATATGATCATCGACCAATTTCCCCCAATTTCCACACGACATTTCAAATTCACGTTTTAGTTTTTGTTTTACAGTTTCTGATTTGTGACAACATTTTTCCAAACCCGTAAACACGAGTTCCCACGAGTTCAGTGAACCAATCTCCGAGTTTTCAATTCACGTATTTATGGGCTCTGATGCTCTAACAATTTAATATCACACCACATGTTTCGCATCACTTTTAACTCGCAAAATGATATTCAATTAAATTAGAAAAGGAACCATTGCCAAAATATCCGGATGTCAGTTAAACATTCCAATGAAAGAAATAAAATGTTAGGACATAAAAGTTCTTCAAATTACACAATCTCCTATCAAATGAAAGAAAATGTGGAAAATTAGACAAGTCTTCAAAAAAAATATCTCCTGGGCTTTATACAATTGTATTTTTAGATATTACAATTGATGATAAGTTTACCTATTTATATCAAACTATAATTTTTTTACATAGTATATAGTTCATGTACATCATCGGAGATGCATGGCTGATTAGTTATCATACTTCAGCTTCTCGAGCTAATGAAGCTCATCAAAATGAGAACCTCCAAATTTCAATGCTTGATACATGAATAGTAGGCATCAATAATTGATATTCTGCACGGAGATCTCTGAGATTGAACTTGTCAGTAAATAAATCAGGTAACTATTTGGTCTTTTGCACCAGAATATCATGCTTCAAATTTACATAATCTTTACAAAAATAGGATACTTTTTAATAAATATCTCAATAATTCTATGTTTAAGCTAATCAAACGAGAGAAATACTGAAGAAAAAGTGTGTTAGATATCGAAGTGATGGTGCTGGGTACATTAACCTATTTGAAGAAAAAATATAAAAAATTGAATTAATATCCCACTGTAGTTACCATAAGTTACGTCAAACTGATTGCAGTGTTCGTGTGCTAACTTTCCATTTAATAATCAACTCGGAATTTAAAAAATGAAGATGACAGGGGAAAAAATTGAAGACAAGATTAGTCAAGCATATTTTAGCACACAATTGAAGGTTACACTGATTAGCATTGACTGACCGAAAACTCAAATGTCAGTGAGAAAACTTACCCCTTGTGTCAAGTGTCGACACAGTAGTTAACCATGATTATTCAGTGTAGACTCCAGATCTAATGTACGGCCGCATCAATGTTCGTTATTGTCAATATTTTCAAAATATTCGACCGGCCCTACTTAGATGTGATACCAACGATAAAAGTGACCTGACAGTTGCCATTCTGCTCGTCCAGGTTGGATATGATTGCAGCACTGAAGAGTTCCATCAGCTATAGATTTACCATGATTACCATCCTATATAAAACATATATATAGGATAAACAACAGTATGGAACAATACACCCAGTACTGGAAAGTATTTTGGGTGATAAACAACAGTATGGAACAATACAAAATAAGAAGGGCTTACTCAAAGTGAAATCACTCAAGTGATGAAGTCTGCAATTGGACGAGGAGTTACAGGGAGAGGGTAGATCACTTACCGTCCTAGCGAGCATAATGGAAAATGTTGGCTTGCATCTCTTGCAACTAAGGATAAACAAATAAAATGTACTAATCAATAAGGGGTGGATGCCTAAATGTGTTTCAGTTCTGAAACAACATAAAAGAAATATTTGTTACCTCATGCTTCTTATTGCAATCTAAATGATACAAATCAACTATATAAATCCAACCTTTATTTAGAACTGATGCATCTCCTAGAAAAGAAGATATTGCAGGGTATCAACGGAGAAAAGGTAACATATTAGAACAACGAAACAATAATTGAATAAAATTTGCACATGTAGCATACAACAAAATTAGAACTATGCAGTGCTTACTTGAGATCAAATGCCCTAAATATCTAGCTTAGAGTGATATCGCCATCTCCCTTCTCCTTAGCTTTTGCGCTGAGGTTTAACACACAATAAAGAACATATGCGGACCATCTCCCTTGTACTAAATATCTTGCTAGCTTGCTCTATTCACCAGAAAAAACGGAGGAGCAGTTCATAAATTAGATGACAAAATAAAACACGGACATAGAAGTAGCACGAGAAATGGAAGATTGTTGTTTCTCCTAAATCATGGTAAAAGTTCAAGCAGTAAAATGGCTTACTATAGAAAATTCAAAAAACTAATAGTAGCAGCATCTTATTGATACCGTGCTACAGCTGCAGGCAATTTAGAGAAATAAAAAAACCTTGACAAAATATTGTTGTTTCTCCTAAATCATTGTAAAAGTTCAAGCAGTAAAATGGCTTACTACAGAAAATTCAAAAACTAATAGTAGCCGCATCTTATTCATACCGTGCTACAGCTGCAGGCAATTTAGAGAAATAAAAAGGTTGACGAAATATTGATCCTTAGGAAAGGGAGCAGTGTGTCTAGGTCAGTGGTAATGATCCCGTCTATTTATATTTTGTTTGAGAAAAATATACAACAAAACCTAAGGCACTCCAATGTTAAGCTCAAACAACAGAAACCTCCTACGTGATACCTCCGACCTCCGACAGGGATTTCTTCTGAACTCTTATTTGTGAACCATTTCCCTTGCAGTAAATGCCAAGAATTCCACTGACATGATCCTGGAAGTATCAGCACATCTCTATCATCACTATTGCAAGAAATGTAGTGAATGCTTTCAACGGATATCCAGAGTTCCTCTTCTATTTAAATTAAAAGAGATAGCTTCTATTCAATGGAAGATACATAATTACACATGTAGGTTTGGTTGTCTAGTTCGGGAAGGAGTGTATAGTGGATACCTGGATTTACCGAGGATGACCCTAGATACAGGTTCAGCCTAAGGCTTTACGGAGGATGAACATGGTACATAAAGCTAACATTCCTCCGAAAGTATAGAATGTAATATATGCATGACAGTATTTCGTTTTTCAGGAGATATTACGGTGGTACCAAAATCACTGAACAAATGAATCAAGACTTCCAACCATTGGTAGTGCAATCTTATTTTTTCTTGAGAAGACATTTTTTTTAGCAGTTAGTTGTTGCCTGCTTTTCATACCCCTTTAATAGTTTCTTGTATTAAAGGTAGATAGAATCTACTGCTCATAATAAATGTCCAGGGTTAAGAAAATTCAAGGGTTGGGGAGGAACTCTGAACGGGGAGCTTAGGCGTCGTGCTCTCACCAGGGACCCCATATTCTTCAGCTTAGTCTCGATGGTCACCACCACAGAGCAGAGCGGCGCACCCCTGTCCATCTCCACGCTTGTCCCTCCACCCATGTCGATAGCCTGAACCACAAAGCTTACTGGAATCAACACTCCAGGTCCAGCACATCGTGACCTGGCAACCACTGTAACCTGCACAATGAACCAAATCAGGAGGTTAATTAGAGGAAGAACATCGTGGTCGTTCAAAAGGGAGAAAAAAATAGGCCACATTGACCAACACATCCAAAGTAGCAACTACAGTTTAAAAAAACAAGCCTTGACTGTGACAGGAACATGAAAAAGCATAGATCTTGCCTTTAGCCCTCTCCACGCAAGAATTTACTTCATATTTTGAAGCAGAGATTGTACTGGGCAACAGTGAAGCAGTCATCATAAGTTGAGATCTCAAATTCAAAGTTTCACCTACAAAGGACCATACAAATGTGAATTTTATTGTCACGCCAGTCAACTTGCAAGAATTTATATCTACAGCAGTAGATAATGCTTCAAGGGTTGTAGTTTCTTAACATTTTCACTGAGAAAATTACAGAACACATAAATGAAGGGTGAAATCACCAATTTACCACTAACTACAACAGTTGTTTCTCCTAAAAAAAAAGTTGAACCTAGTGCCAACTTACCTTGACAGCAAGATCATCGACCAACATATCCAACAGTAGCATCAAACAAAAGCATTTTAGTTGCACATAGCACAACCCTCCAACTATTCAACTCCCGCCTTCCCCTGAGCATATCATTGCCAATGGTGGACTGCAATGGAAACCACAATAATAGATAAACAAAAAATCTTGTTCTAACATCAAAATCAGGTAGCCATCTGAACTCAATGATGAGGGTGTGTTATTTGTATGCAATTTCAGAAGTTATTCATCTCTCAAATGCTTACACCACTCTTAAAAATCTATTTATAATAGGCCAGACAATATTTCGTATCAAGGTCTACTACTCTTTGTCGATTGTACTAACCACATATTTCGTATCAAGGTAAACACATCAGTTTCACTCGTGTAGCAGTGGAATAGTAATCTGTTCTACTTGTAGAAGCAATGCATATGGCATAAATTGAAACTGACAAGTAACAATAAAGATTCACATGCATTAAAAAGTAACAATATTCAAAAGTTCAGATAAATACCGGCCCTCCTTGCCCAGATCTGACTTGTCCCGGGTGCAATGTGCCCTCGACGGCAGTGGGCGGAGATCAGGTGGTACTTGAGTGTTGCTTGGTTGGACATGGGGCTGAGTTCGATGGTGAAGCGAGCTTGCATGGCCCGGCGAGTAGGACGTCGGCGACCTCCAGGTCCCGCACGTGGAGGAGGACGAGATCAAGTGGAAGCTTTCGTGGCCACGCCCGGAGGACGGTGGCGATGAGTGAGGTGTGCCCTCGACGGGCCGCGCCTGGAAGAAAATGGCGAGCTTGGCCGGCCGGGTGAGGATGTTGATGGCGCGCTCGCATGGCCGAGCAAGGAGGACGCCGGCGACCGCGGATCCCGCACGCGGAGGAGGACAAGATCAAGTGGGGGCTCCCCTCGCGGCCCGAGGAGGACACTGGCGACATTAGGGTCCCCGAGTGGTGGAGAAACGAGATCGTGCAGGGGTCAGGATGCAGGGGCAGCTAGGGTTGGATAGCAAGGGAGAGGCGAAGGAGTGTGGTGATTCTCGTGAGGCAGGCGACGGCGAGCTAACAAGGGAACTGGTCGTTCTCGGGCGGCGGCGGTGTTCCCTCATCGAGGAAAAGCAGGGTTTCGCGTCTCTCGGAGAAAGCGAAGCGAGGCTGAGGTTGGAACGTGGGTGGGTTTTCTTGGGCTTGGCCCATGAGCGCTGATGGGAGGAAACGACGGAGCCAGGGAGCCGGACGACCAAAAACTGGTCGTAATACGGCTGACAGAATAAGGAACCTCTCCCTCCTTTTTAAGTAGTGTAGAAACAAGTTATATGTAATGCACACACTACTACGCCAGATACAAACCTATTGTATTTCTTAAGCAGGCATCGGCAGACAAATCAAGATCTTCTGGGTTTGGGCGTCGTGGATTTCAGTACAAGTCAATCTGTTTACCAACATGAACTTCAACATCTTGATAGGTACATTTGCCAAAAGATGTCTTGTTATAAATACACACCAACAATGCTTGTATTATTAGTTGAAGCGATTTTTATGTTGCAGTTGGGTGAAAGAGAGTAGGTTGGACCGGCTACCTTTCGCACGACAAAAGGTGGCATATTTCTACCTCTCCGCTGCTGGCACCATGTTCCTTCCTGAGCTATCTGATGCTCGCATTATATGGGCTAAGAATGGTGCACTCACGACTGTCGTTGATGACTTCTTCGACGTTGGTGGTTCACAAGAAGAATTGGAGAACCTCACTGCATTAGTTGAGATGTAAAAATATGCACATACATTGTTTTCTTCTTTCTCGAGGAATCATGGGTTTCTTACATACTATATGGTTGTCGCAGGTGGGACAACCACAGGGAAATAGAGTACTACTCTGAGCATGTCGAAATCGTGTTCTCTGCGATCTATAACTCAGTGAACGAAGTTGGATTGAAGGCTTCTAGAGTGCAAGACCGCGATGTCTCTTGTCACCTAATAGAAATAGTAAGTCTTGTGTATGCACATGTAAATCTTTCACAACATACTAATCTGTTTCGCTAAGTGTTGGTGTTTTCTGAACATTCTGTGCAGTGGCAGGATTTACTACGGAATATGATGGCCGAGGTGGAGTGGAGGGAGACAGGATATGTGCCGACACCAGAGGAGTACATGGAGAACGCTGTTATCTCATTCGCGTTGGGTCCGGTCGTGCTGCCAGCGTTGTACTTCGTTGGGCCAAAGATCACAGAGTCTGTTGTCAAAGACCGAGAGTACATCGAGTTGTTTCGGCTCATGAGCACATGCGGCCGTCTACTGAATGATGTCCAAACATATGAGGTATGTTTTGGTGGAAAAAACTACGAGATATACTAGAAAAGTTACTGGTATTGGTCGTCTTGGTCAAAGAGAAAACATCATGATTTTTATGTAAATTTGGTGCAGTCGTGATAAGTAGAAGTATGCTGGCTCCGCAAATGATTTTCTTTGATGTATATGGATGCAGAGGGAGTACAGGGAGGGCAAACTGAACAGTGTCTCGCTGCTGGTTCTTCAAAGTGGTGGTTCTATGACCATATCAGATGCTAGGAAGGAGCTGCAGAGGCCCATTGACAAGTGCAGGAGAGACCTGCTGAGGATGGTCCTGAGGGAGGACAGTGTCGTGCCCACGCCTTGCAAGAAGCTGTTCTGGAATATGTGCAAGACGTGCCACTTCTTCTACTTCCGGGGCGACGCCTTCAGCTCGCCGAAGGAGAAGGCCGGAGCGGTGGATGCGGTGATCCACGAGCAGCTCCGAGTCCCGGGGAATCTATTATTCGACCTGTCTGATTTTCAAACCTGAAGCATGTCTGTTTTCCGGCGTGGCAGCGGCTCGGGTTGTCTCCGGTTCCTTTGCATGGTCTGTTTTGGTTCTGCACATCTGGTGCTTTGCTCCGTCGATAGATATGGTGCCGAGTAGTCCATTCATCTGAATGTTTACGAGCTAGCGGCTTGGTGTTCGTTAGATGTTGTCTACTCTGCTCCTCTTGTTTAGCTTAGCTTTCTCTGATCTGCTCCGCTTTTGTAGGATGGTTTTACTCACCAGTCACCACCATATTTTTTTTTCTCGAAATGGGGAAATATCACCCTACCTTATGCATTCAAGGAATGCACACGGATTTTTTATTAGATTATTCACAACACCCTACAAGAAGAATTACAAAGATCGAACCGAAGCCACCAAAACTAACGACAACTCGCTAATCCTACATCCCCGATAAGATGGCGTCAATCAGGGAATGAAGAAGGCTTCGTGGAGTGGTCTGGGTGATAAAGCTACAACGCGATTCATCACGTTGTAGCTCCATGTGCATGCTTAATTTGTCGACAGAGTTAATATTTCGCTTGAGATTAATCTACTTGTATGCTCAATACTATACATTCTTTTGTATTCATAGGTAGAACATGCTCTTAATAATCCCTTCTACACCACATTGGATCGTCTAGAGCATAAGAGAAACATCGAGCTACACCCGTACGGTATCATTCCTCTCTTTTTTGTGCAAAACAAGTTATACGTAATGCACACACTACTACTCCAGATACCGACCTATTGTATTTCTTAAGCAGGCATTGGCAGACAAATCAAGATCTCATGGCTTTGGGCGTAGTGGATTTCAGTACAAGTCAATCTGTTTGCCAGCATGAACTTCAACATCTTGATAGGTACATTTGCCAATGAAAGCTTAAATAAGTTAAGGAGGGAAGAGGAGTCTAAATGGGCTCAAAGAGAGGAAGTTAAACATATTCAGGAAGGGGGTAATAATACAAAATACTTTCATCTAATAGCAAATGGCAAACACCGCAAAAAGAAAATCTTTCAATTAGAACAAGAAGAGGGAACAGTTGTTGGGAACACAATTTGAAGGTCTATATTACTGAATTTTATAAGAAATTATTTGGGCACCGACACCGAGTAACATCTCCTTAGTGGAGAATGCAACACATGATATACCAAAAATTTCACAAGCTGAAAATGAGATTCTGACAGCTCCTTTTACTGAAGAGAAGGTGTTGGAGGCAATCTCACAGATGGAACTCAATAAAGCTCCTGGTCCGGATTGTTTCCCAGCAGAGTTTTATCAAAAAAATTGGAAAGTAATAAAAGATGATTTGATGGCGCTGTTCTCTCAGTTTAGTAAGGGGGAATTGCCCCTATACAAACTGAATTTTGGCGTAATCAGATTACTTCCCAAAAAAGATGATGCAGTACAGATACAACAATATAGACCTATTTGTCTCCTAAATGTATGTTTTAATTTTTTTACGAAGGCTGGTACGAATCACATCTCGGGGAATGCTCTAAGAGTGATAAAACCAACACAATCAGCCTTTATGCCGGGTAGGAATATATTGGAAGGAGTGGTCATCTTACATGAAACAATTCACGAACTACACACGAAAAAGATGGATGGGGTACTGTTTAAAATTGATTTTGAAATGGTCTATGATAAAGTGAAATGACCTTTTTTTGCAACAGACCTTGAGAACGAATGGTTTTGCTCCTGAATGGGGCCAATTAGTACAACAGTTTGTTCAAGGAGGAAGTGTAGGTGTTGAGGTTAATGATGATATTGGTCATTATTTTCACACAAAGAAAGGATTGCGGCAAGGGGACCCTTTGTTTCCAATGCTCTTTAATATTGTAGTTGACATGCTGGTTATCTTAATTGAGAGAGCAAAAGAGGATAGCCAAGTAGGAGGGTTGGTCCCTCATCTTGTTGAGGGTGGTCTCTCCATACTACAGTACCCTGATGATAAAATTCTTTTTTTGGAGCATGATCTCCAGAAAACGGGGAATATGAAACTAATACTATGTCTGTTTGAGGAACTATCAGGACTTAAGATTAATTTCCATAAGAGTGATATCTTTTGTTTTGGAAAGGCCAAGGAGGATGAGGATCAGTACAAGCAGATCTTTGGATGTGATGCTGGTTCACTTCCCTTTAGATACTTGGGTATTCCAATTCATTACAGAAAACTAAGAAATTCTGATTGGTACCCGGTAGAGACTCGATTTGAAAACAAATTGGGATGCTGGAAAGGAAATTACTATCATATGGTGATAGGTTAGTCCTTATCAACTCAGTGTTATCAAGTTTACCTATGTTTATGTTGTCCTTCTTACAAATACCCGTTGGGGTAAGGAAACGCCTGGACTTCTATAGATCTAGGTTCTTTTGGCAGTCTGATGAAAATAAAAGAAAATATAGACTTACAAAATGGAATATCGTGTGTCGACCTAAGGATCAAGGGGGGCTCGACATTGAGGTTCTTGAGATTAAAAACAAATGTCTTTTGAGTAAATGGCTCTTTAAACTTCTTAATGAAGAAGGGGTGTGACAAAACTACTACAAAATAAATACCTAAGACGTAAGACTTTATCTGATGTGCAGGCTAAGCCACCTATTCTCCCTTTTGGAAGGGGTTGATGGAGGTTAAGGGGGAGTTCTTTTCTAGAGGTTTTTTCAAAGTGGGGAATGGAATGTATACTCGCTTCTGGGAAGATCGTGGTTAGGAAAAACTCCTTTAGCACATCAGTATCCATCCTTATATAATATTGTGCACCACAAGAATGTAACAGTTACCCATGTATTAGCTCAAACCCCACTCAATATTTCTTTTCGTAGAGTGTTGAGTGGTAATAAGTGGTCCTCATGGGTAAACTTATGTCGTAAATTGATGAGGGTAAACTTGAGTGAAGAGAATGATCGTTTTGTTTGGGATTTGACATCCACATGACTCTTTACGGTTAAGTCTATGTATGAAGATCTTATGAATGACCATACTCCTTTTTTGCGAAAGTATCTCCGGAAGGTTAAGATTCCTCTTAAGATAAAAGTTTTCATGTGGTTCTTGAGTAACAAGATTTTATTAACTAAAGATAATTTAGCCAAACGATACTGGAATGAGTGTACAAAATGTGTTTTCTGTGGGGATCAGGAGACTATACAACATCTCTTTGTGGAGTGTCCTTTAGCTAAACTTCTTTGGCGTACAGTTAATTTCACTTATGATCTTTCACCTCCGTCAAACATTACTAATATGTTTGGTAATTGGTTGAATGGAGTAGATAGATAATCTAAGGCTTTTATCCGAATTGGGGTTTCCGCTTTATGTTGGTTTATATGGAGGGTCAGAAATGATATGGTGGCACATTGGGTTCAGCTTTGGTCCCTCCTCTCGCTGGAGGGACAGCGGAATGCTATGGCTACTGGGTGCACACGGCTCCTGATGGCCGCTCAGAATATCTTGTGCTAGGCTGGTTGGCGGCATTCTTGGACGCTTTGCTCAGGAGTACTCTTTTTTATGTCATGTTTCTTAGCAATGGTTGATTTTTGTATCAATCCTTGGTGATGCTTGTGATGTAAACAATACTTTTCATAAAATTATTATTAATAAAAGGCCGTGTGCATCATCATGATGCAGAAGCCGGGGTATAACCCCATTTCAAAAAAATGTACATTTTCCAATAGATGTCTTGTTATAAATACACACCAACAATGCTTGTATTATTATTTGAAGCGAAAAGTGTTTTTGCTCATGGGCACCAGTGCTATGCTGTTTAAAAAAAATCGAAAATCATTCATGTTTGTTTCAAAAAAATCTTAAAATCTGTTCAAATTTGGAGATTTGAAATATGCATACCCAGATCCACACGTTTGTTATTTTTGTGTAGCCTAGAATTTTTCGTATTTAAAATTGAATTTTGCACGTTTATGGGACAATTCATTGGCTACACCATGACATTTTTTATAATTTTTTTTAAATACATAAATGTGATTTTATATTTTTTAAAATAGCAGGAGCACCAAATCTCTGTCTATTTGAAGCGATTTTTATGTTGCAGTTGGGTGAAAGAGAGTAGGTTGGACCGGCTACCTTTCGCACATCAAAAGGTGGCATATTTCTAACTCTCCGCTGCTGGTACCATGTTCCTTCCTGAGCTATCTAATGCTCGCATTATATGGGCTTCTTCGATGTAAAAATCGTGTTCTCTGTCATCTACAACTCACTAAACGAAGTTGAATTGAAGGCTTCTAGATTGCAAGGCCGCGGTGTCACTGGTCACCTAATAGAAATAGTAAGTCTTGTGTATGCACATGTAATCTTTCACAAATACTAATCTGTTGTGCTAAGCATTGGTGTTTTCTGAACTTTCTTCGCAGTGGAAGGATTTGCTACGGAATATGATGGCTGAGGTGGAGTGGAGGGAGACAGGATATGTGCCGACACCGGAGGAGTACATGGAGAACGTGGTGGTCTTGTTCGCGTTGGGTCCTGTCGTGCTCCCATCATTGTACTTCGTTGGGCCACGGAATCTGTTTTAAATAGAAGGCCACTTGGCCCAGCTTTATAGATAAAGCTACCATCACCATACAGAGTCACGATACAAATCCGATAACCATAACACACACCCATGACCCGCTCCGAGAACAGGAGCACACCGCCCCCTAGCAGACACCACAGGAGAAGGCCCTAGCATAAAGGTATCGCAAGAGACCCAGAGTATGCCGAGATGTTTAGGCTTATGAGCACTTGTGGCCATCTCCTGAACTATGTGCAAACTTATGAGGTACGTTTTGGTAAAGAAAAAAGGCTCGACATATATCTTGTAAAAATTGACCTGCATTCGAATCTACCAGTATTGGTCACCTTGGCCAGACATAATTTATATACCACATCCTATTTTTTCTTGTGAATTTTGTACGTACACTCGTGATAAGTAGAGGTCCGCAAATGACTTTCTTTGATGCACGTGGATGCAGAGGGAGTACATGGAGGGCAAACTGAACAGCGTCTCCCTGCTGGTTCTTCAGAGTGGTGGCTCTATGACCATATCAGATGCTAGAAAGGAGCTCTGGAGGCCCATTGACAAGTGCAGGAGAGACCTGCTGAGGTTGGCCCTGAGGGAGGATAGTGCGGTGCCCACACCTTGCAAGCAGTTGTTCTGGAATATGTGCAAGATGTGCCACTTCTTCTACTTCAGGGGCGACGCCTTCAGCTCGCCCAAGGAGAAGGCCGGCGTGGTGGATGCGGTGATCCACGACCCACTCCGAGTTCGGGGGAATCTATTGTTTGACCTGCCTTATTCTCGAACTTGAAGTACGTCTTCAACACAAGAGGAAGCCATCAATTGTGTCAGTTCCTTTTGCTTGTACGCAGCAGGGTTAGCACTCTCGATCGGACAAGGAGGGTAGAAGGCTTTCTCCTACAACGGTTTGTTGTGGCGCTGCTTGCGGCGTAGTCCAATGTTATTAGCATCGCCCAGAAGGCGCTTTTGGCTTATCTTTGGTTCCTCTATGTGCTCTGTTTTGGTTCTGCGCCTCTGGTGCTTTGCTCCGTGGATAGATAATGGTACCAAGTAGTGTATTCCTCTGAATGTTTACTCTGAATTTTTAGGTAGAAAGTGAGCTGAATTATTCACACGAAGATTTATTTTCTTGGTAATGATGACTTTGCCATGCTGCTATAGTGCTATGGCCCTGACTCACTCTTGATGTGTTCGCATCCTTTGGCTGGCAAACAAAGTTAACAAATGTCCTCTACTGAATTTGTTCTCCATGTACTTCTAACTTTTAAGTTCCATCTTGAACCACATACTACACTATAGTTTTAGACTGTTAAATCAAATCACACATTCATTAATTAGACTAGTGAGTTCTTTGTTGAGTCATTATACTGCATTAGCTCTACTGTTAGTCAAAACTTCTAAGTCTGATATTTTTTTCTGAGTCAGAGAACACATCAAGGGAGTCATCGAGGAGTCTACCCGGTCCAAACATGCCAGGGAAGCCGCATGGGCTCTCTACATTGCCAACTATATTTAAAAAAACATAAGGTGTAGAAGCTGCCACACGCAGATCCTCTTCCACCTCTGAACTTTTCCGTGGCTCACATGGAAAACACACAGGGAGACAAGCTATTTTGGTTTCGGCTCTTTCACAGAGCCCTCACTGTTTCTTAATCTCTTGAATAAACTTGATGATTTTGTTGGAGATATGCCCAAGAGGCAATAATAAAAGTGGTTATTATATATCTTTATGTTTATGATAAATGTTTATATACCATGCTATAATTGTATTAACCGAAACATTGATACATGTGTGATATGTAAACAACAATGAGTCCCTAGTAAGCCTCTCAACTAGCTTGTTGATTAATAGATGATTAGTTTCATAATCATGAACATTGGATGTTATTAATAACAAGGTTATATCATTATATGAATGATGTAATGGACACACCCAATTAAGCGTAGCATAAGATCACGCCATTAAGTTATTTGCTATAAGTTTTCGATACATAGTTACCTAGTACTTTCGACCATGAGATCATATAAATCACTTATACCGGAAAGGTACTTTGATTATATCAAACGCCACTGCGTAAATGGGTGGTTATAAAGGTGGGATTAAGTATCCGGAAAGTATGAGTTGAGGCATATGGATCAACAGTGGGATTTGTCCATCCCGATGACGGATAGATATACTCTGGGCCCTCTCGGTGGAATGTCGTCTAATGTCTTGCAAGCATATGAATAAGTTCATAAGAGACCACATACCACGGTACGAGTAAAGAGTACTTGTCAGGAGACGAGGTTGAACAAGGTATAGAGTGATACCGATGATCAAACCTCGGATAAGTAAAATATCGCGTGACAAAAGGAATTGGTATCGTATGTGAATGGTTCATTCGATCACTAAGTCATCGTTGAATATGTGGGAGCCATTATGGATCTCCAGATCCCGCTATTGGTTATTGGTCGGAGAGAGTTCTCAACCATGTCCACATAGTTCGCGAACCGTAGGGTGACACACTTAAGGTTTGATGTTGTAATAGTAGAACTTGAATATGGAATGGAGTTCGAAGTATTGTTCGAAGTCTCGGATGGGATCCCGGACATCACGAGGAGTTCCGGAATGGTCCGGAGAATAAGATTCATATATAGGAAGTCATTTTATAAGTTTGAAAATGATTTGGTGATTTTATGGAAGGTTCTAGAAAAGTCCGGAAGAAATCACTAAGGAAGGAGGAGTCCCGGAGGGACTCCACCTCCCATGGCCGGCCAACCCGAGAGGGGGGAGTCCAAGGTGGACTCCACCAAGGGTGGCCGGCCACCCCCCTCATGGAAGGGTGGGAGTCCCACTAGAGGTGGGAATCCCACCTTGGGTAGGTTTCCCTACACATGGAAGGTTTTGGGTTGGGGTCTTATTCGAAGACTTGTAGTCCAACACTTGGGGGTTCCACCTATATAATGAGGAGCAAGGGGAGGGAGCCGGCCACACCAAAGCCAACGTGGCCGCACCCCTCATTGTAGGATGACGTTGCATAGAAAACAAAAATTTTCCTATCGCGAACACGCAATCCAAGCCAAGATGCAATCTAGAAGACGGTAGCAACGAGGGGATGATCAAGACTAACCCTTGAAGAGATTCCAAAGCCTATAAGAGTAGGCTCTTATTGCTGCGGTAGACGATCACTTGCCGCTTGCAAAAGCGCGTAGAAGATCTTGATCACGATCGCTTCCGGCGCCACGAACGGGCAGCACCTCCGTACTCGGTCACACGTTCGGTTGTTGATGAAGACGACGTCCACCTCCCCGTTCCAGCGGGCAGCGGAAGTAGTAGCTCCTCTTGAATCCGACAGCACGACGGCGTGGTGTCGGTGGTGGTGGAGAAATCCGGCGGAGCTTCGCTAAGCGTGCGGGATGTGGTGGAGGAGAGAGGCCGCTAGGGTTTGGGGAGAGAGGGGGGTTGGGCGCCGGCCCTCTATGGGGTGCGGCCAAGGCTGAGGCTTGTAGTGGTCAGCCCCCTCTCCTATGCCCCTCATTATATAGGTGGAAGCCCCAAGAGTTCTAGTCCAAGTCTTCGAATAAGACCCCAACACTAAAACCTCCCATATGTGGGAAACCTACTCAAGGAGGGAGTCCTACCCAAGGTGGGACTCCCACCTTTCCTTGAGGTGGGTTGGCCGGCCACCCTAGGGGAGTCCACCTTGGACTCCTCCCCTTTAGGGTTGGCTGGTCATGTATGGTGGAGTCCCTCCGGGACTCTACTTTCCATGGTGATTTCTTCCGGACTTTTCTAGAACCTTCTAGAACCTGCCATAAATGCACCGGATCATTTCCAAACTTGGAATATGACTTCCTATATATGAATCTTATTCTCCGGACCATTCCGGAACTCCTCGTGATGTCCGGGATCTCATCCGGGACTCCGAACAAATATTCGAACTCCATTCCATATTCAAGTTCTACCATTTCAACATCAAACCTTAAGTGTGTCACCCTACGGTTCGCGAACTATGCGGACATGGTTGAGTACTCACTCCGACCAATAACCAATAGCGGGATCTGGAGATCCATAATGGCTCCCACATATTCAACGATGACTTCAGTGATCGAATGAACCATTCACATACGATACCAATTCCCTTTGTCACGCGATATTTTACTTGTCCGAGGTTTGATCATCGGTATCACTCTATACCTTGTTCAACCTCGTCTCCTGACAAGTACTCTTTACTCGTACCGTGGTATGTGGTCTCTTATGAACTTATTCATATGCTTCCAAGACATTAGACGACATTCCACCGAGAGGGCCCATAGTATATCTATCCGTCATCGGGATGGACAAATCCCACTGTTGATCCATATGCCTCAACTCATACTTTCCGGATACTTAATCCCACCTTTATAACCACCCATTTACGCAGTGGCGTTTGATGTAATCAAAGTACCTTTCCGGTATAAGTGATTTACATGATCTCATGGTCATAAGGACTAGGTAACTATGTATCGAAAGCTTATAGCAAATAACTTAATGACGAGATCTTATGCTACGCTTAATTGGGTGTGTCCATTACATCATTCATATAATGATATAACCTTGTTATTAATAACATCCAATGTTCATGATTATGAAACTAATCATCCATTAATCAACAAGCTAGTTTAAGAGGCATACCAGGGACTTCTTGTTGTCTACATATCACACATGTACTAATGTTTCGGTTAATACAATTATAGCATGATATATAAAAATTTATCATAAACATAAAGATATAAATAATAACCACTTTATTATTGCCTCTAGGGCATATCTCCTTCAGTCTCCCACTTGCACTAGAGTCAATAATCTAGTTTACATTTGTAAAGATATAACACCTTGGCCTTTTGGTGCTTTATCATGTATTGTTTACGGGAGAGGTTTTAGTCAACGGATCTGACACGCTCAGAAACGTATGTATTTTGTAATTCATTTGCGTCTCAACGCATCACTCATTTCCAAATGAGTCGGCATTTAAATATGTTTGGTCTTCTAGTGGAACCTTAATTCCGCGGTCTGAAAATATGTCACTAATATTGTCACACACAATATAGCTTCAAAGTTCTTACTCTGTCGGAACTACACCAAGTTCTCAAAGAACCTCCTGACTTAACATCCTTTGTCATTGTCAAAACAATGACATATTCTGCCTTCATTTGTAGAATCCATCACAATATTTAGAACTCTTCTAAATCTAGCATAGACAACTTCTAGCTTATTGTGCTACCTTTTAAACAACACTTAGTCTAATTTGAGATTGAAATTATATTTTATATGTGACAAAAACAATATTGGTGTAACACCTTACAGCAATTTGTTTGTCATTTCTTCATACAAAAATATATATATATATATCCTTAGTTCTTCTAAAGTACTCAAGGATATTCTTACTGTCTCCCAATGATCATCATATGAATCATTCTGGTAAATGCTCATAACACTTTATAGCACATGATATCTGATTGTGTACATATTATTCGTGATCTATAATCACTCATGTGTTTTTACTCATTGAGTGTCAGATACACTTAAGTCTTGTTAAAACTTTAACATGACAAGAATATTTTCTTAATATTTCTACATTGAACTATTTCAATATCTATTCTATGTACTTTGACTTAAACTTATTTATGTGTTTCAATCTATCTTCATAGATTTTGACACTAAATTTGTTTCAATCCATATCCTTTCATTGAAATTAATTTCTCAATGAAACCTTTTAATCAAGTATATAATTACATCATTTATAACCAACTATATGTCACCTACATAAAGTATTATAAATATGTCTTAGCGCTCCCACTTAATTTCTTGCAAATGCAAGCCTCTTCATCATCTCTTGATGAAATCAAAAACTCTTTGACTATTTCATCTGGTGAAGATTCCAACTCCGCGATACTTACTTCATCCAATTGAAATTCGTATACCTATCTAGTATTCCACGAACCAGCAAAACTCTTGGTTGTATCTTGTATACACCTTTAATACATACTTCTGATAAGTAATGTATTTTGCCATCCTACTAGCATATCTCATAAAAGAAATATGTAGTGATTACTAGAATAATCCACATAGACTATAAGCATTGCTACGGAAGATCTAATCTTATCGTAGTCAACTCTTTGAACTTTGTCGTAAACAATTTTTCGACAAGTCGAGCTTCTTCAAAGATATTTCATCCAAGTCTATAGATCCATTTACTTTCAAAAAGTATTCATCTATTATGGATTTCATGGCGCATGGCCATTTTAACGGAGTCAGGGCCCATCATAACTTCTTTGTTTGTAGTTGGTTTGTCATTGTTCAAAATCAATCCTTTGTCCACAAATCATTTATTTGATCACAAAGTAAACCATACCTACAAGGTTCAATATGTACTTCGATCTCCATGGCTAAAACACTTTGTAGTCATGGGAGCCATGATCGTTGTGGCCGCTTCCGAAACCAATTCCGATGCTTGCGCTACTCGATCATTATGCTCGTGTTCATAAACCTTATCAAATTATATTGTCCTCCCACTCAAATACTTCACTAGAAACAATTTCTCGAAATAAGAAACATTGACAAACACTTTTGTCTTTGTCTTGTGGGAAGAATTCCCAATTAAATCTCTGGGATAACCAACAAAGACATTCATCCGATTTTGGTTGTAAACTCTTAGACCAAAATTTAAAGAAAAGAATATTAGGGTTTATACCCATGTCATAACTTGTATGATGTCATTTCATCGGATCATGATGATGCTCTATTCAGTGTAAAAGCGGTAGTCACTAAAGCATAATCCACAAAAATATAATGGCATCAATATTTTATCTCATCATTGATCCAACAAGGTTTGGATACATATCTCGGATACTATATCATCATTATGATACTCCAAGAAATGTGAGTTGTAGAACAATTTCATAACTCTCTTAGATGTTCGCTAAAACTCGTAATTCAAATATTTCCACCATGATCCAATCATAGATATTTGACTTTTCTATTACGTTGATTTCCACTTCATGTTGAAATTTATTTGAACCCATTCAAATGTTTCAAACTTCTTCCTTATCGAATATATCCATATATATATACTCAATTCATTGTTGAAAGTTTTCATGAAGTAGAAGAATCTCCCGCACACAACTATGCTCAGTGAACCATATACATCATTATGTATTTTTCCACTAAGTTTGTTGCCCGTTCAACTCTTGGCCTATGAACGGTATTTTAATCATTCTCTTTAGAAAAAATTTGCAAGCGCCAAATGATTCAAAAATCAAATGACTCCAAAAAATCCATTTGCATGGAGTTCCTTCATGCGTTCCTTTCTAACATGACCTAAATGGCGGTTCCACAAATAAGTGGAATTCAAATCATTTGCCTTATGGCATTTTAGCATCAGTTTTATGTATGTGTGTTTCACCATTAAGATTTATAATAACTTATCCATCGTACATGGAGTAATGTCATAATTTGAACAACTCATTGTTTTCATTTGACCGGAGCAAAATAACAATTATTAAGTTCTTTATTATAAATTCTAAGGGCTAGATAGAATGCCAACGACGAACATAATAACACTTTATTTTGTTCCAGACGTGCATTTCTATCATATTCCTTGTCAGTCACTTAGGCCATTGTATTCTTGTATTGCGTTGTTTTGTATGACACTTCATACCAACCAATATAGTACTAATACCCAAGAATTTCATAGTGTGACCTAACTAGGAATACAACCATAACATGTATATCATTTATATACACCTGAGCTAGACTTTCTAGTCTTTTCTTTCTTTCTGCCAAAATATCTTTTGCAGTTTCTCTTTTAGTTTTCCTCATTATTCAGAAAAACACTTCAACATCAATAATTTCTAGGTTTGTTGGTCTAATACCAATAACCTTGAGGTTCTTATTTTGAAGTTGATCATCATATGACAAGTGTTCTAGATTTCACCATTAGTAACTTTGTAATACGATGAACAATTTCACTCATAATTTTATCCATCAATTCATGACAACTTTCTGAGACCATGTCTGTACATGCTAGGCTCATAAAGTTTAACCTTAGTATTCGCATGTGCAAATCTGGCTTGCACCCGTTGTATGCACACGTAGAATCTATCACACCCGATCATCACGTGATGCTTCGAAACGACGAGTCTTAGCAACGGTGCATACTAAGGACGATAACTTCATGGATATGCGAATATTATTAGTGCCCCAATAGTTGGAGGATTGTAACGCCTGGCGTCTTCAACCTTCATACATTCCCATAAAACTTATGAGTTTATGTAGTCTCACCAAATTTATATTCTATCATCTTACAGTAAGGTCTTAGATATCATATATATCTCATACCTTGATTATTTCTGAAAACTAAATTTTCAGCTCCTTACTTTTCAAACAGATTTGAACTTCAAGTTTCACGGAGACAAGATAACTTTAGGTACTAATTGAAACCATAGCTCTTTGAATCAACAATGTGAGGTTTACTAAAAGTTTGCAATAGGACTTAATCAATTCTTGATTCTTTAACAATACGGTACCAATCCGTAAAGTTTCTTGTCAGATTTTAACAGTATTTCTATCTCAATAACAAGACTAGCGCATGGTAGAAAACGGATGCCAATACTACAAAATTAATTCAAAATACTACTCAGACTATGTTTATGATAATTAGTTCATGTTTTAATCTAATTACTAATGAACTCCCACTTAATACAACATCCCTCATAGTTGTTAAGTGGTACACGATCCAAATCCACTATACCAAAACCGATCATCACGTGAGATGATGTAGCTTCAATGGTGAACATCAACATGTTGATCATATCATCCATATGACTCGTGTTCAACCTTTCAGTTTCCGTTGTCCCGAGGCCATGTCTGTACATGCTAGGCTCGTCAAACAAACCCAAGTATTCCGCGTGTGCAACATGGCTTACACCCGTTGTATGTGAACGTTGAATCTATCACATCCGATCATCACGAGATGCTTCGAAACGACGAACTGTACAATGGTGCATACGAGGGGAGAACACTTTATTATCTTGATATTAATGTGAGGGATCATCTTATAATGCTACCGTCGTGATCTAAGCAAAATAAGATGCATAAAGGATTAACATCACATGCAGTTCATATGTGATATGATATGGCCCTTTTGTCTTTGCGCCTTTGATCTTCATCTCCAAAGCACGGACATGATCTCCATCATCTTCAGGCATGATCTCCATCATCGTCGGCGTAGCGTCAAGGTCCATGGCACCGTCTTCATGGTTGTTCACCTCATGTAGCAACTATTACAACTACTTTGAAATACCTCTCAACATGAAATATAAAGACAACCATAAGGCTCCTGCCGGTTGCCACAATACAATAATGATCATCTCATACATATTCATCATCACATTATGGCCATATCACATCACCAAACCCTGCAAAAACAAGTTAGACGTCTCTAATTTGGTTTGCATATTTTACGTGGTTTAGGGTTTTCGAGAGAGATCTAATCTACCTACGAACATGAACCACAACATTGATACTAATGTTTTCAATAGAAGAGTAAGTTGAATCTTCACTATAGTAGGAGAGACAGACACCCGCAAAGCCTCTTATGCAATACAAGTTGCATGTCGAACGAGGAACAAGTCTCATGAACGCGGTCATGTAAAGTTAGTCCGGGCCGCTTCATCCCACTATGCCACAAAGATGCAAAGTACTCAAACTAAAGATAACAAGAGCATCAACGCCCACAAAACCATTGTGTTCTACTCGTGCAACCATCTATGCATAGACACGGCTCTGATACCACTGTAGGATGACGTTGCATAGAAAACAAAAAATTTCCTATCGCGAACACGCAATCCAAGCCAAGATGCAATCTAGAAGACGGTAGCAATGAGGGGATGATCAAGACTAACCCTTGAAGAGATTCCAAAGCCTATAAGAGTAGGCTCTTATTGCTGCGGTAGACGATCACTTGCCGCTTGCAAAAGCGCGTAGAAGATCTTGATCACGATCGCTTCCGGCGCCACGAACGGGCAGCACCTCCGTACTCGGTCACACGTTCGGTTGTTGATGAAGACGACATCCACCTCCCCGTTCCAGCGGGCAGCGGAAGTAGTAGCTCCTCTTGAATCCGACAGCACGACGGCGTGGTGTCGGTGGTGGTGGAGAAATCCGGCAGAGCTTCGCTAAGCGTGCGGGATGTGGTGGAGGAGAGAGGCCGCTAGGGTTTGGGGAGAGAGGGGGGTTGGGCGCCGGCCCTCTATGGGGTGCGGCCAAGGCTGAGGCTTGTAGTGGTCAGCCCCCTCTCCTATGCCCCTCATTATATAGGTGGAAGCCCCAAGAGTTCTAGTCCAAGTCTTCGAATAAGACCCCAACACTAAAACCTCCCATATGTGGGAAACCTACTCAAGGAGGGAGTCCTACCCAAGGTGGGACTCCCACCTTTCCTTGAGGTGGGTTGGCCGGCCACCCTAGGGGAGTCCACCTTGGACTCCTCCCCTTTAGGGTTGGCTGGTCATGTATGGTGGAGTCCCTCCGGGACTCTACTTTCCATGGTGATTTCTTCCGGACTTTTCTAGAACCTTCTAGAACCTGCCATAAATGCACCGGATCATTTCCAAACTTGGAATATGACTTCCTATATATGAATCTTATTCTCCGGACCATTCCGGAACTCCTCGTGATGTCCGGGATCTCATCCGGGACTTCGAACAAATATTCGAACTCCATTCCATATTCAAGTTCTACCATTTCAACATCAAACCTTAAGTGTGTCACCCTACGGTTCGCGAACTATGCGGACATGGTTGAGTACTCACTCCGACCAATAACCAATAGCGTGATCTGGAGATCCATAATGGCTCCCACATATTCAACGATGACTTCAGTGATCGAATGAACCATTCACATACGATACCAATTCCCTTTGTCACGCGATATTTTACTTGTCCGAGGTTTGATCATCGGTATCACTCTATACCTTGTTCAACCTCGTCTCCTGACAAGTACTCTTTACTCGTACCGTGGTATGTGGTCTCTTATGAACTTATTCATATGCTTGCAAGACATTAGACGACATTCCACCGAGAGGGCCCAGAGTATATCTATCCGTCATCGGGATGGACAAATCCCACTGTTGATCCATATGCCTCAACTCATACTTTCCGGATACTTAATCCCACCTTTATAACCACCCATTTACGCAGTGGCGTTTGATGTAATCAAAGTACCTTTCCGGTATAAGTGATTTACATGATCTCATGGTCATAAGGACTAGGTAACTATGTATCGAAAGCTTATAGCAAATAACTTAATGACGAGATCTTATGCTACGCTTAATTGGGTGTGTCCATTACATCATTCATATAATGATATAACCTTGTTATTAATAACATCCAATGTTCATGATTATGAAACTAATCATCCATTAATCAACAAGCTAGTTTAAGAGGCATACCAGGGACTTCTTGTTGTCTACATATCACACATGTACTAATGTTTCGGTTAATACAATTATAGCATGATATATAAACATTTATCATAAACATAAAGATATAAATAATAACCACTTTATTATTGCCTCTAGGGCATATCTCCTTCACTCATAGTGGCCGGCCACCTCCCCCTCTCCCAAACCCTAGCCGCCCCCTCTCCTCCACCTCTCCCGCAACGCTTAGCGAAGCTCCGCCGGAGATCTCCATCGCCACCGCCACCACGCCGTCGTGCTGCCGGATTCAAGGAGGAGCTACTACTTCCACTGCCCGCTGGAACGGGGAGAAGGACGTCGTCTTCATTAACACCGAACGTGTGACCGAGTATGGAGGTGCTGCCCGATTGTGGCACCGTGAAGATCTTCTACGCGCTTTTGCAAGTGGCAAGTGATCGTCTATGTAACATCCCAAATTTCAATAAAAAGAAAGTTAGAAGAATTCCAGAGAGCAAAATTTCAAACCAACAAAAACTTTTAAATTACATATAGTGCCATGCATAGGACTTGTGCATTTGATTGATATGCCATGATGATTGTTATTATGTGTATATGCTATACCCTAAAAACCTAATGTGATCATGTGAAGATCACCAACCAAATAAATCAAAAAGAGAAAGAAATCAAATAAAAGAAAAACCCTAAAACCCTCACATATGGCTTATGCCATTTTTATAAATTTTGACCCTAGACCATTTTGGTCTTCACCATTAATTGAATAATGTTACTAAACACTTATTACAACTTTTGGAATCAAAGAAACACAAATCAAATGAATTTCAAACTCAAATTTGGATCACATATGATAATGGTCAAATCTGCCATTTTTAGTCTGATCACTACTTTGAGCCCTTGCAATTCAAATTTTCCAAACTAAACTTTGCTAAACCTTTGCACCTCATCCAAGAGCACATCAAGGTGAACACTTTTTGTAAAGATCGCCATGCCAAATTCTTTTCAGATCAAAAACTATGCTCATCCAAAGTTGGCACTTTTTATTAAATGGAACATTCTCACACTTAGTGATTTTTGCAATTCTTTGAATTGAACAATTCCACCACCACCTCTCAACTTCTCTGGTCATTTGCAACTTAATCAAACACACCCTTTTCAAATCTTGCAACCTTTGAACTCTTTTGAATTTGGACAAAATTTACAAATTTGCAAATATGGAACTATTCGACACTATTCTAAATAGTGATCTACCCCACTCTAATCTACCCCAAACTACCCTATCTGGTTCCCCTGCCCCCTCTCACACTTAATACCCCACAGAAACCCTAAGGAGAGAGGCAAGGCAAGCTAGGGCATGGCCATGCCGGCCATGTCGCCACCATGCCGAGCCTCCCCTCTTCTCCTTCCTCTCCACCCCTGGCCACCATGTCCTGGCTCGCCACCTTGCTCATCTACATCGTCTAGCACCGATAGCATCGCCATAGCCGCCGTAGCCCCGCCAGAGAACGCGCGCGCAGATCCTGCCAGCATGCCGCTCGTGTCGCGCGAGGACATGCCGCGGACGTCACTGGCCACACGCCACCCCACCATCTCCCTCTCGCTATGGCCCCGCTAGCAACGAGTTGAGCACCACCGTGACACCACGACTCCACCAGACACGCTCACGACCACTCCCTGGACCGCCGCCGGAGACGACGGAGCAGATCCCGTAGACGCCGCCCGCAAACACGGAAGCAATGCGTCACCACCAGACGTCGCCCGACCGTGCCGTCACCACGTATAGCTTCGCCTGGACGAGGAGAACGTCACCGCACCGTTGCCTAGCCCAACAGCTCGCCGGAATCGCCGCGCCATGGTCGACCTCAACCCTGCCCCGCAGCACCCTCGCCCATCTATAAATACCGCGTTCCCTGGAAGCCATTGAGAACACCACCTCGTTCACCATCCTCCACTGCCTCTCCTCAACCCATTAGCTACCTCGATCATCGCCGGAGCAAGGCCAATCGACCGATCGGAGCCGCGGAAGCCCTGGAGCAATCGCCGTCGACTGGAGCCTCCTCGAGCGACGCCACTGCTACAGGCTGCTTCACCGTCGTCCACAACTTCCTCGCGCACACTGCCAACCCTTGCTGGAGCCTCAGTGAGCCCTCCGACCCCCTAGGCTTGCCGCCAGACTCTCGGCATCTCGCCGGAGAAGACGATGGCCCTGCGCCGTCCGATTCTGTTTTAATCCAACGCCCCACATCAAACGTACCGATTCGGGTTTTATAAGTCACTGACTGGTGGATCCCACCGTCAGACAGCCCACGCGTGCGTGGACGCGTGGTGGGCTGGACGTGGGCCGTTTTAATCCAATTCGGCCCAGCTTCGTTTCCTGCCGGCCCTTTTATTCAAATCCTGTCTAATTAATTTCAATTCAAATTCAATACTGGCTCCAACTTTGAAAATCCATAGAATCTGTTTGGCTTGGCCAAATTTAACAAATTTGATATTGTTAGAAAGCCAATGAAAAGATCTACAATATGCCACTGGTCCCACTTCAAGATCTGTTGTAGAATTAATCTGATAAAAAGATGAAGGCAGGGACTTTTCCCTATTCAAATAATTATTAAAAATCAACCAAAATAGATATTAAGTTAGTTCCAACTCCAATAGCTCACATTTGACTTACACTAATTGTTTCTGCAAGAAAATGGTATGGTCACTTTGCATGATCATGCCCTAGTTTAATTAATGGACAATAGGGCTAGTTTAATCAAGTGATATTGTCCAAAACTATTATGTAAATCATATGAAGTATTTTACTTCATTTAAATCTTGTCCCAAATGAATTCATGTGATGTTTGAACCCCTGGTCAAACACTCTTATATGAAATACTTGGAGATTTAAAGCATTTGTAGAGTTCTTAAATAGTATGGGGTGGTCTACCTCATTTAAATCATTTTCTCAAATGATGATAATGAATGGTTGACTTAGGTCAACATAAATTCATGCATGATTGTTTGAGGAATTAAATCTTAAGAAGATTTCAATGAGAGGAAATTATTTCTCAAGAACCCTATGGAAACTATCTTTTACATATTAAATAAAGGGAAATGATTTCTCCTCAAGCAACACAACCAATGCACCCTAATTAGATTAATTGTGTGCTTAGAATAGTGGTGTGAATATATGTGATGTATGGAATAGCCATTGAATTAATTGAGTGATTATACTCATATTTAAATTTAGACGCTAGCACCGGAGAATACCCGGAGGAAGAAGGTTGCTACCAAGAGGAGGAGGAGGAGAACTTTCAGAACTACCAAGGCAAGCTAATATTCTTGCAAAGTGCAAAGCCATTTGGGGCAAGGCACCATTAGTCTTACCTTTTCTTACCATAAGCCTATCCCAAGTTTCTACCTTACAAGTTTTTACTTGTTTTCTCAAGAAGTTACTTTTATAGTTAACTTTGGTCTAAGTTAAAGATGGTTACTAGAGTAGTAAAATTAGCATCAAACTAGCAAAGCAAGATAGCACCCCTCATGATTAGAGCTAGTGCTAATTATTTAAAACTTGACTACTCTAGATGGGAACAATGTCACTTGAACTGAAGTTTGAAACCTTGGAATGATGAAGCATTCCATTGAATGATTTTTGAAGGTGAATATGACCAAGAGAAGATGGTGATTTTTGATAAAATGATATAGGTTTGAATGCGATACCTTTCCAATATTGAGTACCCCCACAATACCTGATTATGGGTAGGGCTTAACTGGAAGTTGATGCATCTTAGTATGGGTTCCCTCTGAACACACATCATAGGGGTTATGCTTGAGGCTGCCTCCGTTGTTGAGAAATGATGTGAATTGAGGTGAATTGTACGGCCAAGCCCTGTGCAGTTCCCAGGTTGACAGTTGGTCTTCAATGGGAGGCCAAGCTCATGGGGAGAGGTGCTCATACTAGGATTTGTAAGTGAAAGGTTATGGTTGATGATCTGTGTACTGTGTTACGATGATTCGGGGTAATCCCGACGGATGAAATCAAATGTTGTGGCACAAGTGTGCAACCTCTGCAGAGTGTCAATCTATTCGAATAGCCGCGTCCATGGTTACGGACGGTTGGAAAGGCCATACAGTTTCCGATGTCAAATATTTGAAAATGATGGTGAAATAAATTTGTGAAGTGGTGAATTGAATTGAAATCACCACTTGAATGGTGGGAATGACACTAATGTTCCCAATTGTGTTAGTTAGCACATGAATAAGGTTTTACTCAAATACTTGTGAACTAAAATTGGCTTTATGCAAATAAACTAGAGCTTAGCAAACCTTACTAGAATTGTCTAGCCCTTACACTAGTATTAGTTTGCGAGTACTTGAAGTACTCACGACTTTGTCCCTGGCTATTCAAATGGCCAGAGTATGAAGATGAACAAGGAGATGACCAGCAGGATGCCTACGACAACTAGGAGTCTTCCGACGTCAAGCGTTGGCCTGTGGACTAGAGAGTCCTTGTATCTTACGCTTCCGCTATGAACTTGTGTTTGTTCGTTGATCAATAGATCAACTATTCGTGTAATATGGATGATGTGATTCCAATTGTAAGACAATATGGTTTGTAATGAATGATGACTGTGATACTTAACTATTATGCCTCGCAACAACAATATTCCTGGGATTGCGACGTATGACATAATAGGCATCCGGGCTTAAAAATCCGGGTGTTGACAGTCTACCGCAGCAACAAGAGCCTCATCTTGTAGGCTTTGGAAATCTTCAAGGGTGAGTCTCGATCATCCCCTCATTGCTCCCGTCTTCTAGATTGCATCTTGGCTTGGATTGCGTTCTCGCGGTAGGAAATTTTTTTGTTTTCTATGCAACGAATCCCTACAGATTTACATGGCTTTAGTAGGCAGATGCACACGTCGTATGGCCACTAGGGCACACACTAACTCCATGCAGCACTAAGCCAGGCCAGCCACTAACACAAGACCTGGGCTACACACACTTTTAGCTAACTAACTACTCCACTAACTGAAAACTACTACTGATTCACTCGGGTGACACCTGAACATCGCATGCAGCTAGTTGTCCTCAGCACATGTGCAGCAGCTTCACGCCACCACCGGCATCTCGCCATGCAAGCCGCTTCACACGGCCATCTCCGGCATCTCACCATGGGCACCGACTGGAACCAAACCATAGTACTACATGCAGCTAACCAAATGCAAAACCAAATCAAGATTAGACCTAACATTTCCCCCCTTAATCTTGATTCTCCAATTCTCATGGAGCTTCAAAGAAGGGACGACCCTTCATGGTCGTTATCTCGTCGCATCGGCATCAACTTGTCGTCTTTGTCGTGGATGGCATCACGCCACTTCTGATCGGCAGCACTGTAGGGATTCGTAGCATAGAAAACAAAAAAAATTCCTACCGCGAGAACGCAATCCAAGCCAAGATGCAATCTAGAAGATGGGAGCAACGAGGGGATGAACGAGACTAACCCTTGAAGAATTCCAAAGCCTACAAGAGGAGGCTCTCGTTGCTTCGGTAGACGATCACTTGCCGCTTTCAAAAGCGCGTAGAAGATCTTGATGGTGCCACAATCGGGCAGCACCTCCGTACTCGGTCACACGTTCGGTGTTGATGACGACGTCCTTCTCCCCGTTCCAGCGGGCAGCGGAAGTAGTAGATCCTCCTAGGAATCCCGGCAGCACGACGGCGTGGTGGCGGTGTCAATGGAGATCTCCGGCGGAGCTTCGCTAAGCATATGCGGGAGAAGTAGTGGAGGAGGGGCGCTAGGGTTTGGGGAGAGGGGGTGCCTTGGGCGCCGGCCACAAAGGGGGGCAGCCAAGGTTGGAGGCAAGAGTGGCCGGCCACCCTCCCCTTGTCCCTCATTATATAGGTGGAAGCCCCAAGAGTTGTAGTCCAAGTCTTCGAATAAGACCCCAACACCAAAACTTCCCAAAGGTGGGAAACCTACTCAAGGGGGGAGTCCTACTCAAGGTGGGACTCCCACCTTTCCTTGAGGTGGGGTTGCCGGCCACCTCAGGTGGAGCCCACCTGGGACTCCTCCCTTAGGGTTTGGCCGGCCAAGCTTGTGGAGTCCCTCCGGGACTCCACCTTCCATAGTGCCTTTCTTCCGGACTTTTCTAGAACCTTCTAGAACCTGCCATAAATGCACCGGATCATTTCCAAACATGGAATATGACTTCCTATATATGAATCTTATTCTCCGGACCATTCCGGAACTCCTCGTGATGTCCTGGATCCCATCCGAGACTCCGAACAAAACTTCGAACTCCATTGCATATTCCATATCTACTTAAACGACATCAAACCTTAAGTGTGTCACCCTACGGTTCGTGAACTATGTAGACATGGTTGAGACCTCTCTCCGACCAATAACCAATAGCGGGATCTGGAGATCCATAATGGCTCCCACATATTCAACGATGACTTTCGTGATCGACTGAACCATTTACATACGATACCGATTCCCTTTGTCACGCGATATTTTACTTGTCCGAGGTTTGATCATCGGTATCTCTATACCTCGTTCAACCTCATCTCCTGACAAGTACTCTTTACTCGTACCGTGATATGTCATCTCTTATGAACCATTCATATGCTTGCAAGCTAATTAGACGACATTCCACCGAGAGGGCCCAGATTATATCTATCCGTCATCGGGATGGACAAATCCCACTGTTGATCCATATGCTTCAACTCATACTTTCCGGATACTTAATCCCACCTTTATAACCACCCATTTACGCAGTGGCGTTTGATGTAATCAAAGTACCCTTCCAGTATAAGTGATTTATATGATCTCATGGTCGAAAGGACTAGGTAACTATGTATCAAAAGCTTATAGCAAATAACTTAATGACGTGATCTTATGCTACGCTTAATTGGGTGTGTCCATTACATCATTCACATAATGACATAACCTTGTTATTAATAACATCCAATGTTCATGATCATAAAACTATGATCATCTATTAATCAACAAGCTAGTTATACAAGAGGCTTACTAGGGACTCCTTGTTGTTCACATAACACACATGTATCAATGTTTCGGTTAATACAATTATAGCATGGTATGTAAACATTATCATAAACACAAAGATATATTATAATAACCATTTTATTATTGCCTCTTGGGCATATCTCCAACAGTCTCCCACTTGCACTAGAGTCAATAATCTAGTTTACATATGTAAAGATATAACACCTTGGCCTTTCGGTGCTTTATCATGTTTAGCTCACGGGAGAAGTTTTAGTCAACGGATCTGACATGCTCAGAAACGTATGTATTTTGCAATTCATTTGCGTCTCAACGCATCACTCATTTTCCAAATGAGTTAGCATTAAAAATGTTTGGTCTTCTGGTGGAACCTCAATTCCGCGGTCTGAAATATGTCACTAATATTGTCATACACAATATAGCTTCAAAGTTCTGACACTATAGGAACTACACCAATTTCTCAAAGAACCTCTTGACTTAGCATCCTCAGTCATTTTCAAAAATAATGACATACTCTGCCTTCATTTGTAGAATCTTCACAATATTTAGAACTCATCTAAATCTAGCATAGACAACTTCTATCTCATTGTGCTACCTTTTAAACAACACTTAGCATAATTTCAGATTTGAAATTTATTTTTATATGTGATCAAACTAATATCGGTGCAACACTTTACATCGATTTGTTTTTCATTAGCCCATACAAAACTATATATATATCCTTAGTTCTTCTAAAGTACTCAAGGATATTCTTACTGTCGTCCAATGATCATCATATGAATCATTCTGGTAGATGCTCATAACACTTTAGAGCACAGGACATCTGATTGTGTACATATTATTCGTGATCTATAATCACTCATGTGTTTTTTTTACTCATTGAGTGTCAGATACACTCAAGTCTTGTTAAACCTTCACATGACAAGAACATTTTCTTAATATTTCTATATTGAACTATTTCAATATCCATTCTATGTACTTTGACTTAAACTTATTATGTGTTTCAATCTATCTTCATAGATCTTGACACAAAATTTGTTTCAGTCCATAACCTTTCATTGAAGTTAATTTCTCAATGAAACCTTTTAATCAAGTATATAATTACATCATTTATAGCTATATGTCATCTACATAAGTATTATAAATATGTCTCAGCGCTCCCACTTAATTTCTTGCAAATGCAAGCCTCTTCATCGTCTTTGATGAAATCAAAAACTCTTTGACTATTTCATCCGGTGAAGATTCCAACTCCGCGATACTTACTTCATCCAATTGAAGTTCGTATACCTATCTAGTATTCCATGGACTAGCAAAACTCTTGGTTGTATCTTGTATACACCTTTAATACACACTTCTGATAAGTAATGTATGTTGCCATCCTACTAGCATATCTCATAAAAGAAATATGTAGTGATTACTAGAATAATCCACATAGACTATAAGCATTGCTACGGAAGATCTAATCTTATCGTAGTCGACTCTTTGAAATTTGTCGTAAACAACTTTTCGACAAGTCGAGCTTCTTCAAGGATATTTCATCCAAGTCCATCAATTTTATAGATCCACTTACTTTCAAAAAGTATTCATCTATCTTGGATTTCATGGCATATGGCCATTTTAACAGAGTCAGGGCCCATCATAACTTCTTTGTTTGTAGTTGGTTTATCATTGTTCAAAATCAATCCTTTGTCCACAAATCATTTATTTGATCACAAAGTAAACCATATCTACAAGGTTCAATATATACTTCGATCTCCATGGCTATAACACTTTGTAGTCATGGGAGCCATGATCGTCGTGGCCGCTTCCGGAACCAACTTCCGATGCTGCGCTACTCTGATCATTATGCTCAGGTTCATAAACCTTATCAAGTTCTATTTTCCTCCCACTCAAATACTTCGCTAGAAAACAATTTCTTGGAAATAAGCAAGTAACATTAACAAACACTTTTGTCTTTTACTTCATAGTGGAAAGAATTCCCTATCAATTCTTTGGGATAACCAACAAAGACAATCATCCGATTTTGGTTGTAAACTCTTAGACCAAAATTTAAAGAAAGGACTATTAGGGTTTATACCCATGCCATAACTCGTATGGTGTCATTTCAACGGATCATGATGATGCTCTATTTAGTGTAAAAGCGGTAGTCTTTAAAGCATAATCCACAAAAATATAATGGCATCAATATATTGTCTCATCATTGACCCAACAAGGTTTGGATACATCTCTCGGATACTCCATCATCACTATGATACTCCAAGAAACGTGAGTTGTAGAACAATTTCATAACTCTCTTAGATGTTCGCTAAAACTCGTAATTCAAATATTTTCTTAATGATCCAATCATAGATATTTGACTTTTCTATTACGATGATTTCCACTTCATGCTGAAATCTATTTGAATCCATTCAAATGTTTCAAACTTCTTCCTTATTGAATATATAAACATATATATACTCAATTCATTGTTTGAAGTTTTCATGAAGTAGAAGAATCTCACGCACACAACTATGCCCAGTGAACCATATACATCATTATGTATGTTTCCACTAAGTTAGTTGCCCGTTCAAATCTTGGCCTATGAACGGTACTTAAGTCATTCTTTTTAGAAGAGATTTGGAAGCGCCAAATGATTCAAAAATCAAATGACTCCAATAATCCATTTGCATGGAGTTTATTCATGCGTTCCTTTCCAACATGACCTAAATGGCGGTTCCACAAATAAGTGGAATTCAAATCATTTGCCTTATGGTACTTTAGCGTCAGTATTATGTGTGTATGTTTCACCATTAAGATTTATAATAACTTATCCATCGTACATGGAGTAATGTCATAATTTGAACAACTCATTGTTTTCATTTGACCAGAGCAAAATAACAATTATTAAGTTCTTTATTATAAATTCTAAGGGTTAGGTAGAATGCCAACGACAAACATGATAACACTTTATTATGTTCCAGACGTGCATTATTACCATATTCTTTATTAGTCACTTAGGCCATCGTATTCTTGTATTGCGTTGTGTTGTATGACATCTCATACCAACCAACCTGGTACAAATACCCAAGAATTTCATTATGTGTCACATTCCAAATTTTTCTAAATTTTGGAATGTAAAATAAAAATAAAATTTAAGCTTGATTGGTTGTCTTGATTTAAAATTTACAATGAAATAAATCTTTTGGTGTTACTTAAAACTTTTTTTTTTCCAAAAATGGAGTTTTCAAATACATGCATTGCATTCATAAGCATCATGACATATTTGCATTCCTAGGAATTGTTTTTTTGAATGATATACAAAGAGAAACCCAAAGTAATGCAAATGGAACTATATAGGCATGTATGCCAAAATTCGATTTTGTCAAAACTATTTTGAACTAAAAGCGGTTCCTTAATGTTGTACTTTTAACAAGGAATCCACAAATATTTTATTTTAATTTTTCTGAGTTTGTTTGAGTCAGTTTTGAATCAAAATAGTTTCAAGTAATAAGCAGAAAAAAAAGGGAAAGGAAATTCTTTTTTTTTTAAAAGAAAATGGCCAACGTGACAGAATCGACCTGCCCAGGCCAAACCTGACCAGCTGCCTATTCTTTCTCTCTCTCTCCACCTACTGACGAGTGGGCCCCAGCCACGTCAGCGTCTTCAAGCTCAGCAACGAACAGGCAACGCACGAGCACGAGCCCGACCGTTTTCAGTTTTTTTGCGTTTCTCTTTTCTTTGATTCCCGGAGATTTAAGGCACCATTTGATGAGCCGTTTTGTCCTACAAATAGCCCTGTCAATCCTCTCCATTTCCCCTCAAACCTCACAGAACGAGAGCCACCAGGCTGCTCGCAAACCATCTCGCAATCTCGCGGAAACTGCTGTCGTTCGTCGACGACTACGGTGGATACCGGCGTCCCCTTGACCTTCCTCTGCCTCCATTCGATTCCTTGATTCCTAGGCACCTACCTGACAAGGTTTTGTGCTTTTTCTTGTTCTGGTTCGACAGGTTCGTCGGCGACCGACGCCACAGTCTGCAGGAGCATCTGTGACGAGCGATTCCGGCTGACTCCTTCCGCGCCGTCGTCGTCTACTTCGCCATCAACCTCGTCTCGTCTTTGTGCGTTGATAGGTATAACCCAAGCCTCCTAAATCCTTGTATATCGCTGGGAACGGCCACCGATCGCATGTGCTGACGTAGGGTAGACACACTTACCTAGTCGCCATTTTATACGTCTTCATGTGCTCGTGCGTACACAGGAACCAAAAGCACGTACGCGACGAGAAGTTGATGCGGGAAAATAGCTAGCTAGATCCTCACTAACACATACACTTAGCTGCTGATCTCATCTGATGGCTAATGTTAGAGGAGGTGATCTCATCGTTTAGTATTAGTTCTAAAATCCTGCTACTAGCTAGTCTCTTGTACGCGTGCAGACATTGGTTATGGAAGCCAAATCTTACTTTTTATTTTAGGGCCAACTAATCTAGAAAGTAGTATATAGTTCAACGTGTTTTTTAATATATAACCTGAACCTGTATCCGAATCAAAGAGGCCACGTCACCTTCCCACGGTAGAATATATTTTCTGTCTTTTTCGATTTAGTCCCCGCAATGCTAAACCTTGTAAAAATCATATCCGGAGTTCTACAAATCGAAACGAGACAAATAATATGTCCCTGAACTCATAAAAATGCGTAGAATATTCATTTTTATAGATGCATCATATTGCACTTTCGCATCATGTTCATTCACAGTTTTTGCAGAAACTTAATTAGTGTATTTTGGCTATAAAATGAGTTCTATAGAATATTTTTGAGTGATTCTTTTTGCTACTAGCAGCAAATCAACTCCTTTGTATAGTAGTATCATAAACTAAAATTTTAGTCTCCGTTATTTTAATTCTATAATTTATATAGTGTTATAGACCTTTCTAGTGTTAGAAAATGTTTTAAATATATTAAACAACACTAAAATTATGACCATGGCATCATGCATATAGAATACAACCAGAGAACTACATAAGTGTGTTTTGTTAAATTTAACTCACATATGCATGCATATTTTATTTCTTGTGCTTGTCTATGTATGTGTGTTTATGGAGTGAAATTTGTTTGTAGATTGTGTTGATTGCCAAGAGTGTTATTGTGACGAGTGCAACAACTCCCCTTCTCATCACCAAGGCAAGTGTCACTCATGTCCTAATGTTTTCTATGCATGTAGTTTTTACTTAGTAGATATTGCATGTGTAGGATGTTTTCAAGAGTATATATGCTATGCTATGCTAATCCTATAGTCTTAGGATTCCTCTAGTTTCCCTTAAGTTGCCATCGTAAGTAGTTTTGCTTAGCCATGCTGCTAGATACGTGGTTGGGATATCATGATGAGATGAGACGAAGAAAAATATGTTTTTGTGTTATAAATGAAAACAACTTGATGAATGAAACACCTGGGCGGATTGGTACGAGTGGAGCGTCTGCACGGTGAAAATTGGTGGGGTCCGCCGCCCAGGAACAAAAGAGATTGGACAGGTTTCATGTTTAGTAGCTTCTTGTACAGCCGCATGTCATATGGGCTCTGTCTTGACTAAGTAGGTTGTAGGGACCTGTCCCGACGTGACCAGCAGATGTAGATGTGTAGGTTGGTACGGGTCCGTCCTGAGGGCTCAGGGCCTTACTTCCGAAAATAGTCTCGTCTTAGTCTTCTCCCAACCATTTGAGCGAAATGAGCATCATGGTGGAAAAGGGGCTGACTAAGTCGTGCGGGTAAAGTGTACAAACCTCTGCAGAGTGTTAAAAACTAAGTACTTAGCCGTGTCCCCGGTTACGGACAACTTTGAGCAATTGGACCTGGAGCTATTGGAAGATCTCTCTCATCCCAATTTCATAATAAAACTTGATGGGTAAACTTGGGTAGCATTAAGCTGGACTCTAGTGTCTATCCCTGGTGAGCCAGCGTGATGAGAACTTGGGTTCATGCTTTTAGGGTTATATTTTCAAAGACAAATGATGTTTACAAAAGATAGGCAAAATGCCCGCTTTTTTTTTGCAAAGAGCCTAAAATCCACCAGCCAAATATACATGTAGGTATTAGGCGCCATTTGTGTCCACTAAATAGTGACATCTTGCCAATACATTCAAAGTATTGACCAAATGTTTTTGGCTGTAACTTTACTTTGCGTATATTTTGATATACGAGTGAGTTACGATGATTAGGGTTACGAGTCTATCCTCAACATGCTCGCCTGTGGCACATGAAGACGAAGGACTCCATGCTATATGTTTGTTCGTTGTAAAACTCTGATATAATGCTAGCCTTGTGCTATGCAATTTGTAAGTCATTATGTATATATGGATCATGCGATGTAATAAAGACCTCTGTTTCTTGGTATTACATCTTAAACTGTGTGTGCTAGCGATTGATCCAGGGACTAGCACAATAAAGCACAGGGATCTGCACCCTACCGGGTGAGGTCACTACAGATGGTATCAGAGCATTGTGTTGACCATAGGTTCGTGACCCTAGGTTTGGATTAGACTAGGAAGACCCTAGGATGAAAATATTATCTACTTTAGTTTATAGTAAAACTATGTTTACTTTGTGAACTTCTAGTATCCTTGCCTACTTCATCTTCAAAAGTGTTTTCCTCTTACCTTAGATGACCTACCTCATGAAAACCATCAAGGAAAAACCGATGATGAATAAGTACATGAAGAGTGATACTTATACTTCAGATGATATTTTTCGACTCTGCAAAAAGTGCCACATGGGAAGCTATCGAAGACCTTGGAGAAAGACTGAAGTATAGGCTCCAAGACTGAAGTATAGGCTCCACAATACGCAAAAGCACCTGAAAGAAGTAGAAGAGGAACTTGAAGCACTCAAGACAAATAGACTGGACCACCATTAATTTTCTTTTATGGACCAACGATGTTGATTATACCAAATTGTGGTATGACCATACTAAATAGTGTGTTTGTGTTTGAACCATGTTGATTGATGCTTATTAGATGTTGTTTGTATGATGAATTGCTTTGACATGTTGTGTATGGGTAGGAACCTTCTTTAGACTCTTTCTATCTATTCTCATCTACACCCCAAACAAGACAAGTCTTTTCTCGACAAGTCGCCATGAAGACAACAACATTAGCAACTCCAACAATGATGTTCCCAATGAAAATGAAGAAGCGTAGAGTGGGAGATACGCAAAACCATAGCTAGGAATCGATAGAATATTTTTTTTTAAAAAATGGGCATGAACATTGGTTCAACTCCCATGATTTTTTCAAACTAATGAGGTTGACCAAGTGTTAGATTGCGAGATTCAATAAACCATGTGCAGAGTAATGATCTGGGTGCAGGATGGATTGATCACCATTCCTACTACCCTAATTATTCGCTCTTGTATTGTTGGCTTTGCGAATCTAGAGAGACATACCTATATGAGCGACGGTGTTCATAAGCTTGAACCCTAGGAAGATAGTTTGGTATCCTCTTTAATAATAAAAAAGTGTTGTCAAACGTAGGAATACGGTGAGCATGACCACCAGCTAAATTTTGAAGTGTAGTGAAGACTTTCAAAGAAGCCATCAAGAAGGGTATAGATGTTCAAGGTAGGTGAACAGAAAGACAGCTATTGAAAATTAAGTCAGCAACCACCTCGGAAGGTACAAAATAGGACCCAATGCCAAGTCATACTCCACTTGTGCCTAGTTTAAACCCAGTTATAAGAATGCCTACAAAACTTCTTTTAAGGGCGGTAGCCCACCTAGATTTTTCCAAACCCAACTTACTTTCTAGCCTTTCTCAAATCTCGGGGACGAGATTTCTTTTAAGGGTGGTAGTTTGTCACATTCCAAATTTTTCTAAATTTTGGAATGTAAAATAAAAATAAAATTTAAGCTTGATTGGTTGTCTTGATTTAAAATTTACAATGAAATAAATCTTTTGGTGTTACTTAAAACTTTTTTTTTTTCCAAAAATGGAGTTTTCAAATACATGCATTGCATTCATAAGCATCATGGCATATTTGCATTCCTAGGAATTGTTTTTTTGAATGATATACAAAGAGAAACCCAAAGTAATGCAAATGGAACTATATAGGCATGTATGCCAAAATTCGATTTTGTCAAAACTATTTTGAACTAAAAGCGGTTCCTTAATGTTGTACTTTTAACAAGGAATCCACAAATATTTTATTTTAATTTTTCTGAGTTTGTTTGAGTCAGTTTTGAATCAAAATAGTTTCAAGTAATAAGCAGAAAAAAAAGGGAAAGGAAATTCGTTTTTTTTTAAAAAGAAAATGGCCAACGTGACAGAATCGACCTGCCCAGGCCAAACCTGACCAGCTGCCTATTCTTTCTCTCTCTCTCCACCTACTGACGAGTGGGCCCCAGCCACGTCAGCGTCTTCAAGCTCAGCAACGAACAGGCAACGCACGAGCACGAGCCCGACCGTTTTCAGTTTTTTTGCGTTTCTCTTTTCTTTGATTCCCGGAGATTTAAGGCACCATTTGATGAGCCGTTTTGTCCTACAAATAGCCCTGTCAATCCTCTCCATTTCCCCTCAAACCTCACAGAACGAGAGCCACCAGGCTGCTCGCAAACCATCTCGCAATCTCGCGGAAACTGCTGTCGTTCGTCGACGACTACGGTGGATACCGGCGTCCCCTTGACCTTCCTCTGCCTCCATTCGATTCCTTGATTCCTAGGCACCTACCTGACAAGGTTTTGTGCTTTTTCTTGTTCTGGTTCGACAGGTTCGTCGGCGACCGACGCCACAGTCTGCAGGAGCATCTGTGACGAGCGATTCCGGCTGACTCCTTCCGCGCCGTCGTCGTCTACTTCGCCATCAACCTCGTCTCGTCTTCGTGCGTTGATAGGTATAACCCAAGCCTCCTAAATCCTTGTATATCGCTGGGAACGGCCACCGATCGCATGTGCTGACGTAGGGTAGACACACTTACCTAGTCGCCATTTTATACGTCTTCATGTGCTCGTGCGTACACAGGAACCAAAAGCACGTACGCGACGAGAAGTTGATGCGGGAAAATAGCTAGCTAGATCCTCACTAACACATACACTTAGCTGCTGATCTCATCTGATGGCTAATGTTAGAGGAGGTGATCTCGTCGTTTAGTATTAGTTCTAAAATCCTGCTACTAGCTAGTCTCTTGTACGCGTGCAGACATTGGTTATGGAAGCCAAATCTTACTTTTTATTTTAGGGCCAACTAATCTAGAAAGTAGTATATAGTTCAACGTGTTTTTTTTAATATATAACCTGAACCTGTATCCGAATCAAAGAGGCCACGTCACCTTCCCACGGTAGAATATATTTTCTGTCTTTTTCGATTTAGTCCCCGCAATGCTAAACCTTGTAAAAATCATATCCGGAGTTCTACAAATCGAAACGAGACAAATAATATGTCCCTGAACTCATAAAAATGCGTAGAATATTCATTTTTATAGATGCATCATATTGCACTTTCGCATCATGTTCATTCACAGTTTTTGCAGAAACTTAATTAGTGTATTTTGGCTATAAAATGAGTTCTATAGAATATTTTTGAGTGATTCTTTTTGCTACTAGCAGCAAATCAACTCCTTTGTATAGTAGTATCATAAACTAAAATTTTAGTCTCCGTTATTTTAATTCTATAATTTATATAGTGTTATAGACCTTTCTAGTGTTAGAAAATGTTTTAAATATATTAAACAACACTAAAATTATGACCATGGCATCATGCATATAGAATACAACCAGAGAACTACATAAGTGTGTTTTGTTAAATTTAACTCACATATGCATGCATATTTTATTTCTTGTGCTTGTCTATGTATGTGTGTTTATGGAGTGAAATTTGTTTGTAGATTGTGTTGATTGCCAAGAGTGTTATTGTGACGAGTGCAACAACTCCCCTTCTCATCACCAAGGCAAGTGTCACTCATGTCCTAATGTTTTCTATGCATGTAGTTTTTACTTAGTAGATATTGCATGTGTAGGATGTTTTCAAGAGTATATATGCTATGCTATGCTAATCCTATAGTCTTAGGATTCCTCTAGTTTCCCTTAAGTTGCCATCGTAAGTAGTTTTGCTTAGCCATGCTGCTAGATACGTGGTTGGGATATCATGATGAGATGAGACGAAGAAAAATATGTTTTTGTGTTATAAATGAAAACAACTTGATGAATGAAACACCTGGGCGGATTGGTACGAGTGGAGCGTCTGCACGGTGAAAATTGGTGGGGTCCGCCGCCCAGGAACAAAAGAGATTGGACAGGTTTCATGTTTAGTAGCTTCTTGTACAGCCGCATGTCATATGGGCTCTGTCTTGACTAAGTAGGTTGTAGGGACCTGTCCCGACGTGACCAGCAGATGTAGATGTGTAGGTTGGTACGGGTCCGTCCTGAGGGCTCAGGGCCTTACTTCCGAAAATAGTCTCGTCTTAGTCTTCTCCCAACCATTTGAGCGAAATGAGCATCATGGTGGAAAAGGGGCTGACTAAGTCGTGCGGGTAAAGTGTACAAACCTCTGCAGAGTGTTAAAAACTAAGTACTTAGCCGTGTCCCCGGTTACGGACAACTTTGAGCAATTGGACCTGGAGCTATTGGAAGATCTCTCTCATCCCAATTTCATAATAAAACTTGATGGGTAAACTTGGGTAGCATTAAGCTGGACTCTAGTGTCTATCCCTGGTGAGCCAGCGTGATGAGAACTTGGGTTCATGCTTTTAGGGTTATATTTTCAAAGACAAATGATGTTTACAAAAGATAGGGAAAATGCCCGCTTTTTTTTTGCAAAGAGCCTAAAATCCACCAGCCAAATATACATGTAGGTATTAGGCGCCATTTGTGTCCACTAAATAGTGACATCTTGCCAATACATTCAAAGTATTGACCAAATGTTTTTGGCTGTAACTTTACCTGTTGCAGATATTTTGATATACGAGTGAGTTACGATGATTAGGGTTACGAGTCTATCCTCAACATGCTCGCCTGTGGCACATGAAGACGAAGGACTCCATGCTATATGTTTGTTCGTTGTAAAACTCTGATATAATGCTAGCCTTGTGCTATGCAATTTGTAAGTCATTATGTATATATGGATCATGCGATGTAATAAAGACCTCTGTTTCTTGGTATTACATCTTAAACTGTGTGTGCTAGCGATTGATCCAGGGACTAGCACAATAAAGCACAGGGATCTGCACCCTACCGGGTGAGGTCACTACAGATGGTATCAGAGCATTGTGTTGACCATAGGTTCGTGACCCTAGGTTTGGATTAGACTAGGAAGACCCTAGGATGAAAATATTATCTACTTTAGTTTATAGTAAAACTATGTTTACTTTGTGAACTTCTAGTATCCTTGCCTACTTCATCTTCAAAAGTGTTTTCCTCTTACCTTAGATGACCTACCTCATGAAAACCATCAAGGAAAAACCGATGATGAATAAGTACATGAAGAGTGATACTTATACTTCAGATGATATTTTTCGACTCTGCAAAAAGTGCCACATGGGAAGCTATCGAAGACCTTGGAGAAAGACTGAAGTATAGGCTCCAAGACTGAAGTATAGGCTCCACAATACGCAAAAGCACCTGAAAGAAGTAGAAGAGGAACTTGAAGCACTCAAGACAAATAGACTGGACCACCATTAATTTTCTTTTATGGACCAACGATGTTGATTATACCAAATTGTGGTATGACCATACTAAATAGTGTGTTTGTGTTTGAACCATGTTGATTGATGCTTATTAGATGTTGTTTGTATGATGAATTGCTTTGACATGTTGTGTATGGGTAGGAACCTTCTTTAGACTCTTTCTATCTATTCTCATCTACACCCCAAACAAGACAAGTCTTTTCTCGACAAGTCGCCATGAAGACAACAACATTAGCAACTCCAACAATGATGTTCCCAATGAAAATGAAGAAGCGTAGAGTGGGAGATACGCAAAACCATAGCTAGGAATCGATAGAATATTTTTTTTAAAAATGGGCATGAACATTGGTTCAACTCCCATGATTTTTTCAAACTAATGAGGTTGACCAAGTGTTAGATTGCGAGATTCAATAAACCATGTGCAGAGTAATGATCTGGGTGCAGGATGGATTGATCACCATTCCTACTACCCTAATTATTCGCTCTTGTATTGTTGGCTTTGCGAATCTAGAGAGACATACCTATATGAGCGACGGTGTTCATAAGCTTGAACCCTAGGAAGATAGTTTGGTATCCTCTTTAATAATAAAAAAGTGTTGTCAAACGTAGGAATACGGTGAGCATGACCACCAGCTAAATTTTGAAGTGTAGTGAAGACTTTCAAAGAAGCCATCAAGAAGGGTATAGATGTTCAAGGTAGGTGAACAGAAAGACAGCTATTGAAAATTAAGTCAGCAACCACCTCGGAAGGTACAAAATAGGACCCAATGCCAATTCATACTCCACTTGTGCCTAGTTTAAACCCAGTTATAAGAATGCCTACAAAACTTCTTTTAAGGGTGGTAGCCCACCTAGATTTTTCCAAACCCAACTTACTTTCTAGCCTTTCTCAAATCTCGGGGACGAGATTTCTTTTAAGGGTGGTAGTTTGTCACATTCCAATTTTTTCTAAATTTTGGAATGTAAAATAAAAATAAAATTTAAGCTTGATTGGTTGTCTTGATTTAAAATTTACAATGAAATAAATCTTTTGGTGTTACTTAAAACTTTTTTTTCCAAAAATGGAGTTTTCAAATACATGCATTGCATTCATAAGCATCATGGCATATTTGCATTCCTAGGAATTGTTTTTTTGAATGATATACAAAGAGAAACCCAAAGTAATGCAAATGGAACTATATAGGCATGTATGCCAAAATTCGATTTTGTCGAAACTATTTTGAACTAAAAGCGGTTCCTTAATGTTGTACTTTTAACAAGGAATCCACAAATATTTTATTTTAATTTTTCTGAGTTTGTTTGAGTCAGTTTTGAATCAAAATAGTTTCAAGTAATAAGCAGAAAAAAAAGGGAAAGGAAATTCGTTTTTTTTTAAAAAGAAAATGGCCAACGTGACAGAATCGACCTGCCCAGGCCAAACCTGACCAGCTGCCTATTCTTTCTCTCTCTCTCCACCTACTGACGAGTGGGCCCCAGCCACGTCAGCGTCTTCAAGCTCAGCAACGAACAGGCAACGCACGAGCACGAGCCCGACCGTTTTCAGTTTTTTTGCGTTTCTCTTTTCTTTGATTCCCGGAGATTTAAGGCACCATTTGATGAGCCGTTTTGTCCTACAAATAGCCCTGTCAATCCTCTCCATTTCCCCTCAAACCTCACAGAACGAGAGCCACCAGGCTGCTCGCAAACCATCTCGCAATCTCGCGGAAACTGCTGTCGTTCGTCGACGACTACGGTGGATACCGGCGTCCCCTTGACCTTCCTCTGCCTCCATTCGATTCCTTGATTCCTAGGCACCTACCTGACAAGGTTTTGTGCTTTTTCTTGTTCTGGTTCGACAGGTTCGTCGGCGACCGACGCCACAGTCTGCAGGAGCATCTGTGACGAGCGATTCCGGCTGACTCCTTCCGCGCCGTCGTCGTCTACTTCGCCATCAACCTCGTCTCGTCTTCGTGCGTTGATAGGTATAACCCAAGCCTCCTAAATCCTTGTATATCGCTGGGAACGGCCACCGATCGCATGTGCTGACGTAGGGTAGACACACTTACCTAGTCGCCATTTTATACGTCTTCGTGTGCTCGTGCGTACACAGGAACCAAAAGCACGTACGCGACGAGAAGTTGATGCGGGAAAATAGCTAGCTAGATCCTCACTAACACATACACTTAGCTGCTGATCTCATCTGATGGCTAATGTTAGAGGAGGTGATCTCATCGTTTAGTATTAGTTCTAAAATCCTGCTACTAGCTAGTCTCTTGTACGCGTGCAGACATTGGTTATGGAAGCCAAATCTTACTTTTTATTTTAGGGCCAACTAATCTAGAAAGTAGTATATAGTTCAACGTGTTTTTTTTAATATATAACCTGAACCTGTATCCGAATCAAAGAGGCCACGTCACCTTCCCACGGTAGAATATATTTTCTGTCTTTTTCGATTTAGTCCCCGCAATGCTAAACCTTGTAAAAATCATATCCGGAGTTCTACAAATCGAAACGAGACAAATAATATGTCCCTGAACTCATAAAAATGCGTAGAATATTCATTTTTATAGATGCATCATATTGCACTTTCGCATCATGTTCATTCACAGTTTTTGCAGAAACTTAATTAGTGTATTTTGGCTATAAAATGAGTTCTATAGAATATTTTTGAGTGATTCTTTTTGCTACTAGCAGCAAATCAACTCCTTTGTATAGTAGTATCATAAACTAAAATTTTAGTCTCCGTTATTTTAATTCTATAATTTATATAGTGTTATAGACCTTTCTAGTGTTAGAAAATGTTTTAAATATATTAAACAACACTAAAATTATGACCATGGCATCATGCATATAGAATACAACCAGAGAACTACATAAGTGTGTTTTGTTAAATTTAACTCACATATGCATGCATATTTTATTTCTTGTGCTTGTCTATGTATGTGTGTTTATGGAGTGAAATTTGTTTGTAGATTGTGTTGATTGCCAAGAGTGTTATTGTGACGAGTGCAACAACTCCCCTTCTCATCACCAAGGCAAGTGTCACTCATGTCCTAATGTTTTCTATGCATGTAGTTTTACTTAGTAGATATTGTTATTACCAGAATTTGACCGAGTCAGAGGTGGGCCGCGATCAAGATGGATTTGAAGAATATACATGGAAGAAATACGTGAATCGGCCTGTTATGCAAAATTTGGGCTAGTTTGCCCGTGTATCTGTAATATAGTAGGATACGTGTCGGTTAGTTAAAGTTTGTCTCGTGCACGGTGGGGATTATTCCCACGTTAGAAAGTCTACGGACTATAAATATGTATCTAGGGTTTATGAAATAAACAACAATCACGTTCACCACAAATCAATCTAGGCGCATCGCCAACTCCCTTGTCTCGAGGGTTTCTTCCGGGTAAGCATCATGCTGCCTAGATCGCATCTTGCGATCTAGGCAGTACAAGTTTATTCGTTGTTCATGCGTTGCTCGTACTGAAGCCTTTTTGATGGCGAGCAACGTAGTTATCTTAGATGTGTTAGGGTTAGCATTGTTCTTCGTATCATATGCTGTCGTAGTGCAACCCTTAGACATCTAGCCGCCCTTACACCTATCTTAGGTGTAGGGGCGGCACCCCGCTTGATCATTATTTAGTAGATCCGATCCGTTATGGTTGCTCCTTGTTCTTCAAGGATTAGTTTAATATCTGCATAATTAGGCCTTACAAAGGGTTGGAGGATCCAGCGGCGCGTAGGGTGTAGTTTGCTAGCCCTAGACAGGATGTTCCGGGGATCAACCTCGTGTTGGTTTTTAGGCCCTGTCTAGGATCGGCTTACGATCACCGTGCGCGGCCGCGAGGCCCAATCGTGAGTAGGACGTTCCGATTATGCGGTGAAAACCCTAAATCGTCGTAGATCGTTTTAGCTTTATCTTGATCAAGCAGGACCACCATATATTCGTACACCTCGTGCGAATCATGGGTGGATCGGCTCTTTGAGCCGATTCACAGGATAACCTGAGAGCCGATCAAGGCTCGTATTTAATGTTTACGTGTATGCCATGAAGGAAACTAAGCGAGGCATCTTCATCACCTTCCTGACCAGGTATAGGTCAGGTGGCACGCCCTTGCACCAGCATCGGACGTGCGTGCCGGAGTCTTTGCGGGCCGTCGCTCGGAGGGACCAGGGCCAGCCGCAGCCCTAAGTTGCTCCCGGCTCTCCTGTGTTGCCCGTCATTGCTCGCCGGTGGGTTTCTGACCGCAACAGATATTGCATGTGTAGTATGTTTTCAAGAGTATATATGCTATGCTATGCTAATCCTATAGTCTTAGGATTCCTCTAGTTTCCCTTAAGTTGCCATCGTAAGTAGTTTTGCTTAGCCATGCTGCTAGATAAGTGGTTGGGATATCATGATGAGATGAGACGAAGAAAAATATGTTTTTTTGTTATAAATGAAAACAACTTGATGAATGAAACACCTGGGCGGATTGGTACGAGTGGAGCGTCTGCACGGTGAAAATTGGTGGGGTCCGCCGCCCAGGAACAAAAGAGATTGGACAGGTTTCATGTTTAGTAGCTTCTTGTACAGCCGCATGTCATATGGGCTCTGTCTTGACTAAGTAGGTTGTAGGGACCTGTCCCGACGTGACCAGCAGATGTAGATGTGTAGGTTGGTACGGGTCCGTCCTGAGGGCTCAGGGCCTTACTTCCGAAAATAGTCTCGTCTTAGTCTTCTCCCAACCATTTGAGCAAAATGAGCATCATGGTGGAAAAGGGGCTGACTAAGTCGTGCGGGTAAAGTGTACAAACCTCTGCAGAGTGTTAAAAACTAAGTACTTAGCCGTGTCCCCGGTTACGGACAACTTTGAGCAATTGGACCTGGAGCTATTGGAAGATCTCTCTCATCCCAATTTCATAATAAAACTTGATGGGTAAACTTGGGTAGCATTAAGCTGGACTCTAGTGTCTATCCCTGGTGAGCCAGCGTGATGAGAACTTGGGTTCATGCTTTTAGGGTTATATTTTCAAAGACAAATGATGTTTACAAAAGATAGGGAAAATGCCCGCTTTTTTTTTGCAAAGAGCCTAAAATCCACCAGCCAAATATACATGTAGGTATTAGGCGCCATTTGTGTCCACTAAATAGTGACATCTTGCCAATACATTCAAAGTATTGACCAAATGTTTTTGGCTGTAACTTTACCTGTTGCAGATATTTTGATATACGAGTGAGTTACGATGATTAGGGTTACGAGTCTATCCTCAACATGCTCGCCTGTGGCACATGAAGACGAAGGACTCCATGCTATATGTTTGTTCGTTGTAAAACTCTGATATAATGCTAGCCTTGTGCTATGCAATTTGTAAGTCATTATGTATATATGGATCATGCGATGTAATAAAGACCTCTGTTTCTTGGTATTACATCTTAAACTGTGTGTGCTAGCGATTGATCCAGGGACTAGCACAATAAAGCACAGGGATCGGCACCCTACCGGGTGAGGTCACTACATTATGTGACCAAACAAGGAATATATTCATAACATGTATATCATTTATATACACCTGAGCTAGACTTTCTAGTCTTTTCTTTCTTTCTGCCAATAATCTTTTGTAGTTTCTCTTTTAGCTTTCCTCATTATTCAGAAAAACACTTCAACACCAATAACTTCTAGGTTTGTTGGTCAAATACCAATAACCTTGAGGTTCTTACTTTGAAGTTGATCATCATATGACAAGCGTTCCGGATTTCACTATTAGTAACCTTTTAATATGATGAACAATTTCACTCATAATCTTATCCATCATATCATCACGACTTTCCGAGACCATGTCTGTACATGCTAGGCTTGTAAAATTTTAACCTCAGTATTCGCATGTGCAAATCTGGTTTGCACCCATTGTATGCACACGTAGAATCTTGTTATCACCAGAATTTAACCGGATCAGAGGTGGGCCGTGATTAAGATGGGCTTGGAGAATATGCACGGAAGATATACATGAATCGGCCTTGTACATGAAGTTTGGGCTAGTTTGCCCGTGTATCTGTAAATATAGTAGGGTACATGTCGGTTAGGTAGAATTTGGCTCATACACGGTTGGGATTATTCCCACGTTAGAAAGTGTACGGACTATAAATATGTATCTAGGTTTATTGAGAAAAACAACAATCACGTTCACAACAAACCAATCTAGGCGCATCGCCAACCCCTTGTTTCGAGGGTTTCTTCCGGGTAAGCATCATGCTGCCTAGATCGCATCCTGCGATCTAGGCAGTATACGTTTATTCGTTGTTCATGCGTTGCTCGTGCTGAAGCCTTGTTGATGGCGAGCAACGTAGTTATCGTAGATGTGTTAGGGTTAGCATTGTTTTACCACGATATATGCTTTTATCCATGCTGCCCTTAGACATCTAGCTGCCTTTACATCTATCTTAGGTGTAAGGGCAGCACCTTGCTTGATCCTTGTTTAGTAGATCCGATCCGTTATGATTGCTCCTTGTTCTTCAAGGATTAGTTTAATATCTACATAGTTAGGCCTTGCAAATGGGTTGAAGGATCCAGTAGCACGTAGGGTATAGTTTGCTAGCCCTAGATAAGATGTTCCGGGAATCAACTCCATGTTGGTTTTTAGGCCTTATCTAGGGCTGGTTTATTATCATCTTGCGTGGCTGCCAGGCTCAATCACGTGTAGGATGTTCCGATTATGTGGTGAAAACCTTAAATCGTCGTAGGTCGTTTTAGCTTTATATCGATCAAGCAGGACCACCATGTTATCATAGACCTCATACGAATCATGGGTGGATCGGCTCCTTGAGCCGATTCACAGGACAACCTGAGAGTCGATCGAGGCTCGTATTTAATGTTTACGTGTATGCCATGCAGGAAACTAAGCGAAGCAATCCATCACCTTCCTGACCAGGTATAGGTCAGGTGGCACGCCCTTGCACCAGCATCGGACGTGCGTGCCGGAGCTTTGCGGGCCGTCGCACGAGGGACCAGGGCCAACCGCAGTCCTGGGAGCCTCCCGGCTCTACGTGTTGCCCGTCGCTACTCGCCGGTGGGTTTCGGACGCCAACACATTCTGGCACGCCCGGTGGGACAGTCTTCGACATCAACTGCATCGCCATCTGCATCTGAGATGGCGGAAGATCCAGTCACGTACGAAGATCTGACTGAGGAGCTCAAGAAGAAGTATGACGATGTCAAAGCTATCTTCGAAGCCGACCTCATCGGCTCTTTCCAGAGGACCCGCTCACACGGCATCAGGTGGAAAGGGTTCTCACCTGAAGGCGCGCTCGATGGAGTGGATCTGTCTACCCCTTCAGAAGAACGCACCAGGTCTCTGCGTCAGGAGGTTAATCACATGGTAGCTCATTCGCTACACCGCCATTCTGAGAGCCTGGTGAACGCTTTGGAGCGTGTCGCGCTTCGGGTGATCCAGGAAATCGTGAGACATCAGTACTCTCCGTCAGGACCTGCTCTAGGGACTCACCAAGGAGAGATACCGCTCCAGACCCGACCACCGCTGCCGTTCGCGCTGGCAGCACCAGAAGTGCCGAGTTCACCGGCATTCATCGTCTACAAGATCGGTGGCGATCCTAGTGATTACCAGTTCTTGTATGAGGCGCCTAAGGAGATCCCGCACGGATACACATGCACATATGTGCCGCATCGCAGAATCGGGCACTCACGAACCGCCCGCAACAAAGAGGATTTCTGGAACAGCAGGAGGGGCTTCTGGATCAGATCTTGAGAAGCAGGCGTGGCTAGCTAAGTATGCCACTCCAACAAACCTTCAAAGCTCAACTCCCGCAGCTAGCTCAGATCTTGAGAAGCAAGCGTGGCTAGCCAAGTATGCCACTCCAGCGAATCTTCAAAGCTCGACTCCTGCAGCTAGCACCGCGGATCAGATCAGTACAATCTTGAGAGACCAGTTCGGCATGGTGCCGAAAAGGAGGGCAATCGGCTATTCCAAGCCGTACCCCAACGCGTACGATTTGATCCCACTACCACCCAAATATCGGCTCCCTGAATTCTCCAAGTTTAGTGGGTCAGATGGCTCCAGTTCAATCGAGCACGTGAGCCGATATTTGGCGCAGTTGGGCGCGATCTCAGCATCAGACGCACTACGCGTGAGGTTCTTCGCACAGTCCCTCACAGGATCGGCTTTCGGGGGGTACACCTCGCTGCCACCAGATTCAATCCGGACTTGGAAGTAGATGGAAGAGCAGTTCCACATGCAGTATCACTCCGAGGCTTCCGAGGCTAGCATTGCCGATCTAGCACAAGTACGACAGAAGCGCGGAGAAACAGTGTCAGAATACATCCAGCGCTTCAGGACCATCAGGAACCGATGCTATTCGGCTCGTTTGACTGAAAAAGAAGCAGTCGAGTTGGCGGTGGTGGGTCTCGCATCGCCGATCAAGGATATGGCTTCCCAAGCAGAGTACGCTTCATTGGCGCATATGGTTCAGAAACTGTCATTATATGAACAGCGCCACCCAGAGTTGTACCAGGACAAGTTCAAGCGTGCGGTAGTCCTGGTAGAGACAGAGGAAGATGAAGGCTCTGCAGGAGATCAAGAGGTAGAAGTGGCTGAATGGGTTCGGGGGGCAAGCCCCGTGTCCTGCAAGTGGGTTAAGCCACAAGGTCCTCCAAGAGGGTTTGACTTCGATGTGACCAAAGCTGAGCAAATTTTCGACCTCTTACTCAAGGAGAAGCAGCTAAAGTTACCCGAAGGCCACAAGATCCCCACGGCACAGGAGCTGAATAGAAAGCCATACTGCAAGTGGCATAACACGTTCACCCATACCACCAACGACTGCAGGGTGTGGCGTCAGCAGATCCAAATGGCGATAGAACAAGGGCGTCTAATTTTCAGCCAGTACGCCATGAAAGTCGACACGCACCCCTTCCCCGCCGTTAACATGGTGGAGTGCGCTTACCCCGGGAGGTGCCAGCCAGGTTTCTCGTTCAGCATTAACATGGTCGGGCCTGTGCACCACCCTGGTAAGGACAGAGACGAGGGCAGCCGCTCTCGTGGTAAGGACAAAGAGGAGGCCGTTCCACGCGATCGGTCCCGACACGATGGCAAGCGCTACATCATAGAGGGAGAAGTGAAGAATGTGCGATATCAGCGACCTCTCTCTGATCATCTCCTCAACAAATATGAGCGTCAGTATGACCAACGCCGGCGATACAACGACGACGACGAAAGAGATCGTCGGTCTAGCAGGGACAACAGGAAATATCGTCGGCATGATAGAGACGATGAAAGATATGAGTGCCATGCCAAGGAAAAGTCAAGAGAGCAGGATGACGTGGACAGGCACTGGGACTGTCCCTTCTTCAAACACTGCTGGGATTCAGGAATGAGCCGATTGCCCACAATCGGCAACTGCCCAGAATGTAGACAGAAGAAGAAGGGCACGGGAGACGTGTCAGTATTCAAGCGTCTAGGACCTCTCCCATCTCGGAACAAGCAAGCTGAGTCCTCTCGGGTGGAAGATCTCGAGGAGTTAGAAGACGAAGAAGAAGAAGAAGATAAATACCACCGTCCAAGGTGGTGCCCTGATGGACTCAGCCACTCTCAGAAGCGTAGAGTTCAGCGACTACGTTGCTTGGAGGAAGCCGAAAGGTTATACCTGCATACGTTGAGGAAAGCGCGGCCTGATCTGGCCGCGAAAATTCAGCGAACTCTGGACGAGGAGGGTCGACCACAGAAGAAAGAGTGGCGCCCCAAACAAAAGAGAGCCGATGATGAGACATCGGCTGGCACAAACATGGTGTTCATCCTTCCGGCGGAGTTTTGTGCTCCTGGAACAGACGAGGCACCTGTGGCACAACTTGACTGCGGGCCACGGCCAGTTATCTTTGAGAAGCCACGATAAAGAAGCTACAGACACCTGAAGGCCCTGTACTTACGAGGTTATATCAATGGACAGCCTGTCAACAAGATGCTGGTTGACACCGGAGCGGCAGTCAACATCATGCCATACTCCATGCTACGTCGTCTGGGATGCTCTAGCTCAGATCTGATCAAGACCAACGCCACATTGAGCGATTTCAACGGCCAAGCATCAGAAGCACAAGGTGTTCTGAACGTGGATCTGACCGTAGGAAGGAAAACCATCCCTACGACATTCTTCGTCGTCGACAGCAAGAGCACCTACGCTGTCCTGCTAGGGAGAGATTGGATCCACGCCAACTGCTGCATTCCATCTACGATGCATCAATGCTTAATACAGTGGGATGGAGATGAAGTAGAGATCGTCCACGCAGATGACTCAGCCGAGATCTCAATGGCTGGCATGAACGTTTGGGAGACGGCAGGCCAAGAGCCACTCTCCGGCATCACTTTGGACGACTGTGAGCGCATCGACGTGACAAAAAACGGGGTGAGGCTGGGCTTATCCACCGGCCTGACCGTGTAACGAGAGCAAAGGCTATGGACGTACGTGGCAAGGCCGATCCCTGCGATCGGCCCCAAAAAATAAAAAGTGATGATCTTGTCTCAAGCATGTCACGTAGTCGTAGTAAAGCACGAACAAGATGTAAACCTTCATTGAGCAATGCAATCAAAATGCGGGCCGATTCCAGCAATCGGCCCATACTATCATCACCATACGTTTTGCCTGTGTTCAACGTCGATCTAACAGGTGACGGAAAGCTAGGGTATGGGTTTACATCGGCTGATGAGCTAGAAGAAGTCGACATTGGTCCTGGGGATAAGCCACGACCAACTTTCATCAGCAAAAAGTTAGATCCACATCTCAGGAGCCAGATGATAGCTCTGTTAAAAGAATACTCAGATTGCTTTGCATGGGATTACACAGAGATGCCTGGGTTAGACAGGAGCATCATTGAGCATCGGCTCCCTCTCAAGAAAGGATTTCGGCCATTCCAACAACGAGCACGTCAGATGAAGGCCGAAATTCTGGAAGAAGTCAAGAAAGAGATCGAGAAAATGTTGGCCGCCGGGTTCATCAGGCCATGCAGGTATGCTGAATGGATCTCCAGTATCGTACCTGTAGAGAAAAAGGACGGCCGAGGGCGTGGGCCATAGATTTCCGAGATCTCAACAGAGCCACTCCAAAGGATGAATATCCAATGCCTGTGGCAGAAACATTGATCAATGCAGCTGCTGGCCACAAGGTGTTAAGCTTCATGGATGGCAATGCCGGCTACAACCAAATCTTCATGGCTCCAGAAGATATACACAAGACTGCATTCAGAGTACCAGGATCGGTGGGCTTGTTTGAATATGTGGTCATGACTTTTGGGCTGAAGAATGCCGGTGCAACATACCAACGAGCCATGAATTACATTTTTCATGATCTGATAGGCAAGTTGGTGGAAATTTACATCGACGACGTGGTGGTCAAGTCTGTCTCCATGGAAGGACACTTGGATGATTTGCAACGCATCCTAGACCGAACTCGAAAATTCAGGCTGAGAATGAATCCAAAGAAGTGTGCCTTTGGTGTGACGGCCGGTCAGTTCCTAGGTTTTTTGGTTCATGAACGAGGAATTGAGATCGGCCTGAAAAGTCAGGAGGCAGTACGTACCATGCAGCCGCCTACCACGAAGAAGGAACTCCAACGTCTTATCGGCAAGATCAACTTCGTCCGACGGTTCATCTCTAATCTGTCAGGACGAATTGAGCCATTCATGGCATTGGTAAAGATCAAATCTGATGACGAGTTTCACTGGGGGGCAGAACAGCAGCGTGCGTTTGACGAGATTATGCGGTATCTAACAACACCGCCTGTGCTAGTTCCACCTCAGCAAGACAGGCCGTTCTATATCTACTTATCAGTAGCTGACACGTCCATCGCTTCAGTGGTGGTGCAACTCTATGAAGGTGTTGAAAAGGTCGTTTTCTACTTCAGCAGAAGGATGTTGGATGCAGAGACAAGGTACCCTGAGGTCGAGAAGTTATGCCTCTGCCTATTCTTCACCTGCACCAAGCTTCATCACATCCTTTTGACGGCAGAAATCATCATCATATGCAAGTCAGACGTTGTCAAGCACATGCTGTCGGCTCCTGTTTTGAAAGGCCGACTTGGTAAGTGGATGTTTGCGTTATCGGAATTCGATCTCCGGTATCAGCCTGTGAAAGCAGTCAAGGGACAAGCGTTGGCCGATCTCATAGCTGAACGGATCAATACTAATATAGCAGCACTATCTGTACGTGCATGGGCTATGTTCTTCGATGGATCGGCTTGTGACGATGGTTGTGGCATCGGCATTCTGCTCGTGTCGCCTCGGGGGGCAACGTATTCCTTCTCCATCAGGCTATCTACCCCTTGCACCAACAATGTCGCTGAGTATGAGGTGATACGCAAGGGAATGGAGTTGCTTTTGGAAGCCGGGGCAGAAGCGGTGGAACTTTTTGGAGACTCGAAGTTGGTGATCTCCCAGCTCACGGACGAATACAAGTGCGAAAGTGAGTCACTCTTCCCATATTGGATGGAATGCCGCAAGTTGATGGCACAATTTCGGTACATCAACTTCAATTGGGTCCCAAGATCTCAAAATACCGAGGCCAACGATCTCGCACAGATGGCGTCAGGCTACAAGGACATAACAGACGGGTCGGAAGTTCAGGTGCAGTTCTTGGAACAGGATGACTGGAGAGCCGATATCTTCAATTACTTGAAGGATTCGGCTCGGGGGGCACCTAAACGGATAAGGTACAAGGCCATGAAATATGTCCTTATAGGAGATGACATGTTCTACAGGACGTTGGAAGGGTTATTACTCAAATGCCTGGGACCAACTGAGTCTAATCGGCTCTTACATGAAGTGCATGAAGGCGCCTGTGGAACTCACCAATCGGCTCATAAGATGAAGTGGCTGATCAGGCGATCAGGGTTTTACTGGCCCACCATGCTTGAGGACTGCTTCAACTACTACAAAGGGTGCCAAGCGTGTCAGATGTTCGGGAAGATCCAGATGGTACCCGCATCAGCAATGAATCCCATCATCAAGCCTTGGCCATTTCGAGGTTGGGGCATGGATATGATCGGTAAAATCCATCCTGCGTCGAGCAAAGGCCACGAGTGGATTTTGGCCATTACGGATTACTTCACTAAATGGGTGGAGGCCGTCCCTATGAAGAAGGTAAAATCAGAAGATGTTATCAAATTTGTGAAAGAACATGTCATTCATAGGTTCGGGATTCCCCAAACCATCACGACCGATGGAGGTTCGGTCTTCATCTCTAAAGAATTCAGAAAGTTCTGCGATGACATGGGAATTAAGCTGATCCGATCATCTCCATACTATGCTCAAGCCAACGGGCAAGCTGAAGCGTCCAATCAGAGCCTGATCAAGCTGATTAAGAGGAGAATTGACGAGAACCCTAGGGTTTGGCATGAGACATTGTCAGAAGCTTTGTGGGCCTATCGTATGTCATGCCATGGAGCCATAAAAACTTCGCCATACCAGCTGGTCTATGGGCAAGAAGCCGTATTGCCTTGGGAAATTACAGCTGGATCGAGACGTGTTACGTTTCAAAATGATCTAACAGCTGAAGAATATGCAGCCCTGATGAGTGATACTATTGAGGATGCAACGGAACTTAGACTTTGGTCCTTGGAGAAGATTAAAGAGAACAAAGCCAGGGTAGCTCGTGCATACAATAAGAAGGTGAGACCAAAGGAGTTTTAGGTTGTTGATCTAGTATGGGAAGCCGTGTTACCATTAGGAACTAAGGATAAAGCATATGGCAAATGGTCTCCTAATTGGCACGGTCCGTACAAAGTCGATCAGGTATTGAAGGGCAATGCATACATGCTCGAGCAGCTGGACGGTGTTAAATTCCCAGTAGCCGTCAATGGTCAACACCTCAAGAAATATTTCCCAAGCATGTAGGACGATGGACAGTGAAACATGGGGGCCGATGTATAAAATCGGCCAGTAAAAAAAAAATTATATGCAAATCACAGCCGATGTACAGACATCGACTTTAGGAACATGGATACCAGTACAGCCGATGCTCGGACATCGACTTTAGAATAATGAAAAAGCCGATGCATGTTCATCGACTCTAGAGGAACAAGCTCAGTTGAGCAGGTTAACAGATCAGTTTCAGGCCAGAGTCCATGGCATTTGAGATGATTCTCCCATTGGATTTGCTGAGGAGTTGAATCTGTGCGTTTGAGATTGGAGGATGGCGTGG